>NW_012267235.1:7001604-7062173 GCF_000151885.1 Dipodomys ordii
CGTCCGGAGTCCCGGAGGCGGGGAGCCGGCGGGGTCAGACCGCGGCGGCGGCGGCGGAGGCGGCCAGCGCGACCGTCACCTATGAGACTTGCTGGGGCTACTACGACGTGAGCGGCCAGTACGACAAGGAGTTCGAGTGCAACAACAGCGAGAGCGGCTACCTGTACTGCTGCGGCACCTGCTACTACCGCTTCTGTTGCAAGAAACGCCACGAGAAGCTGGACCAGCGTCAGTGCACCAACTACCAGAGCCCCGTGTGGGTACAGACGCCCAGCACCAAGGTGGTGTCGCCCGGGCCCGAGAACAAGTACGATCCGGAGAAGGACAAGACCAACTTCACCGTCTACATCACCTGCGGGGTGATCGCCTTCGTCATCGTGGCCGGGGTCTTCGCCAAGGTCTCCTACGACAAGGCCCACCGCCCTCCGCGGGAGATGAACATCCACAGGTGAGGGCCACGGTCGCCTGTCCCCCCCCCCCCCGTCGCCCGTCGCCCTCCCTTTGGAATGCGCCTCCCTTGGCTTCTCCACCCACACTTCCCCCGGTCCCTTCCACCATTCCCTTAGGCCACCAGCAATACATCTCGTTTGTGCTTCTCGGTGCCTTCAGGACCCCCTTCTTCTTCCCCCAGACAGTGGGGGGGGGGGAGAGAATCAGGTCTGAAGCTCAGGTCTAAGAATTTTACTTCATTCTGTCATCTCCAGTGGTTTTCTAGGGTTCTGTTTTCCTGGTCTTGGGGGCCCTTTGGTGGAGGCTTTGATAGCACTTAGTTTATTGAGTCGACCCAGAGTGTTCTTTTCGGCATAGGCGGGACCATACTGGAAAAGTATGGTCAGAAAAGTGCTTGGTTGTGTGTGAACGGAGATGTTCCCAGATGTTGGGATGCCTCCGTCAGAAAGACAGAATAAAGACTTCTCCTTCCTTGTGGACGGAGCCAATGGTGTGACTTGGCCTAAGATACTTCTCTTTCCTGTTGAAAATGGAGGAGGACTTGTTCTTTCAAGCCCGGAGTTAACAATGCTTGCCATGTTCCACCTGGCTGAGCATCTATGGCTGAACACGTGGTAGACAGAGGCATGAGGATTGCCTCTTATCAAAACTTACACCAAGAACTCAAAACATGGCAGTCGGTGGCTCACTCTCTTTTTGTTATTATTTGGACTTTTTTTTTCTTTAAAGAAACGGTGTTTTTTTTTCCTTTTCTTTTTCTTTTTTTTTTTGGTACTGGGGATTGAACCTAGGACATTACACTTGCTAACCAAGTGTTTTGCCACTGAGCTACATCCCAGCTCTCCATGGCTCACTCTTAGAAGCCTCATGCCCCCTGGCTCTGGCTCCCAGGAACCCACTGGGGAGCCAAAGGGACAACAGAAATCTTGTCTCTCTGGCACACACATCTAGGGGAATATGGATGTGGTTCCACAGGGTACTTGTTTCTGATGCATGGTGTGTGGCCACTGCCCTAGTAATCAAGACCAGCTCTGGAACTGTGCTTCTTAGTTGACCTACCAGGCCTCATCCTGACCCACCCACCTTTTTCTTATGATCATGAACTGTTTGTTATCCTCCTGGCCTGAATTCAGATCTCCTCCCTTTGAGGAATGTAGGTAAATCACTCCTACCTTGCTCAAGAGAAAGGAAAGCAGACAGAGCTGAGTCCTCCCCCCCCCCCACTTAATATTGTGGGTGTTGAGAGAGGATGATACTCCTTGTTAGGTTTTGAGACAAATTCACTAGGTCTTGGTACTTCAAACTGCTGGAATTTGGGTAACTCTAAAGGGAACACTCTTTCATGACCATGTCTTATGGCCTGAGGTTGCCCATGCCCTCTCTCCCTCACCTTATCTATCAGCTAGCACAAGCTTACCAGCATCTTCGTTTGCCGACTAGTCCCGGGGCACTGATAGGAAGAATGTGAGCAATGGTCTCTCAGAGGTAGAGGACAGGCTGGACAGGGAGCAAATGAGGGCAAGAAACTTCCTCCACTAAGTCTCATCTGGCAGTGCATTCTCTCTGGGCTCAAGGCAGAAAGCAGAGAAAGAATTACCTGTGGGTAGCTGCCTTCCTAAAGCAGGTGTGCTGGTCCGTCTCATCTTTCCACTTCTGCCTCAGGACTAAGAGGCATGTATCTTCGTTTTCTTCTTTCTATCCTCCTCTCATCAGTCTTTCTGCTCTGGCTTTTGCTTCTTCCTAATTGGTCTCCACAAACCTTTAGATTTCTCTTTACTGAGTCATTGTTCTTTGCATTCTTAGAGAAAGCTGCTCCCTATCCGGACCCTGCTGCCTCATGGAGTTTATTCATCGTTACCTGTAGTATTACAATGGCCTCAGATTTCGAGATTGAGTGTCTTTGGATGCTGGCCTTAGCATATGACCCTGGAGAGGGTGACTGTTCTTCTTGGTATTGTCCCCTTTTTACCACACACACACCCCCTTGTCTCAACCCAGGATGACTACGATGATACCATTGGGACAATTTCTCTCGGGCTGGGGAAGGAAAGGAGCTGAATTTCAGGCTTTGGACCATTATGTCCATTATGTAAATATGGGATGTTCTTCCTCAAGTTCACCTCCTGATTTTATTCAGTTCACAGTACCTCGCTCAGCAGCTGCAGTCTTGCCTGATCAGTGCTTTGGAAACCATCAAATTGGTGCTGGAGGGGCAGGAGACAATGTTGTCTCTGGATGTGCAGGTGGGGGTGGGAGCAGGAAAGCAGAGATGAGAGTTCTTCTAGAGTACTCCAGGAGTGACCTTGGGCAGGTCAGAGAAACTTATCTGTTAGTTCTGGATAACTGAGATGTGGCAAGATCCCAACCTGGACTTCTGCTTTCTAAGCATGCCAGAGTGAGTGTTCACAAGGATCGGGGACCCCAGAGTGGGAATGTGGGCTTTTCTCACTCTGCTCACATCCCAGAGGTCACTGCTTACCATTCTGAGAAGATTGTGGTGTGTGTGTGTGTGTGTGTGTGTGTGTGTGTGTGTGTGTGTAGACTATCATGTTGGGGAATGGAGGTAGGGAAAAGGAAAGCTGGAGGAAAGTATTTACACTCTTGTAAGTTTTCCCTCTGGAGAGTGGGAGGAAGAAATCTTGTACTTGTGAGAAATCAAGGGGAATGTGTGTGTGTGTGTGTGTGTGTGTGTGTGTGTGTGTGTGTATGGAGGGGGGATTCTACGTTTGGTTACATGCTTCGGAAGCAGTTAGAGGCAAGACATTTCCTTACTAAAAGGAAAAGCGGAACGTGCTAGTATGTGTGCCTTTCTGGTGATGGAATTTGAATAAGCAGGCCTGAGTTTTGGTGAGAGCAGCCTGGTTGCAAAGGGATATTTGTGGGAGTTTAAGAAGGGATGGAATAAAGGACCAGCCACCTGCTCCTCCTTGTTGTTCCTAGGCTGGGCAGTCCTCCACCTGCCCCTGGGCATACACATTCCTCAGGGCAGGCCTTCCTTGTGTCCCTACATCCCCCTGCAGGGAAGAACAGGTTTTGTCCTTTACAGAAGTGATTAGACCTTGCTGTCATGGGAAGTTAGGGGTAACTCCCAGCTCTCTCCAGTGATTCTCACAGATGAGCAGCAAGGCAGATGCAACTAGCTGGACCTTCAGGAAGAGAAAGAGATGGCACATAGCTCCAAGACAGATCCATGCCCACTCTTCGCCACTGAAATGCGATTTCCCGCTGGGATCTATCTTAGTTTCCACCCCACCTCTCTTCTCTGTTGTAGAGCTATCCAGACTAAGGCTGGAATTGAGGGACTGCAGGTGACAAACAATTATAATACTACTGGTGAGGTTCTTCCTTGGGGCTGTTGAGAGGCTGGCCCCTTTTGACATTCTCTTCCATGCGAACTATCTCACATCCAAACCTGTTTCTTCGTTCTGAGTTGATTCATGAGTGTCTTGGAGATGAGAAGTCACCCTGAGGGAGGATCCGTGTGACTTAATGGCTCGTTAACTGATGGGTTAGGAAGCTGTTAGAATACTGAGGATGTAGCCAGTAAACTCAGAGGTGCCTGGGTCCCTCCTACTGTGTGCATGAGGGAAGGAGGGAAAATAAACAGTAGGCAGGGGGAGGGTACTTAAAAGCCTGAATGGATATCATTAGGAGAATGAAAAAGTATTAGAAACAATTTGTCAACAGAGTCCCTTCATCTCTGAGTTCTGCTTATTTCTAAGGGACGTCAAAGGACTGCTTTGCTTCACCTTGTCTCTTGTCAGAAATTAATTACAAACACAAAGATCTCGGCTTTCCCTTAAAATCTGGATAACTACAGTAACAGGAGTATGGGTGGCTGAGAAGAACTCTTCCTAGCCAGATCTCAAATGCTCCATTTTTTTTTTTTTTATGTTTTGGTGCCCACACTGGGGCTTTAACTCAGAGCCTGGGTGCTCCGCTTAAGCTTTTATACTAAAGGCTGGAGCTCTGCCACTTGATCCACAGCTCCACTTCTGGCTTTTTTGGTGATTAATTGGAGATGAGAGTCTCATGGACTTTTTTTGCCTAGGCAGGCTTTGAAACGTGATCCTCTCATCCTCAGACTCCTGAGTAGCTAGGATTACAGATGTGAGTCACGGGTACCTACCATAAAGTGCTCCACTCTTTGAACCATGGTAATTTTCTTATGATGATTTGATCTAAACAGATCCATCTTTTCAAAGCTTTTTAAAAAAATTTGTTGTAAAGATAGCTTTATTTTTAAGTTCAAATATTATAATTAGAAGGAAAGAAAGAGTCTTGACTTGGACTGAAGGTCTTAGTCTTTCTTATATGTTTTCCTTTCTGAGTTAAAAAAATGTGTGTAGGGAAGGCTGAAAAATTGTGCAAGGAGTTGAGGACTTTTATGGAGGAGGGTTTTAGGGGAACGACATCAGGGAGTGAGAAAGAAGCAAAGATAGCAAAAGTTCACGCACCCCAATACTGGGACAAAGTAATATTGTCAAGGCCCTAGAAAGAGCATGATTTTTGTCCCAATCCTTTTATATACATGGATATATTGGGTCACTAAAAGCTCTGCTCATCTTGTGTGAGCAAGATATGTTTCAGACAATAAGGCATCTATTTATAAAGCATATGTTACCTCTGCCACATAAGACTGGCAGAATTCATACTGATTTCAACAGTACAACCTAGACTTTGACAGTCTCTCTGGTATCTTCAACTACCTTTCCTGCCTTGCCCCAAGCTACCCGCATTCCTTTTCCCTCTCTGACAGTTCTACTGAGGACTCAAAGCACATTCATTGTAGGGAATCTGCTGCTAAGATACCAACAGCTCACCCACTGTTCTAGGCTGCCTAGACACAGGTAGAAGAAAAAGTCTATTTCAGTGTTTTCAACCAACTTTAATGGGAGTTCAGATTGACCATGCTGTTGATTCAAATCAATTGTGCAGGAAGCAGTGGTCAAAAGACAGTTGGAGAAGGGAACTGACTGAAAGAGATTAATTTACCAGCTCTAGATACATCAGTGAACAGATCGGGAATAAAAGGAAAGCATACCAAAAGAAACTTTCTCTTCCCAGGTCAGCTGCCTGGTTTTCCAGGGCTAGGCAGGATTGCATTTAGGTCCTAACTTTCTCTTTCCTATAGCCAGGGAGAACCAGTGTCCTTACCACATGTTAGAGTTAACATCCTTCTCTTGAAGATGAGAGGTTATTCCCTGCCACCCTCTCCTATTCAAAGTTATACACCATCTAAGTTTGAAATAACTATGGATTCAAGTGCATTTTGCCTAAAAATTCTGGTCATGTTCATGGACAATATCTATCTGGTGACACCACAAAATCATAGTTTGAATTTGTGGATGTAGATTGATGGTCGGAAGGCACCGTGATGGAAACATAAGGGTATAGGCTACTTCATTGGGTAGATTCCATCTGCTGTAGTCAGTTTCCTCTTTTCTCTACTTTGGTTTATTATTATTATTACTATGATTATTATTGTCATTCTTGGGGCTTGAACTCAAGGCCTAAGTGTTGTCTCTGAGCTATTTTACTCAAAGCTATTGCGCTACTACTTTGAGCCTCAGCACCACTTCCAGTTTTCTGATGGTTAATTGGAGATAAGAGTCTCTTGGCCTTTGCCTGGACTGGCTTTGAAACACGATCCTCAGATCTCAGCCTCCTGAGTAGCTAGGATTACAGGTATGAGCCACCGGCACCAGGCTTTGTATTTTTTTTTCTTCCTGAGTCGCATTTATGACCTCACATCTGTTCCAGTTTTCTTTTCAGATATTATAGATAGAGGGTTAGTTACTGGGGGAGGGGGAAAATGCTCAGAGGATTTTAGTTCTTTGCCCTTGAGCCCAGGGCAGGCTTATTTAAAAACAATCAGGACAGATGACTAATTCTATTTTTTTTCCATAAGTAAACCGAAACCCTTATAAAAAGGCAGGATTTTACTCTTTCATCATCCATTACAAAAACATAGAATCATTATTGTAGGCAATTCATTGAATCTAACTCCTTAATTTTATATGTGAGTCAACCGAAATCTATAGAGAGACTGGGTCATAATGCTAGGATTCCTTAGCTGGTACAGAAAGAACCTGGACTAAAAGCCAGGACTCCTGTGTCCTGGGCCCATATTAGGCTTCATCTTGTCCAATGAAGATGTGTTTTATGCACAATTCTTAGGCATTATCAAGTAACTTTCAGCTACTGAACGCTGTGAGTGGCAGCCTGCTTCCTCTTCCTTCCCTACATTTCTACATCCAACCCTGGCTCAATGTTTCCATCTACCAAAAGGTATCTGTTGATTTATCTGTCCTTTTGCAGTTTTTCCACAGTCTTTTCTTAAGGGTAATGACCTGATCTAAGCATAATCCTTTAATAATATATGAGTAATGCCTACCATTGAAGAAAGAAAATAGAGCACAAGCCAAAGGGAGGGTGGACTGTGGCAAGAAATCACTGAATAACACTGTGGGTAGAAATCTGTAATTAAAGTGCAGGCTGTGGAAGCTTCCTTTCTCAGCCAGAGAACAGGAGATGTGTGTGTGTGTGTGTATGTGTGTGTGTGTGTGTGTGTGTAGGGGTGAATGGTGAGGCCTATCAGATCAATGGGTTTCAGCTTTGCTGGTGGCTGATGTCCTCATGACATCTGTGGCTTTGTGTGTGGGCTGTGACTCCAGGATCATCCTTAACTGTGACTCCTAGCTGTATAACACAGCCCTGTGAGCCACAGGAACACAATTCCTGGTGCTAGTTGTTCCTTTTCTCAGAAAAAAAAAATCACGAGCTACTGGGGCTGGAAATTGAAGCCCGATGGTTTTAAGAAACCACTCTGTGTGGCATGAAGTTGGGGGAGTGGGCGTGGGGTGGGGGCGTGCTTTTCCTGTAATGTGCCTGATCCTTTTCTGTTTGCAAGAACCAAAGCATCTGTGTCCCAATATTTTGCCATTCCAAGCAGTCACCTTGAGAGGTCACACATTGATTTTTATTTTAGTTTTTCAGGAGATGGCTGCATCACACTTCTCTTGGAAGTGACTGCCCTGGCCTGTTGTCCTGACTGTCTATAATCGTGTATCATATTTTTTAAATCCTCCTAGGATAGATTTGGTTCTTGTAAATCACTGGGCTGAGGCTGATGAATGGAAAAGGTGGTGAGAAATCACAAGAGTCTCCAGTAATGAGAGCTACTCTCCCAGGGGTGCAGTGCAGCTGTCTCTGAAGATAGGATCCCAGAAGGGGTATCCATCTGGCCAGAGAGCAATGATCAGTAACTCCACACATGAGGACCCCACACCCATGATGACCACATTGACCATATTGATGGGCCACGTGGAAGGATAACTCCCATCCTTCAGAAAGACCGGTTTCATGGTCTCCCCATGTGTCGAGCAAGCAGTGGGGTAGTTGGGAGAGAGAACAAAACGAAGGAGTTGAATATGCATCAAACATTTCAAATGACTGCCTGAAAAGGGTGGAAGAAAAAGAATGCCCCACATTTCTGCATAAAATAGTAGACAGATCTCTCAATTTAGCTTCCTGCTTTGATACTGAGGGTAAAGGGACCCAGTTTCTTTGGGATGCATGCAGAGAGGAGGCTTGGAATCAGAGCTCAAGTTCATGGTTCCTTGCCTCTCTCCTTCCCAGGGCCACTGCCTCTGCTTTCTGCATTCAGAGAGGGGTCACGTCTTGGGCCAGACAGCGATAGATGCTGGCAAACCTGGGGAAGAGAGGCAGGCACGATTACTGTCCATAATTCCTAGGGTATATTTACTGAATCTGCCTCCTCCCTTGACCTCAAATTCACATTCACAATATAAGATGAGTCCCAGAAAATGCAGCAAGAGAGGGGCAGGCTGAGCACAGGAGCAAGGTGACCAAGGGACACACTATAGTGTTTGCAGGCCAGACAGCAGCTAGCTGTTGGGTCTGGCAGCTTTCCTTCACCTGCATCAGGAATTAGGGGCTGGTGAGCGGCTGGACACTTGTGTTACACCCTTGGTTTTAGTGATAGCCATCAAGACCACTTTTGGACGCTCTGGGAGAGAGATGGTCCCGCTGTGAACATGGAGCCTCCATCACTCTACTTAGGTGCCGGGTGGGAGGGAGCTCTATTTCTCAGAATCATCTATGTGACACCAAGAAGCACATTTGGGAAGAACCTGAGATTTCAGTCGAGGGCTCAAGCAAGAGGGTTCATGTATAAGTACCTGTTCTTGAGAAGCTGATCTTTACCAGGCAGGCTGCTATTTTCCGTCACCCGTATGTGAACAAAAGCCCATTTTATAGATGAGGAAACCAAACTCAGAGAGACTTAATAACTTATTCAAGGTCACATAGCTAGTATATTTCCTCCTTCCCTCCCTGTTTTCTCCCTCCAGTCCTTCCTCCTTTCCTCTTTCCCTGGTCTCTTCCTCCCTTTTCCCCTCCCTTCCCTCCTCCAAGCTCTTTTGTACTGGCTTTTACCTGTCCCCTCGTAAATGGGTCATTGATACTCAGATTACTTAAGAAGGCAGAGTCCCACCTGTCTGGGCCCTGGGCCAGATTGTTGCCAGAAAGGATGGAAAAAAATAAATGACCTACCTTCCAGGGTAATGCAGCCAGGATTTTTGGTGACACACCCTCTCATCTCTACCACCACTTAGACTGCCTGCAAGATCTGGAGGTACCCAGGGCAGCAAGAGAACTCTTTCATAGATGGATTCTTTTGGCTGAGGATGGTGAAAAATGTGCAAAACACTGTAAAGAACAAAACAAAATCTTGATATTAATTGAGGGGTGGGGGATAGCAAAAAGACTTCATAGTCTTGGAAGAAGTCCTGGACAGTTCTTCACCAGAGAGAGCCCAGAAGTGGTAGGAGAAGGGTGAAAAGACCTGATCTGAGGAGAAAGGATAGACCTCAGACCAGTCCTGGTGTAATTACTGAGACATAGAGCTCACACACAGCCTCATTTATCACAACCACTTGCACCCCATTTATAACATGTAGTGTTGTGCATACAAGACACAGAATGGCAGCTCACTCCCTTCGTGTCTGTTCTAGTTTTCTTCTCTCCTCCCTCTGTTCTCCTTGCTTTGCTTCCCAATGGCTCTTTCTTTCCCCGTGTCTCTTCCAAGTCTTCCGTCCTGAAGGGCACCCGAAGAGGAAGGAATCCTAAGATAATCCGAATAGCCCTGCGCTTCTCTCCAGCAGCCAAAGTCTGCAGCAGGCATCATAGGTTCCAGTTTAGCTGGGTGGTGGCCAGAGTTGTGCCCACAACTCTGGTCTGCAGCTTCATGGTAGAAATGCCCAAGCAGGAACTCACCTCTGAGCGAAGGGACATAGAATGCTGTGTCATTAGATTCCCCTGCAACACACTTCTGAGTACTTTGCTAAACCTCTTGCCCCTTTCTGCCTCGTGCCTTCTCTTAGCCAGAGGAGCAGGATGCTCCTGGGTTCCTCTTGTCCTAAGCTGCTGTCTCCATTTCCGGACCCCTGGGAACTAGAGCTCCAGCAAGACTTTGGGTGGCTGGAACCTTGGCCCAATGCCTAGGGCCAGAAGAAGAGTCTTTGCTTCTGCAGCAAACACTCTCATTATTCCTTGCTTTTTTGGCATTTGGTCTCGTGTACTGTTCCTATTAGCTTCGGCATTAAAGTCTCATTACTCAGGACACCTGTCCTCTGGACATATCCGTTGTTCCCTTAGCCAAATGTCCTCTTCTGGGAAGTATATTTTCTACCCAAACAACCATTTCTTCCCTCTTCCTTCTCTCTTGCTGCTTTGCCGAGGAGGAAGTTGGACTCTGGCAACAGCCATTCATGTTATGTGGCATTGGAGGATGCCATCCAGAGACTTTCTATCCTTTTCCATGTCTGTACCAGGGGCCAGACAAGTTAGGGGCCAAACCCCATACTAGTTGAGCTGGGAACTGTAAGACTTTTTTTTCCCCTTCCTCCAGTCCTAAGAGGACTTCTGGTCAGAACTGAGCAGAGAGAATTTTAGCCCTAGTCAGAATTTGGGCAGCTTCGTTGATGCTCCTTGTAACCCATATTCCCGAATTGATGCCAGATCAAATGCTGACTGGCTTCAGAGCATGTCTGGCTTCGGAGCATGGAGAATCCAGCCTACCTGCTGGACTTGTGGGTGGCTTTCTTGGACTTTATATTGCCTTCAGACAAACGGGCCTGAAGTTTCCCAGTAGCATTAGCCTGTGGATGTGGAAGCCTGTGGACGTGGAAGCCTGTGGACGTGGAAGACTGTGTCTGCGCTGGGAAGTAGCTTCATATCCATGTCCATGCCAGTGCCTGGCCCCCTGCTCTCTAAATTTGTGGAAAGAGTTTTCAAGCAAAGGATCTATCACTTCTCTGTCTCTCTGTTTCTCTGCTCTTTCTCACCACATCATCCCATCATTAAAATGTCCCTTGTGTTACTTTTGGTGTCTCATCCACTGCCATTTATTTTTCCATCTGGTCTGTGTTTGATTCCAGGTCAGTTCTGTTGAGTTGTCTTCCTTTCTTCCTCTCTGTCTGGCTCTGGCTTTCCTCCTTGAAGTTGTCCTGCTGTAACTTCATTAAATCACATTAATTCAGATGCCACTAATTCAAAATTTATCCAAATTAGACCTAGACAAAGTTGTTTTTCTTCTTTTCTCTGTCTGATAAAACACTGTGATGAACAGATTAATGGCTCAGACTAGAATGCAAAGCTTGTACAGGGTACATATATCACAGAGAAGGACAGATTGTCTCCTAGCAGGCTAGGTAGACAATTGGCATGTTAATTATAAATTATTCGTATCTCCTCAATAAAGTAGCTTCCCGAAGATCAAGTTTATTTCACTTCCTTTTTAGTTTATTTGAAATCCTGCAATGACTAGGGAAGCAATAAAATTGCATTTCTTTTCAATGTTATCATTCTTAACACCTCTTTCATTCATTGGGATTCTGTGACCCCCATTTCTATGGGATTCATGGTGCTTGCCTGGCAGGATGCTTCCAATTTCCTTTTCAGTTCCCTCTGGAGTCTTCCTGCGATTTCTTTTCCTCTTCTTTTTTCCTTTCTTCTTTCATTTCTGTGTCTCTTGAATCCACAAACTCCCTCTTCTTCTTTTGGCTTTGAGAATTAGTGTTAGAAATTACACCAGGGCCTTGCCGGTCCCTTCATCTTACTATAGACTGGCTAGTTGTGCTTGAGGGGGTGGGGGAGGTTCTGGAGGCACACTATGGACATCTTCCCTCAATTTGGGGGAGAGATATAGGGTTGAAGTGTGCCTTTTTTTCCTCAATGGCCTAAGGCACATGATCATAAATTATTGTTTTGATGGAAGAGCCAGCATCACACTTACTGTAAGACATGGCAGAGGCTTGGACAAGTTAGCACCCTTGCCCCATACAGAGAAGGACGCTGACATTTCTCCCTTCATATGCTCATGTTCTGTCCAGGGATCACTGCGGGGCCTTCTAGCCTTTCATTTCGGAAACAGTCATCCATCTTCTTTGCCTGAGAATATTTCTTGAAAGCAATCTGGTCTTAACTTCATTTTCACGGTCTCTGTGACCTTGAGTGAATCCTTAGTGCCTCCATGTGGGATGTAGGCTGTAATTTTGTGTAGGTGTTGGTCTTTCCTGACCTGTTCTGACCTCAGCACACCTGGAGATTCATGAAACAGGCCACAGCTGTATGTATAGGTGCAATAGTCTGGGGACAGGAGAGGGGTAGATATTGTCTTGCACATTGGGTTCATAGAAGAATGTGATCTACAAGTGGCTCCAGGAGAATGCTTGGTTTTAGCAAATGCAACTTAGAGGATCACATGGTGGAAAGGGGCTTAGGAGGCCTTTTTAGTGCCTCTCCTCTGACCACTAGCTCCTCTCTTGTGCAAGCAAGTGTCCACATGTGTATCCACCCCGTGCATACTCGGGCCTATTGTCAGGATGCGCTTCTGTGTGATTTGTTGCAGGAGGCAAAACTGACTACTTTTGCTTGAGCTCTCCTCAAGGCAGTCTTCCCAAGGCATCTCCTGGCACTCATCCCCTCTCTTGGATCATCTTCCCCTCATCATTCCTACTTGTGAGATTGTCCTCAAAGACATTGATTCCAATCTTGTGCTTTTGCAGAATCCAACCACTTATAAATGGGGCTATCTGGCACAACACATGAGTCTCAGTAATTGAAACTTAGCTTAAAGACTTGAAGATTTCTTTGAGAAAACTGCTTGATGTTCAGCCTGAGGCAGTGAGACCCCATACTAAGGCAGGAAGACAAGAGAGGCCACATGTTTTCTTTAGATCTGTGCTTTAGTGCCCAGAACAGTCTCTTGTAAGATAGACAGGACTGAATGACTGGCTGAGTGAATTAAAGTGGATAGGTGTTAGGGCTCCATCCTTCCGATGGCTGAAGGACTGTGAATGTACCTAAGCATAAGAATACCAAGCTACTTATTTTAAAGAAGGAAGAAAGGGAATGTAGAATGAAGGAAATAGGGATGAAAAAGTAAAAGGAAACAAGGAGAGAGAGGGAAAAAAAGAAGGAAAAAGGGGGAAAAATAATAGCGGAACCCTTTGCAGAAATGTTTCCCTGGCCAATTTGATGTGTTTGCCCGCCTCTGTCCTTCTAGATTCTTGATCTTCCTATTTATACTATGGATCAATGGCTGTGCAATAGACCAGAATGCCTTCATGTTTTTGTGAATGCTCGTGGAAGGAAGGACAGTTTGTGGTGGTCTGGTGGAAAGGTTCAAGTTCAGGGTTCATGTGGGTTGAGCACATGGATTCCAATGCTCAGGCCTAGGAAGATCAGTCCAGGATGTTCTACTACATTCACTCAACTGGTTTGCCAAGCTGGCATTACAGAAACAGCCCCTCAGAACTTGCCTCTGGTGAACAGTGTTGTAGGTGGAGCTCAATAGGCTGAATCTGTGAAAGGTTTATTTATTTGAATAGTCGTCCAGTGTTTCCTAGGTGCCAAGCTCTGTTACAAATATTAACTCATATAATCTTTCATGATAATCTTGAATAGTGGCTATTATTAATTATTTTGTGCTGGTTCCTGTGCTTGAACTCAGTGTCTGGGCACTGTCCCTGAGCTTTTGTGCTCAAGGCTAGTGCTCTACCACTTGAGCCACACATCTCTACTCCTGGCTTTTTTTTTTTTTTTTTGGTGGTTAATTGGAGTTAAGAGTCTCATGGACTTTCCTGCTCGGGCTGGCTTTGAATTGCAGTTTTCAGATCCCAACTTCCTGAATAGCTAGGATTACAAGCCTCTTATGCTTGGTTTATTATTGGTAGTATTCTCATGGCCTTATGTAATTTTTTTCAATGAGGAAGAGGAACCACAGAGCATTTAAGTAGCTAGCTAATGATCACCAGTCTCTTAAGTGGCCAGCCTCTCAACTCAGACACCAGAATCTTGGTGGTTACTCAGGCTATGCTGCCTGCACTTTGCTCATGTCTAGATTTAGGTCTGTGTTCACAGGGGAAAAGAAACAAAAAAACAAAAAAAACCCAAACCCCCACAATAAAGAACAATACAACAGGAGCAGTAGCAGCAACAGCAGCTCATTTGCACCTTAAGGACCTTTCCCACACATGCATTTATTAACTCTTCTATTACCTGGTTGGCCGTGTGACTCTGCTCATACATCTTCATAACACTTTTGCCTTCCTTGTGTTAAGTGGCGCCTATAGTTTACATGTTCAGATCTTTGATTCATTTGCCGATAATCCAAATATTTCTGAATAGTCAGTGTTTGGTAGTGATGCTTCTAAGGTTTCCCAGGTCTGGATAGATTTTCCTATGACTCATGAGGATAGGAATGCAGTAGGTAGGGATGATACTATTTGTTGTGAATGGGGGGTCACAGTGGATGAATATTGACTCTCTGCCTGGCTCATGACTGGTCCCAGGACAAGTATGTATCCAGATGAAGCGACTGGCCCTGCTTGCTTGAAAAGCAAAACAAGAAGGCCTTGCTTTACTTCACTGAGTCCTGAGATGTTTACTGCTCATGATGAATTCCAATTGTGCCACGGACAATGCAGACCTGCAGATCAGCTCAATGCAGATGCATAGACATTGTTAATGCAACAAATGAGATCTCTGCATCCATTCTAAGCCTGTCTGTATGAGGAGAGCGGTCTTGTGCACACACAAAGCCAGCAGCTGTGTTTTTCAAGTGGACTGTGCGAGAACTGGGAATAGGGAGAACTAAATTAAGCCATTCTCCTTGGTCTGTGTTTATTAAAAAACATATTCATTTCAGTTGTCCTGACTGAGTATTTCAGGGGATAAAAGCTCTCTGACTGCCCAGCAGCTAGTTGTGAAAACGAGATCTAAGAGGGTGCCAGCTATTCCCCAACTTCAATGTCAAGTAAAAGCTCAGTTATCCGGGACTCAAGTGACTAGAATTCTTTACTTAACTGGAATAAAATGCCTACACTCTATTTCTAGGGAAAAAAATACAAAAGAGGAAGCTATCAGGGATTTTCTTGCAGAAAACAAAGCCCCCAAACAGCTTCCCTGATTTGGTCTGCAATTTTTATATTAATAAATTCCATTTCCTAGACTGTATACATTTTACTTAGCGTCATCTGTGAGAATTGAAGATTAGACTGATGGCTCTCTCACAAAGAACCTGGATTCTTTTTTTTTTAAAAGGAAAAAAGAAAAAAAGAAGAATTAATTATATTCAGCATACTCTACTTAATTAGGCAAGGGATGCTTTTAGGAAATTCTTCAAAATAAGCATATTCTCATTAGTACTAAAAACATTAACCAGCGTCTTATTCATGGAAGAGTTTTGCTGTTTGGACTTCTGTTCCTACCTAGCAGTGTCAGTTTCTGTTTCCCACAAAAGAGAAGGGTGAGTATGGGTGAAGGAATGAGGGTCTAAACCCTCCAGTCTGTGCTCTTGGCACAGAACAAAAGAATAGCTGAGCCTATTTCCTCTCTTCAACAGCATTTATACAGATCAGAAATCCAGGGACTTGGCCAAGGCCAAAGTCTGGTTTCCTTTTGCTCCACTTCAGTATGCAGTGGTATCGTGGTGTCCTCCTGGACACTGTATTAATCAATGTAAAAATATCATTTATCAGGTGAACTAAGGGACCAGGTTTCCCACTTACTTTGGGAGGATATATATTTTTTACCATTTGCTCAATGAGTGAAGACTGAACAAAAAAAATCCCAGTTTAGGGCTGGGAAGGTGGCTCAGTGGTAGAGCGCTTGCCTTGCATGCCAGAGGCCCTGGGTTCGATTCCTCAGCACCACATAAGCAAAAAGAAAAAAAACCCGAAAGGGGGCCTATGGCTCAAGTGGTAGAGCGCTAGCCTTGAGCTGAAGAGCTGAGGGACAACGCCCAGGCCCAGAGTTCAGGCCCCACAACCGGACCAAAAAAAAAAAAAAAAATCCCAGTTTATAATGTGGTTCTCCTTGTTTTTACACTTGGAACCTCCATAAAGGGATTACTGAGCAGAGCTCAAGTGAACAGGGTTCTAGCTTTTCCCATTGGAACCTGCAGGGCAGGGTCTAGTAGAATATATTGTTGTTCAGTTCAGAATTTCATTTGACAAAAAGTTGGCTGCTGAAATAGTGTAGAAAGTTTCAAAGCTGTTGGTATCGATGACTCAAAAAGGTGGCTGGAACTGAACAGCAGATTTGCAGCTAAGTTCTTAGGTCTGAGTAGGTTTTTCTACTGGAGATTGAGTATTTTCTAAAAGCTCATTGCTCAGAGACCATTGCAGGAGATGGAAAAAAGCAAATGTGATTAAGTAGTTAGCAGGATGAGTGGATAGGTTGATGGGTGGATGGATGGCAGGTGGGTAATTTTATGGATGGATGGTTGGTTGAATGCATAGGTGAGTGGAATTATGGATGAATGAGTGGGTGGCTGTGTTGAATCATGATGGGTAGATGGTGGATAGGTATATGGGTAGAGAGATGGATGGATGGATAAATGAATGGATAGGTTGGTGGAATTATGGATGGGTGGCTAGATGAAGAATGGATGAGTGGATGAAAGGATGGATGGGTGGATAGATGGATGGTTATTTATTTAGTAAGCCCCTATGAACTTTCTGATTCACCATTTACTAGCTGTGATCTTGGAAAGGCTTCTAATCGCCCAAAGTTTCAGTTTTTCAACAGTAGAATGGGGCTAACTGCTCCAACCTTATAAAGTTGCTCTGGAGATTATAGGATATAAGACTTCTAAGACTTTAATTCTGTATATGGCACATAGTTAATGAGAAAGTTTAATTTCCCAAGCAGGAAAGACTATGAAGGAAACTTATAAACAAAGTTTTGTTGATTTTTCTATTGTTAAAGGAAGTCATGTGCCATTTTAAGAAAGGGCCTTTTATCTTAAAAAAAAAGTTACAGCATGTCAGAATGTTGCCTGGATTTGGTCCCTATAGGAATTAGGGTAACTAAGCGCTTAGGGAAATTCTTGTATACTTTCACTTCCTTGAGATTACTGACATTACCCAAGATTTTAAATAAGCAAGTAACTAGCCCTCACCTGAATTGCTCATTTACTCATTGTATCTGTGTGCCAAATATCAGCTGGGACTGCTAAATGTTGAAGTTGAAGATCTAGAGGCAAGTAAGATGAATGAGAGAAGGATGTTTGTGCTCAAGTCAGAAGTTTTGGATCTGAATTTCTGTTCCATCACTAGTATTAGAGTTCATCTGCAACTCAGTTCTTTGATAAAATTTGGGGCAATACTAGCTGCAACGCTGAGAGGTTTGGTAGGAATCTCATGGGACAAGGCTGGGAAACACATTTAGAAATTGTTAAGTGCTATGCAAATTGTTAAGATGGTAGGTATTTCCATTATCCAGAAAATTAATGTACAATTCCAAGGACAGAAAGCAACTACAGTTTCCCAGCCTGAATGATGAGAATGACTGTTTCTTCTGATCAGATTTGCTGCCTAATTAATTGACTCTCCACACTCACGACACAACAGAGAAAGTCAAGAAATGTGCAGAAGAGGGCAGGAAATACAGGCAGGAACACAGAGAACTCAGCAGTGATCTTTTGCCTGCTGTATCACATGCTGCAGCTACAGTGTTCAGCAGGGAAACGGGAGGGATGAAGGTATGTGCATCTGTGATCCTTACCCACAGGAAGATGACCAGTTGGCTACTGCCTGTCCCAGCACAAGGCTAGTGGGCTGGCCTTCACTCACACACGGTCAGCTCCACAGTTCCCTCTGAGCTTCTTTCCCTCCGGATTCTCTTTCTGATTCCTTCTCTCCTCTCTAATCCCGTCTGTCTTTTCAGTCATTTTCTAACTCTGAATTTCTCTTGGATTTGGTTTCTTGGCTTTTCTCTTTCCATTTCTGACTCTCTCTCTCTCCCTTTTCCTTCTCCCTTTTCTTTCTTACTCCTCTTCTTCCCTCTCCCTATGATTCGTTCTCTCTCCCTCTTTCTTTCTCTCACCATCAGTTTAGATCTATCTCCCATTTTTCTTCCTTCCCCACTTATTTTCTGTTTCTCTCTCTGTGTCTTTCTGTCTCTATGTCTGTCTGTCTCTATCTCTGTCTGTCTGTCTCTCTCTTTCCACACACTGCTTTCCTCAAGACTCTGAATGCTGCTGCTGCCCACTCTTGTACAAAACTGGTATCACTGTTCCTCAGTGACCAATTTTCTTTCCTATGGTTAGAAAGTAGCTCAGGCCTTAACCCATTTCCTCCGGCATATCCAAATTAATTAGGTGACACCGGGATCACATGTTTCAGAATTAGAATAATATTTATCAAGCACCCTGGAGAGCAAGGCATGGAAGATGGAGAAGAACCAGAGCAAAGAGGGAGGGCATTGAACTGAAGGGTCATTGAGCTGGAGGGAAAACTGAGAGAGGGATCTTGTCCTTAGACCATGAGTTCTGGAAAATGAGGGCTGTCTTGCTTATCTGTCTGAGGGCACTGGGAAAGGGTGGGCCTTGGAGAATGGTTCAGGAGTGGGGTAGGTACCAGGAGCCTTCCCTTTTTCTCTCACCAGGACAACACGCAGTAGGGTTTCTGGCTCCAGAAAGCATGCCAGTCAGCCTTGAGAGAAAACATTTCCAAGTCTACCTCTCTCCCCTGGCACTGCAGCCAAGGAATCTAAATCCACTAGATATTCCAGGCCCTTCCTATGCTATTTTCATTCATTCCATGGCCTACAAGTCAGCCAAGACTGGGTTGGGGTGTTCATTGGTGACTGTCTTCATTCTTTTCTCTGTGGAAGTATTAAGAGCAGAGAGTGAGCGATGACCCAGACAGGAAGCGATCATCTGCAGGATGATCAGCATCTCCAGATCCTCTGTGTCTCTGTGCCCAGCTGGTGTTCACCTCCACGTAAGCTGTTCAGTAAACACCTGTGGAACTAGTTAGCATCAAGGATCACACAGTCACTTTGCTGAGTGCTAAGTAGACATCAGTGTTCTTGAACTTCACTGCGATCGACTCCACGATCCCTAGTCATGAGGGATTGTCTGCAGCTCCATTTGAGGTTTTTCTTTGGATGCCAGTAGCACCTCCCTTTCTCATTTGTGACAACCAGTATAGCCAAATGTCCACCTAGAGAACAGAAGGGACAAACTCACCCTGGTTGAGAACATCGATGAAGAGTTAGTCTTGGCTTACTAGAAGATTTAACCATATGACCCTGTTCTCCTTCACAGCCCACAGAGAAGCAGGAATCTTTATAAGAACTTAGAAGGCAAGATAAAGAACAGAACAGATAGCTTTCCTGAGCTATTGTTTACCTACCACAAAACTTACCCTTGAATTCTTTTTTACCATTCCTGGGGCTTGACCTCAGGGCCTGAGCACTGTCCGTGAGCTTCTTTTTACTTAAGGCCAGCACTCTATCACTTGAGCCACAGTGTCACTTCCAGCTTTTTCTGTTTATGTGATGTTGAGGAATCAAACCCAGGGCTTTGTGTCTGCTAGGCAAGCACTCTACCACCAGGCCACATTCCCAGCCCTCATCCTTGAATTTTAAAGGGTAAATCCTCACGATTTGTATATAGTCTGTGGTGTGAAACGATTGAAAAATTTCATCCTCCCCAGAGGGAATCCCATATCTGTATCCTATGCAAGCTTTCACATTTGTCCTCTCCAAACCCCAGGGTAACCACACAATGATGTTCTGCTCCTATAGATTTACCGATATTTACCTAATTTATTAACATGGTTTTTAATAAAGGGTTGGACACACTGCTCAAGTGCAGTCTCCTGAGTTTAAGCCCCAGTACAGCTAAAATCCATGAACACATAAGAACAAGCACTTTATTACTCTTTTTCTTTTGCTTTGGGTGATATTTTCAAGGTTCAGCCAAGTCACGGCCTGTATCTTTACTCTGTTGTATGAAGAAATCTCATTTTGATCCATTCACCCACTAAATAACATTTGATTTGTTTCTATCCTCTGGCTATGATTAATTATGCTGCCATGAGTTGTTATATGCATTCAGATTTTACATAGACTGTTTTTTGTTGTTGTTGGTTTTGGGTTTTTGTTTTTTTTGTTTGTTGTTTGTTTGTTTTTTACTGCTTTTGGTACTCCCTAGAAGCAGAACATGCATTTAAGCTCTGTTGAATGTTTTGAAGAACTGCTGAGCTATTTAGCAGAGGAGAAGCACTCCTTCACATCCCTACCGAAAGAGTATGAAAATGCCTGTTGCGTCATCCTTATCAACAATTGAGATCATCTGGCTTTTGGGTTACAGCTGTCCACATGTCTACGGATGAGTAGCTCAAGGGAACCTTGCTTTGTAGATCCCTGATGATTTATAATGATGCCCAAACTACTTTTCCTATATACCTTCTTGGGAGCCATGGCTGTTTACATGCTTTGCTCATTTTGCAATTGAGGTTTTGTTTTGCTTTTAACTGTTGACCTGTAGGATTTCTATATCTATTCTGAACCAATTTTCTTATCAGATATGTTTTGCAAATATTTTCTCCCACTGAGTGATCATCTTTTATTTTTCTTGGGGGGATCCTCTGAGGTACAGTGTTTTAAATGAATTTATATTTTCTTTAATTGCTTGTGCTTTTGGCAGTGGCACATAAAAGAAACCATTGCCAAATCTAAGACACTGTTTTTTTATGTTTTCCTCTAAGAGCTTGCAGTGTTGTGCTAATACTTAGGCATACGATACATTTTGAACCAATTTATATATGTATTGTAAAGTCGGAGTCCAACTTTATTCTTTTCACATGGCTATGTACTTGTCCTGAGATCATGTTTTAAAGAAAACATAATTCTTCCTCCAGTGAATGCTATTTGACACCCTTATTGAAAGTGAAAATGAATTGATTGTAGATTATATAGATTTATTTTTTTGGATGGTAACTTTTCTTCTATTGGCTTCTATGTCTATTATAACTTGTAATATTCTGGTTTCTTATCATAGAAAGATGGTAGGGAGCATCTCTGTACAAGGAAACCAAGGTATCATTCAGGGATATATGATTAGAAAAGATAACAGAAAACAATCACATTTTAGGACCAAAAGGGATCTAAGAGGTTATGTTAGTATAAACCCTTTTTGTTTTGCTGATGGGGAAAAGTGATTAGATTTCAGTGTCTTCTTAGGTTAACACATCTTCCCAGAGGTTCAAATGTGATCAGTGGCAGAGCTGGGATTCCAACCAAACACTTAGCTTCCTAGAGCAATGCTGCTCCTTTTCCCCAGGCCCTACATTTCAGCTCTCCAGTCTTGCCTGTACCCAGTCTTACCAAGCTGGATTTCTTTTCCCAAAGCAAGGGGAGGTTCTGCCTTCTCTTTTCCTGACACAGGCCCACAGTCGAGAAAGACAGTGATGGGAATGCATTTGGAAAATCTGAAATTGCTATATAAATGCCAGTAAATGATAAGATTGCCAGTCTGATGCTCCTCTAGGAAGGCTTAGCGTGTTGCGGGCGGTGTAATGGAGGGAACTAATTCACCCTTTGACATGTTTTTAAAAGGCTGGAGTTGTCACGTTCTGAGTGGGTAGAGCAAGGAGCTGGGCTAGATGAAGGGATGTGTTAGAATGAGCTGGGCATGACCTCAGATGGGCAGTGCTGTGTGAGGAGGCCTAGCAACTCCCATCACACCCCTCAGGAGCATCCCAAGTAGAAAGAAGAGTCTCTGCCCTGTTGTTGACCATCAGGGTTGACTCAGGAACCAGGCCTTGCCTCTGAAATGAAGCCATCCAGTTGTGATGTTTTGATGTTTGTCTATACTCACCTGTGCTCTGGACATCTGTTTTCTATGGCCAGTGAGCATCTTCTCATTCACACCCCTTGAAGCCATTTGTGTGTAGCCATTTGAGGAGCAATTCCCTTCAAATGGTGAGCAGGAATGGGGCCTGATCTACTTCTTTCTCTTTACTAATTGCTTGTTTGGGTGCAGAAGGTAAGAACTGAACAGATAAAAACGGCTCTCTCTGGGTCACTGAGTCTCCAGCAGAAGGGTGGGCCTCTCACTCTGGCAGGCTTCCTTCCTGTGAGTTTGTAATTGCTCCCTTCTCTAGACTCCGTTTGTCTTCACTGTCTGCACCCTCCGTGTATTCTGATGTTTATCTTTTTTATCTGAGCATCCTGTCTTTGCAGCTAAATCACGCTTTTCTTTGACAGCAGGAGCTGTGTGCTGTGCTTATTTGGGTCACCAGTATCGAGCACATGTTACTGGATGTGTGTTTCTTGGATGGAGATGTCTCCTCCCCGCCCCCCCCGCCCCCTTTCCCCATCCCTTCTCTGGTAATTAATAACCTCCTGAGTTTGAAGGGAAGGTCAACCCTTTCCTGTAGTGGCATTCTACTATCTGGCCACTGCAGATATCTACCTGATATTGGTGCATATTTGAGGGATTAGTATTTTGAAAAGGCTCAGGGTTTAATGGTATGGGATGAATTAAGAAATGAATCTATAATCATAGTCTTTCAGTGTTTGTATGACCAGAGCAATACCTGCTTTGCATCCTCTATGAGAGCAGCACCAAATGAAACTATGTCTGTTGAACACGAATGCCACATCTCTGTCTCCTCCCGTAGGTCTGAGAATCAAAGGACCTGTGGAAGCAAACCCACTCCCTTTGAAGTTATGCAGTGGCATCTCACTCTGTGATTTCCTCCTTGTCTAGGGCTCTGGCTGACATCTTGAGACAGCAGGGGCCAATCCCCATAGCACACTGTGAAAGAGAAACGATTTCGGCTATCAATGCTTCACCCAAAGAGAACACTCCAGTCAGATCAACCTCCAAAAACCACTACACCCCCGTGCGAACAGCTAAACAGACGCCAGGTAAGTGAGAGCTAATCACCTTGAATCGTCATTGAGCTCTGTGAGAGGTCTTGGTTATGTTTCTGCCCTGGTGGGACAGGTTGTGGAACACTGGGCAGTGGAAGATGCCTTCCTTGATGGACAGGCAGGCTTGTGATATTGAGAAGGGTTCACTAGGCAGAAGATCACTGCCAGAGTGTGGGCTGAGTGAGAGCTGATGTTG
Source organism: Dipodomys ordii (assembly GCF_000151885.1). NCBI lineage: Eukaryota > Metazoa > Chordata > Mammalia > Rodentia > Heteromyidae > Dipodomys > Dipodomys ordii. Next base: position 7,024,514 of record NW_012267235.1, read on the forward strand.
GGGGCATCTGGAATTTACTAACCATCTCATCTAATTCTCTGTGTGAAATGCAACTTGTACCAGCCATCGTGGGCTATGGCTACTCATGTGCTCATGTGGTGGAAGGTTTCCTTTGCTTAGGATTCTGAGAAAGTTTGTTCTGACGAGGGTGCTGGATCAGTAACAAGAAAGTCTGCATGCAGGTGTAAAGCCTGCTCAACTCTTGGAACCTCAAAGATTCCTTTTTGAAGGTGGGAATGTTGTCTGTGTCTTTTGGTGACCTTCTCTTGTGAGCTATAAATTCTTCAGGTATATGATGAGTTGCCATGTAATGATTAACAGTTGCCCTTTGTGAGGAATTGTGTGGATCTCCAAAGGATGTCAAACTCTTCAGATGTTCAAGTCCTTTATATGCATGGGAAGAGTTATGGCATATAAGTGACACAACCCTCCTGGATCTGGAGTACTTACATAATCCAACATGGTACTGTAAGTAGTTGCTATACTGTATTGTTTAGGAAATGATTATAAGAAAATTGTATGTCATGGTTAGACAGACATATAACTGTTTGGGAATATTTTTGATTCATTGTTGGTTGGACTCCATTGGTTTGCATTCTGTGGTTGGTTGAATGCTGCAGTTGGGTGCAGAATCTGTGTGTATGCAGGATTGACTGAGCCTTCGACATATTTTTATTTGATCATCACTGTACCACTATAAAGGAAACTGGACAGCACTTATCTTCTTTGTTGTAGGGATCAATAAATGAATTTCTAGGAAACTTTATAAATGGACAAAGACCATTGAGGTGTTAGTATTATGAAAAACAGCAGTAATCACAATAATAGAACCTAGGTATCTATTGGACTCCTGTTCTGTGTTAAATGTCATGTTGAACATTTTATATGGATGTTCTTAGTTATTCTTTACAGCAATATTACCCGGCCTTTATTGTTCCTATTTTATATGTGTAATAAAATCATTGAGTAGCTGTCCTTAAGATCATATTGTTAGTAAGAGAGAACTTCTGGACTCTGATGAAGGCAAATAGCTAACAACAAACAGGACTAGAAAGCCACCATAAATTTACTGAGTTTATCTAAGTGAAAAGAATCCTTATAAGTGTGTTGTGAGAAGACCCACATCATTGTGCACATTACCAAACAGCCTGATACTGGTTCTATCTCAGACACAACTTCTACTTTAGAACTTAGATGTGGACTCGACACTTGGGTCTCCCTTACAATTTTTCCAGGCCATAGAATCTGTGTGAAATCTGCAGTAAAGATGTACAACCATCAGGAGGCAATAGGCATGTCTACTCTAAAACTACAGCAGAAGGGCTACTGAGATCCAATTCATTTTCTTCAGTTTTCTGAAATTTTCTAACTTGCCTGCTTTAAAATAGAAGTCTTAAATGTTTTAAGCATCTACTAAAAGCTAAAGATAATGTCCCTTGAAAATATGCACACAAATATGCATATAGATGAATATATACATATCCGTCTAACACTTTGTGTAGAATATAAGAGAATTCATAAGCCCCTCCACAGTTAGAAATCTTTGTTTCAGTGGTTCTTACCTATAATTCTAGTTATTCAGGAAGCTGAGACCTGAAGATCATTAAGTCAAAGCCAGCCCAGGCAGGAAAGTCCAGGAGATCCTTATTTCCAACTAACTACCATCAAAGCTGAAAGTGAGCAAAAGAGCTCAGGGACAGCACCCAGGCTGCAGGTTCAAGCCCCAGGACTGGCACCCTCCTCCCCATCAAAAAAAAAGATGAGGGAATCCACCTTTGTAAATGGGTCTAAGACACATTTCAGCTTTAATATCCTAGTTTTTCAAAATGCAAGCAGTAGAAGGAGTCTTGGCAAAACACATTTCAAGCAGTGGTCATTTACTTGGATGTACAGGTATTTGAGACAACACAGGGGTGCTATAAAATACCAATGCCCAAGCTCCACAAATAGCCAGTTTCTAGGGATAGAGCTGGGACAGATAGTTGGTCTAGTGATTTCCTAAAAGCCAATTCTAACATGCAGCCCTGGTGAAATAATAATTGGTCTAGATGGATTCCTTCATGCCAGGAGAGAAGACATTGGCTATCTGTGTTTCTCCAACTTGGATACAAGTTAAATCTGAGGACTGCTGGGCACAAGAATTCAGACACTTACTATTTACCCTGTTTAATCTAACTTTGATATGGCTACCTACTTTGACGACGAGGGTACTTTGATTTTTCCTCTCAGAGGCATCATTTAAAGTCAGTCTCTTTCAAAGCCTTGTTTGTAACTCTGTAACTTCAGAGCACTCTGTCATCAGATGTTTATCTTCATCCCTCTCTTCATGTTTTCAGTGTCTCATTCACAAGCCAGCTAGTTTCCAGCTACCTAATCCAGACTGATGCAGTGGACAACCCTGATTTTCTCTTAAATATCCTTCATCAAGCAGGAAGTTTTCTCATTTCCTCCTGGTTTCTATGTACATTTGCTTTTCTAGTGAGTGGAGAGAAGGAAGGCATACAATTACACAGTTTACTTCTCCTTGCATTTCTCAAATTGTAACTCCTTACTTTGCTTTTGGAGATGGAAATGGCTTTTCCCCCAGCCCTGGGAAGCTTTCTCAGTGGTGAAACTGAAATGCAAAAGCAATTTTACCACAAGCTACATCTTCCATAGCGTATAATGGACACAATGCCTTTCCAAATAGCTGCTATCCTCTGCCACACAATATTGCAATTTGAGCAGAAGTTTCAACAGAACTTTACGTAAATGTTCACAGTGGAAATTTACTGTGATTTCGCCACTCATCAAATCAACCATCCAGCAGTTGTCGCTAAGTGGCAAGAAAATTTAGGGGGATATTAATAAAGATACACTGTGAGACCATCAGGCATCAGAGCTCAGGGGAAGCAGTGTATTCAAACTGCTGTCATTGGGCTGGCAGAATTGGGGTTACCTGGGAGTTGGTGAGAACATGCTCTACCTCACTCACAGGACTGGAATCTGCAGTTAGTGAATCCACTCAGCACTGTCCATTTGCTTTGTTTTTGTTTGTTTGTTTGTTTGTTTTTGGCACCTTCAGTTGTTGTAAGGGAAATCCAACCATGAGAGACAGAGAAGCCACATTTTGAGAGGTCAACTTGGGAGTCTTTATTGTGAAGCTGGCAAATTGCAGATGGACTCCTGTCTCAAAGACCTGCAGATCCTCTACAGAAAAAACAACACTAACAAACCAGATCAACTCCAAGGAAGAGCTGAAGTGGGACACTATGGTGATTTGAGGAGAGCTAGGGGATACAAGACAGGAGACACAGACAAGAGGCATGGCATAATGACACCTGAGCTGGTCAGGGTCCAGTGTCAAGGGTCAGAGGGCAGGGTCACAGGAAACTTGAGAGTTTCCCAAGTTCAAGGCACAGGACTGACAGCTCCAGTAAACTATCATCCAAGTCCCCCCTTTGCATACCTATCACCTGGGAGATGGAACTTCACCTTCCTCTACCATGAAGACAAGATGGTACCAGTTAAACCTAATTCCCTACCTACCATGTGGCCCAGCTGGTGCTGGTTAGATCCAGCATCCCCACTTTCATAGTTACTGTGTATGTGATTGGGGCTTTTTTTGAGTTTTCTTTTCTGCCTTTGTGGCTACTAGATCCTGCTGCCTGGATTGCTTCATGGGTTTAATGAGTTCAAACAGAGAGAACCCACTCAAACACATCCTTATCCGTAGCAAAAGCTATTACCCATGATCAGCCTGTGGAAATGAAATGCATCCATGGCTCCTGGGAAACAAATCAAAATGAATGAGAGAGACAAAAGCAATGTGCTGGTGTTCATAGCTGATGCAGGATTGTGGGTGTGTGTACAAGATGAGCCAGGGTTTTAGAAGTTGAATGTGCATGCTTATTTGGTCCGGGAAGTTGAGTGGGGATCCTGCACAAACGCTAAACACAATGGCAAGCCAAGCAGCTCACGTGTCCTGTGTTGAGCATAGCTGGGTAGCCTCTGGCAGGAAAGCAATACAATTTTACATCTGTATCATGCAGTGTGTGGGGGAGTCCACTTGGTACCTAATGGATAACAGAAGTTGCATGGTTTTTGAATTCTGAGGTCTGGAACTCCTAACCTCAGACTGGCAGAAAAGTCCTCTCTACTTAGCTCTGAGTCTTGCCCAAACTCTTCCAGGAAGCCCCCTCTCCACATTAAAAGAAGCTTCCCAACACACACATATCTACAGCTAGAAAACCAGCGAAGACTACTTCACCACTACTCTTCAGACCATTTGTGGCCTGTGGACCAGCAGCCACTGCATTTGATGAGAAGCTGGTGAGAAATGCAGAAGCTCAGGCCCTTCTTCAGATCCCTCTGAAGCAGTTTGTGCATTCTTCCAGATTCCCCGGGTGGTCTGTTCCTATGTTGAAGTTGGAAAAGATCCTTCTAAGTCAGTGGTTCTCAGTCTTTGTTGCTCATTGGAGCTACATGACGATTTCTGAAAACATGACTGCCCAGCCCCTACCACAGAAGGGCTGATGTAACTGGCCTCTGGCAGAACCTGAACAACAATGGTAATATTTCTAAAAGATTCATGCATTCTCTCACGTTCAGCATTACTCTTAGAATGCAGCAAGCAAGCTGAGCTTTGGAGGGAGGCAGTCAGTGGGGATAACACCCTTTGAGAAGAGTGAACTTTAGGTTCCCATCAAGGCTCCCATGATGGAGGCCATCTGGTAGTGCCAGTGGGCTGTGCGAGAGAGAACTTCCTTTGGGAAAGGTGGGAGTGGAGGACTCAGGCTCATATGAGAGATGGGATCAGTATGCTGTTAAAAGTGGGGAAGCAGGCTCAAGCTGAATGATCAGAATGACAGAAGACCAAACAGAAACTGCAGGTTCCCCCAGCTCTGGACTCCAGAAATGTGGTCTTGTAAGTGGGGAGAGTGTGTGTGGGGGTCTTCTTATTTGCCTGACTGTCCTTCTCTAAAAGAACCTTTCTTGGAGTATCTAGGCAAATAGGATGCTTTCTCTTCTGCTAGTTAGAGTAATGAGATCATATGTTTTCAGCTCCAGAATTTTGATATTCAATTCCCAGTATCAAGATTGGCATCAGCTGGAGGCAATAAATATTTATGCTCCATCTCCACACCACTGTGCATTGTATAAATGAGCAATCAGTCATCCTGCCTATTGTCCCAGCCACAGCCTTGAATGGCAGAGTAAGGGAGACAAGGGACAAACTCTGTAAGCTTCACAGAGTCTGAGAGTAAAGGCTTATGGAAGAGTGCTTTGCCATAGCCCTACCTAGCCTGTCCTTCTTCTGACCTGAGCTCCTTGTGACCTTCAACCTTTCTCATCAAGGGATCCAGATACACTGGCCTTCTTGACTCTACTTTCTCTTGCTATTCATATTCTTATCCCTGAGTATTTCTTCCTCTTTATTCCTGTGCCCCTAAGTTGTCTACACCAGGTATCTGTGCTGTGAAATTCAGCATTTAAGAGGTATGTTTCAGAAAAGCCTATTTGACTCCTCACCTGTCCTCACCTCTCATCTCATTGTCTTTAGAGAACTTACCTGTCTCATGTCCTATATGCATTGGTTCCTTTGTTTATGGCTTCCATCCCTGTAGTAATGGTAGGTCCACAAAGGCAGAGAATTTATCTTTTCTTCTCTGTGGAATCTTTACCCTGTTTCATGGAAGATCCTGGTGTACAACACCCACATGTGCAAGGAATTCATACTATGACAACATAGTTCTTTTCTGGGAGGGAACAGGAGCTAGAATGTAGGTATTGGTGACTTACCCCTGTGTTGAAGAGCCCCTCAAGGCTGCCTGCCCGTGGCAGACGCTCTCTATAGAGTAAGTGTAGAGTCAGGAGCTGTGTCAGTCTCCAAGGCTGGTCACCAGATGGGTAACTGAGCTGGCAGGCCCTGGTGTTCAGTGCTTCCTCCCAAGCCCTGTAGCTCCTCTCCTCCTATCTGGGGCTGATCTAGAACTTGAGGGATCAGTGCACCCAGAAGCTGGGGGTTTTGCTTCCATGGCTGGGGTCAGAGAGCAATCTGCCTACCCTACTCACTGTACCTATCAAGAAAAAACTCCTTTGTGGTGGCCAACTGGTGCTGATACCCTCTAAAACTGATACAACTTTAGAGTTGGCCATGAACCGTGAACTCTGCAACATCTGGTCTACCTCTGCCTCATATGAGAGATGAGATCTTTTTTTTTTCCCCTCAGTCTTCTGCAAGGAGGCAGAGCAGCTCTGTTTTGGAAGTGATGGCCCTGGAAGGCTTTGGGATGGCACAATCAGCAGGGCATCTGCTTTTAGCCTAAAATAAACTGAGGCCCACAGAGGCCACCTAAGTGGGAGGCGATGCCCCTGTCAGCGTAAAAATGAACTAAAGTATGCCAGGGCAGCATTTAGCATGAAGGGAACATATGTTTTAAGTTTGCGCTGTCTGAGTTGTTGGTCCCTGGGCACTTTTGGCTGTTGCATACTGATTATTAAAGTTGCTTTTACCTGTCCCTCTTTTTTAAATACAAGTATTAAATATGTAAAAATATACATGTGATTCATGTTTGTGATTTTTACTATATTATATGGAGCTGATAGAAGCATTGGTGTTAGCAAGTGTCCACCTGAGTTCAAGGATTAGTTGTGACCAGGACTGAGCCATTTCCTTCTGGAGCTTCTAGTACATGGTAAGAGATGGAATATAAAATATATCCAGAGCAAAGCACCAGTGGCTCACACCTGTAATCCTAGTTACTCAGGAAGCTGAGATCAGAGGATCCATGGTTTGAAGCCAGCCTGGGCAGGAAAGTTCCTGAGAATCTTATCGCCAATGAATCACCAGAAAACCAGAAATGGAGCTGTGGCTCAAAGTAGTGGAGTGCTAGCCCTGAGCAAAAGAGCTCAGAGACAGCACCCAGGCTCTGAGTTCAAGCCCTACAACTGATCCACCTTCCCCCTACCCCAACCAACAACAACTATATATTTGTAGAGGTTTGGATGCTCCAAATGCAATCAAACAAATGACACTGGGGAGAGAGGGAGTGATCTTTGGCAGTGTGACATTTGAGGTGGCATTAGAACCAGTAACTATCTGATCAAGAGGACCCAATTGTGGTGAGGGCAAACAACAGCCAATGCAAAGGCCTGGAAGCAGAAGCAAAGCTGTTAATGCAGCAGAGAGCCACTGTGGTTTTGGGATAGATGGCACAGGTTGAGAACAAAGAGATACTAAGGTCGGGCCTGGATGCTGTCCCTGAGCTTTTTTTTTTTTTTTTAACTCAAGATTAGTGCTCAACCACTTTGACCCATGGCTCTACTTCTGGTAGATGATTAATTGGAGGTAAGATTCCCAGGAACTTTCCTGCCTGGGCTGGCTTTGGGCTGCAATCCTCAGATCTCAGCTTCCTGAGGGTAGCTAGGATTATAGGTATGATCCACCAACACCCAGACTTTATCTGCTTTAATAAGCCTTCCATGTTTACTGAGAAATAAACATGGACTTTGTGTGGGAAGCAGGCCAGTCAACTCTCCTTTGTGGCCAGATGGACTAACTCAGCCCTCTTCCCCGACAGGCAGACCTATGCCTGTAGATGTGAAGGCTATTCAATAATAAAAAGCCTGGTGGTGTCAGAAGCAGACAAATTGAGGTCCACATTTTACCCTAGCTTGGATGACCTGGACATTCATTGCCTAGAGCTCTTAAATAGCTCAGCTAACTTTTCCCAGAAAGGGCTAGATTATAAATATTTCAGGCTCTGTGAGCCAATCTCTGTGGGAACTACCTACCATTTCTACCAGGGTCATGCAAAAGTCAGGTTGTAGCCAAATGAGTTGGTGTGGCTTCATTTCTGGAAGAAGCCATTCATAAAAACTGACAGTTTTTTTTGGCTCTTGGTTGCTAGTTTGTCGATCTCTGCTCTTAATCTCTCTCAGAAAGCCACCACTCTCTTCCTTGTGATATTTCCTTCCTTGCAAAATGAGTCCAGGGACCCATCTCTTACCAGGATATCGGGGTGGTGGGGGGAGTAGGGAGGCATCAGTAGTCAGCCCAGAGCTCAGGAGGGACTCTGTAAATATCAGGCTCCACTCTCTCTGTCACCTTTCCTGAGATCCCTCTTGGCAAGGGTGTTACTCTATTCTGACTTACTCGCTGGTTGAACCAAGCCAGCTCTTAAGATAAGACAGTGTGAATCACATCAGAGCAGATACTGGGACCTCCAGGGTGTGCCCAGACACTGTGGTTTGTTCTGTAAAGGTCTATGTGTTGGAGACTTGGTTCCAAGCAGGTGATGTGAGAAGCAGCAGCATCTTTTAGTGGTCAGTTTTAGGTGGAAATCCATAGATCATAAGAGAAGTACCCTCAAAAGGGATGAACATAGTTTATGTTTTTGTTTTTTGTCAGTCATGGGGTTTGAACTCTGGGCCTGGGCACTGTCCCTGAGCTCTTCAGCTCAAGGCGAACGCTCTACCACTTGAGCCACAGTACCACTTCCGGTTTTCTAGTGGTTTATTGGAGATAAGAGTCTCACGGAGTTTCCTGTCCAGGCTGGCTTTTGAACCGTGATCCTCAGAACTCAGCCTTCTGAGTAGTTAAGATGACAGGCGTGAGCCACCAGCGCCCGGTTTGAACATAGTGTTATAGGACTCTGAGCTAGTACTATAGAAAGAGTTGTTTTAAAAAGAGCAAACTAGGCTCTTCCTTACTTCTGGATTCCTGTTGGGCCATGTGTTTTGTCTCTTTCTCCCATGAGCTTTTGCTGTTGTGAAATTATCTATGGCAAGTTCCTCTTCGGAGCCAGCCCAGCCCAATTGTGGTGCTGTGCCCTTGGACCTACAGGGCTGTGAGCCAAATAGACCCAGCCTCATCTATTTCATTACAGTTTGTTTATAGCCTTTTGTTGTTTCCTGTGCCTCAGTTTCCTCTTCCTCAAATGGGAGCATCATAATAAGGTTGCCTTACAGGGTTTCTTGTACGATAGAAGTGTGCCAGTCCATGGAAAGCACTTGAAAAAGTCAAACTTCCCAGAGCTGAGTCACCCTTCCCTGACCTGCCTGATAATCTAAGCTGTCATTTGGTGATGAGGTCGGAAATGTGGCGATCAGATCTATACACATTGCTAGGAAAGACAGCAATACCCTATCCCCATGGTGACAGCCCCAGGATGCAGGACATCTTGAAGGATAAGGAAGCGCCTTTGTTCACAAGGTTATCTTGAACGGGGCCCTTTTGCTGTCCAAGTGTTGTCCTTCCACTTCTCCCTCCCTCCCATCCACCTCTGGGCCATGGAGACCATGCTTCCTCAATTCTCCCCTCTTCCCATCCAGCATCCCTGGTTTCGGCTTTGCACAGGACAAGCCTGCCTCCTTCTCCTACCATTCCTCTCACCAGTTCTCTCTTCACAGCTGAGCTTGACCGCACTTGCCATCTCCTGAGCTTCTCAGGTGTCCCAGTGCTTCTTGGTCCATACCTTTGACTCCTTTGCTTTGCAGCCATGCCCTACATAGGCACAAATTCCTATCAGCACTGCACCTGGACCTCCACCACTCCTTCCATGGAGTGCCAGTCAACTGATACATTGGTTCCTCAGGGAGGGCATGCTCCCTCAGGCTTCTCTACCTTCCCACTCATGCCCAGCCTAGATCATACTTCCATGCTTCACTCCTGGTTCAAGGTCTGGATTGCAAAGGCTATCCACTAAATGGGTATGAAGCAAGTAGTCAAGTAGAACTTCCAGGCTTGGGCTAGAAAGCCCAGGAAGTCCTGAAGGGGACCATCAGACTATGTGAGAGTCACTGGAATGTAGCTGGTGTGCAGTATAGACAAACACAGGTGCAAACAGCTGTCTCTAGACTTCCTGGAAAGAACCAGATCCAGGTAGGTGCTGCTCTTCACCTGGCCAGCAAATGATACCTGAATCTGAGTCCTGTTATATGCAGTTCAGTGCTCTGCCTGGCAGGGAAGGGGACTCAGCTCTGGGAAGTTTGACTTTTTCAAGTGCTTTCCGTGGACTGACACACTTCTATCTCACAAGGAACCCTGTAAGGCAACTTTATTATGATGCTCACATTGAGAGGAAACTGAGGCACAGGAAACAACAAAAGGCTGCCTTTACCACATCACACAGAAAGAGCTGCTTGGGCTCTGAGCTTCTGGGCTCTACCTCAGAACTCAAACCCCAAATGCAGAATTACCAGCGCAACAGCAAGTCATCAGGAGCCACAGCAATGGTCTGTTCTGCCCATGTGCATGGACCTGAGGTGCAGGAAGTACCCCTGGAAGCTTCTGTTTGCTCAGCATCATGGTGGGCATATTCTCATGATGTGAACCCAGCAGCTCTAGGAACTGCCTGCTTTGCTCTGAAGTGAGCTCCTCTCTCGGTGACAATTTGTAGTGGGAGCAGGTTGTGGCTTGCCAGCTTTATAGGGAGGCCACTTGTGAACTCTTCCCCAGCTCAGGTTGTAATAGGAAGTAGCTTGCACTGGTTGAGCATTGAGTGTGCAGGTTCTGTGCTGGAGCTCCCCTTGAGGGAGTCTTTGCATGGATCTTGTCACCTCCCCATCTACAGGTGCTAGCAGGTGGATGGTATGATGTGTCTTGCCTGGGCAGCCCCATCCAGAACTCTGCCTTATCAGCTGCCACGTCCCTGGGGTCCTTTGACCCCAGAGCCAGAGCCCAGGCAAACCCCAGGTCCCCATCCCCATGAATGCTCAGTGCCAGGCTTCTGGTGAGAGGCAGAGTGAATTCCCACTTCCAGATTCCATGCCCTTCAGAAGGTGAGTCCCTCCCTTGTATTGGAATCCTGGGGAGGAAGTGGCTTTTCCCAATGTAAGACAACTTTAGAAAAGGCGTACCTGGGCCTGAACCTTCCAGAAGGCAGGGGCACTGCCCCCCTTACCTGGCCAGGCTGGCTGTGTCTAGCATGTCCTTTTACCCCTACATCCTGGTCCCGTTTGGTTTCTGTGTAGGTGTGACCATCCTGGCAGGAAAGCATCACCCTATGTCCCTCCCACCCAGGAAGGACCCCCAAATAGGGGATCAACAGAGCCAGGATGAGAAGAAAGTCAGCTTGCTAAGCTGGCCCACTAATTACTCCCTGTGCTCGCTGTGAAGATTTAGAATATGTCCCCGGCTGTTCTCCAAATGAGGTGTGGGTGAGAGGAGAGCCAGTGCACCAAAGAGAGGACAGGGTTGGAATTCGCAATGACCTCCATGACTTGGCAAAACCGAGAAGCCAGCAGAGCAAGGTACAGTGAGGAGAGCCACACGGAGCTGGGCCAGGGAAGCAGGGAGAAGATGGGAGAGTGGATGGCTGTCTGTCCTACTGAGCTCTGGGGCTCGGGGAAGGTTCTGAGCCCATGTTTGTTGCAGTCACAGAATTCGTAGAGACTGAGAAATCTCTTAAGGAAAAAAGTTCTGCCTGATTTCCTGCTCCGGAGGCTGCAAAGTCCAAGCACACAGACCGCACCTGTGTCTGTCCATATGCCATGTGTGGCTCCAACTGGTGGCAGGAAGAGGAACAAGTAGACAGGGGCTGAGGAGAGATGAGAGGGTAGTTACTGCTAACCCAGTCCTGCAAGAAAAGGCACTGCTCCATTCTTAAGAGCTTAGCCCCTCCCACACCTCCCACTGGGCACTGTCTTCTGAGACTAGAGAATTAAGTGAGCCTGAGGTCACGCCTACCATCACAGAGGGTAAGCTCTCTCTGAAGCCCAGCCTCTAGCTGGGTGGCCTTTGGAGGTCTTTATCCTCAGGGGCACAAATGTTCATTGTATACAGAGTAAACAATATTTGGGAATCAATGGTAAAGGAGATGTCAGCAGTGAGCCATCCATTGCTTGATGTGATATGCTGAGTGTGGAGCATACCTTTGGTCCTGGGGTGCTAGATGGGTAATATACAGCTTCTCCTCAAAGGCTAAAACTGAAGAGCAAAAGACAAGACCACTAGCACAAAGCTGTTGGCCACACGAGTGGTCAATCAGAATGATAGGATTACAACCCAGGCACCCAGAATGGCCAGAGGGAAACTGCTGTGGTCAAAGTGGGTATCACCGGGTATTGGTAGGGACGGTGGGACTCAGTAAGTAAGAAAGGAATGGAGGATGCTCATTGGAGTCAACAAGAGCCTAGAGTGTGGAGATGCTTATGGGACCAAAGGCTCACAAGAGGAAATAGGGAACCATTCCTCTAAAAACGTTGGTCGACTCTTCTGTCAACAGACATGTGTGATTAAAGAATTGGGACAGAGGCTAGAAAGGGATGAGAACTCTGTGTTCGATTGGTGCTTTGAGCAAAGAAATTCTTTTTTCTAATATGATTTTTATTGTAGAACTACTACAGTTACATGAGTAAGGTAATGAGTGCATTTCCTATCGAGCATTGTTACCCCCTCCTTTGTTTTTCCCCTACCATCCCTTCCCTCCTCATCTCCCCAACTCCTCCCCCACAGCTTGTAAAGTTCATTTGCAACATAGTGTCTTGTACATCTCATCCTTACACTGGGTCAACCTGTATCCTTATTTCAGCATTTTGTTATTTCCCTTGCCTTCCCCAAATTAGAAACAATGTATATACAAGATGCAGGGCAGAAAAAGCATTTGACAAGATCCAACACCCCTTCATGATGTAGGCTCTGGAAAAACTAGGAATCCATGGAACATTCCTCAATGTAATAAAGAATTCTTTCTTCTTCCTTCATCCAGCATACAGGCTGTATTACCATGGGTAGGATATGGGTTCCTTCTGTTGAGGCAGCAGGTGGCTTACTGGGGCTGAGGTCATGGGCCCCACGCAAGGCTAGAACCCTCAAAGCAGCTTGGAAAGGACCTGGGTGACAACCCAAGTTGAGAGGTGTGCAGAGGAAGTAAAAGAACTACAGCCTATTAGCAGTGTAAGGTGATACTTTCATTCATTCCAAAGCAATTTTGGTTCTTCACTGGGTGTCAGGCACTGATGACCAAGGAAGTGAAGGAAGTTCTCCATCCCTGGCATTTACCTTTAGACAGAGTAAACCTCTAAACACATACTCTAAAATTAGGTAATAGAAGAGAAACACAGACAGCCGCAAAAGGAAGTGGAAAGTGATGGGGAGGAGACTTAGGAAGGAATTCTTAGGTCTGAATTCTCCAGTCATCTGTGGCCATCTGAGGAGAGAGTGCTCTGGGTAGAGGAGAGATGGTGGCTAACATATTTGAGGCAAAAAGACCAGCATGGCCAACCTGAAGAGAGCTGTGCTAAGCAGAGAGATGTGCTATGCAGAGAGTGCTGTGTTACACTGGGGTGGAGTTTCATTCGGAGAGTGACGGGAACCAGTGGAGGATTTGCAGCAGAGGAACAATATGCTGGAACTTGCATTTTAAAATAATCTTATTTGGCTACCATTTTCATAATAGAGCCTGGAAGGTCAAAGGTGGAAGAGGGAGGTTGGAGTTGAAATGGGTGGTGAGGGGGATTCGGGACAGAGTTGAACTAGGATGTTAGTAATGGAGAACATGAGGGAAACACAGCTTTGGGATTTATTTGTTTATTTATTTATGTTGGTGCTCGAACTCAGGGCCTGGCTGCTGTTCCCTATCTTTTTCATTCAAGACTAGAAATCTACCACTTGAGCCGCAGCTCTACTTTCAGTTAATTGGAGATGACTGTCTCATGAACATTTTTGCCTGGGTTGACTTTGAGCCATAATCCTCAGGCCTCAGCCTCCTGAGGAGCTAGGATTACAGGCATGCGTGAGCCTCAAGTATCTATCTATCTGTCTGTCTGTCTGTCTGTCTGTCTGTCTATCTGTCTGTCTGTCTATCTAATCTGTCTGTCTGTCTGTCTGCCTGTCTATCTGTCTGTCTGTCTATCTATCTATCTATCTATCTATCTATCTATCTATCTATCTATCTATCTATCTATCTATCTATCTCATTACTTGGAACAGTTTTGAAGTCATGGGAAATTGGCCAGAATGGTGTAATGGATTTACATAATCCTTACTAGATTTTAATATTCTTTTGTTTGTCACTCTCTTTCTTCTTCATTATCATTACAATCATCACCATCATCCTCATCACCATCCTCACTACCACCACTATCATCATCATTACTGTCGCCAGTATCATCAGCGCCATCATTACCATCATTGTCACCAATACCAGCATCATTACTACCTCCATTATCACTGTCACCATCACCTCCACTAGCACCTGCACCATGTGGGAATAAAGAGTCTATATCATGATCCTTCATTACAACCTACCTCAGCACATACCTTTGCACTTCAAGAATGTTCTCTTATACAACCATAATGCTATTACCTGATTTATGGACTTTGTCGCTATTCTGATACTGGTATTATTTAACGAAGGGGTCAGGTAGAAATGATAGCTTTTGTTGATGGATTGTATTGGGAAGGGGTCTGGAAGGAAGATAAGAGACACAAAGATGACGCCTAAGATTTGGGTGTAGAAGAAATGATTACTGAGTTTAGCAGGTGAGTGCAAGGAATTGCAATGGATAACTGAGTGGTTTCATTGACATGATGAGGAGAGCCTGATTATTGGCAGATGAACTAAGCAGGGGCTTTCAGTTCTGCAGTGGATATTGCTATAGAGCAATCAGACAGTGTGGTCTCTGTTACTCTCTGTCTCAAAGACACACACACAAACACACACACACACACGGACACATATAGATTCCCTTCCCTCTGCACTCTAGACTTGAGTGTATCTTACCATTCATTTCACAGAGCAGCTCAATCTGATGCATTCCACTCAGGGACCTGCCTGCTTTGCTCACTGGAGTCCCAGTGTCCAATGTGTTCTGAACCAATCTTGGCAAATAGTAGGTATTCAGTACCTATTGCTTGAGTAAGTCAATGATGAAATGAATTGCTCTTATTTAATCCATTACACAGGGTGCAGCAATTACGATTATATGTGGTTACAAGTGCCTGAATGCCTAAAATAAATGGTTGGTGATACAAAATGGGTTTTCTCTCTGTCTCTGTCTCTCTTTCTCTCTGTTATAAAAGTAGTCATACCTGCAATGGTGTGACTCTAGAGTGTAAAGGACCAAAGCTCTTTCTGTCTGGTTCCTCTGGCTTTCTTAGCCACAGGGCTGCACATTGTGATCTAAGAGGTCTACTCAAGTTCATGCCAATATGTCTGCACTCTAAATATGAGAGAGAGAGAGAGAGGGCCAAGAGGGTCATGAGCTCTTCCCCCGCTTTTTAAACAGACATTAGCTTAAAGTGACTATCCCCTACCCACTTAGTTTTTATTAGCCAGTGTAGTCTTCATCTGCATGAGCAGTTGAAGCCTGAGAATTTTTGATTCCAGAAGCATGGCTCATGAGGGACAATTAGTGATCTGTGCTACAGCGTGACCTGGAAAGGATTGTGTGATGGGTTAAACCATTTCTATCAAAAAGCCACTGGGACAGATGAAACACCATGGCCACCATCTGTGTTTGTCACTGGCAACACATGTAGCTGTGTCCTTTCCAGGACTGGGATGCTCAGGATGGGCCAAGGCTGCTGGATAGTGCTGGGGAGCTGCCCTACTCTAATCTGGATGCACCTGATAATGAAGCTGGAACAGACGGGGAGACTTCTCCCCAGAATACCCACAGCTATGTCCCTGACAGAACACCTTGAAGTCAGAGGCTGCATCCTCTTTAGGTTACTGCCCCTTCCCTACCAGGAACTCAGGAGTGTCTGGAAAAGGTCAGCTGTCCCATTCAATGTCGAATAGTTATATGGTAGGGTCTGCAGCTGTTTCTAGAGCTTCCTCAACACCGTTTCTCAATCTTCCTGTTAGTTTCCATTCACAGTCATAGGTCATCCTGACTCAGGACAGCAAAGGGGAAAGTAAGGAAAGGAGAGGAGAGGGAGGAGGGCGAAGACCTGTAATTTTTGGTTATGTGTATCCTAGCCCTGTGTATTGATCAAAGAGAAAAAAACAATTGTTTTAGATAGTTCAGAAGAGCATGTGTGGATGTTTCACCAGAACTATTTAAAAAGTATGTCAGAGTGGACATTGCCCCAGCTCTATTACTTTCCCAGTGAGAAGCTTGGAATTGCGTCCCTACAGGATCGTGACTCTGCAGGGGTGGGAAGAGAGCCCAAAGCTGGGCCAAGACCCACGCTCGTCCCTCCCCTGCTTCTTCATCCTCGTCTATATTCAGGCTCTGCGTTTCCTTTTGTGTGTGTGTGTTTAGCTTAGGGATTTATCACCTCAGCTTAGATCTGGGATGAAACAGATAAGCCTGCACTTTAATAAATGTGGCATTTCTTTCCCTGTACAAAGTGGATGAAAGGAAATGGGGCCTCTTGGGAGGTTGTTGGGGCAACAAGATAGAGCTGGGTAGCTGAGACAGGCAGAAGATGTTACCAGCGAAATGGCTTGGGGGTGGGAGATGCCAGGGCACAGATTGGGACCGCTGGATAGCCATGTCACCAGACTTCCCACTGGCAGAGAAAGAGCCTCACATTTTCTACGGAAAGAAGCTAACCTTGAAACGCCTGTGCCTGCGGTTGGCTCCTTTCCTGAGTGCAGTTTGAGGAAGAAGGGCGGTTCTCGGCAACCCCTGACATCCCTGTGGTACAGCTAGCTATATATAACCTGCAGCCCATGGAAGGGTCCTAGGAGAGAGGAAAGAGACTGCAGGATTTCATCAGGCCACACTTTCATCTTTGGGACCATCCGGCAGACAATAGTAGTGGAAAGAGAAGCAAACCCTTGACCTTAAGCAAGGGTGATTGCAACACCACTCCAGGTCTCCATTCGCTTTCTCTCTGTGTGGGAACACGTGATGGAACCTGGTGGAGATACTACTCAGCCAACATAAAGCAGCTAGCATAGGCATAACACATCATCCGTGGGCACTGAATGGCAGGATTATTATTGTGCTATTTGGATCCAAGAGTGGCCAATAATCTTCTCAACCTTCTGAGGTCCTCAAGACAGGGAGCTTATAATTTCCTTTAATTCATGGGATTCACCTCCTAAGAGGCTACTGGATGGGATTTTCTATGCCAGTAGCAATATTATCTCTATGACCACCTACAGGTGAAGCCCAGAAAGGCTGACTGCTTTTGTTCAAGGTCAAACAGTTCTTAGGGCAGACCCTGCAGTGGTTTCCAGAGCTTGTAAGATTGATTCCCTCAACTTTCTGTCTCCAGTCCTCCTCCTAATTTTCATTCACAACTATATGTCATGGTGACCAAGAACAGAAAAGAAGCAAGGAAGAGGGAGGGGAGAGGAGGAGGGATGGGGAAAGGGAGGGAGGGGAGATCAGTGAAATGATCTGTATTTTCAGTTGTCATTACCTCTTGCTCTCAGGACTGCTCTGGGCAAACACCTGTCTCCTTAGCTGTTCCTGCAAAAGAAGTTTCTGGTGATTTTGAGAGGATAAAGGCTGAATTGAGGCTGGCCAGTGACCTCACATCTATGGGCCTCCGGAAATAAGAAGGGCTGAGCTGTGGTTATTTAAGAAGAAAGGAAGGTTTTCCTGTGAACACGTTGATAAATCAGAACCCCTGCACAGAGAAGCCTTGGTAGCACATTCTTGTTTATGTTGTTGCCACAAAAATGTTTGCATAAGCACCTTGCAATTTTGTTTTCAAAATTGCCTCTAGCAATTAGATGGGTATAATTAAAATGTACTCCAGGTAGATTGAGATTCATTAATCCATCATCCAGCTATCATATTTATTGACTAGTAGCTCTGTTCTTGGCATTGTGGAAAATTCTGTGTAAGTGAGTGGAACAAATGAAGGGTTTCTCTACCTATGGAGAACTCAGCCTGACTGAGTTAAACGAGGTGTGTGCACCTGCAGTATCCTGCATTGAGAGAGACACAGATAAGAGCTGTTTATCCTATGGATAAGAGCTGGTCCAATATATACCTACATGAAGAGCAAGCAAGCTGCAAATCTATTTATTCTCTAAGGCTCTGTTGAGCACCTTCTATATACCAGTCATTGTGCCAGAGGTTGGAATGGTCCAGTGTGACAGGTAGAGAAATATTGGATATTGAAAGTGACCTTAAGGGCAGATGAGACTTGTATGATTGGAAAGCTGGAGCGGATTGGCTAGGATGAGAATGGAGTAAACCAGCATGTTGCAACTTGTTCCATGGATGAAGGTAGAAGAGCAAATTAGCAAAGAGGACTGGAAACAGATGGGGACCTTTGAATGCCAGGGTTGTTTCCAGAGACTATTTGGGAGTAGTGTATATATATATATATATATATGCATATATGTATATACAAACACATATAAATATATGTGTATATATAGCTATAGATATACTCAACTTTCTACGAACAGCTGACTCTTTCAATATCTGGTATTTGTTTTCAGTATATAAAAGATATGAGCTTGGCCCTGGTGGCTTACATCTGTAATCCTAGGAGGCTGAGATCTGAAGATCATGATTTCAAGCCATCCTAGGCAGGAAAGTCCCCATGAGATTCTTATTTCCAGTTAACCAGACTCTTACCTCCTACGAACCACTCAAAAAACTAGAAGTGGAGCTGTGGCTCAAAGTGGTAGTGCACTAGCCTTGAGCAAAAAGATCTCGGGGACAGCACCCATGCCCCGAGTTCAGTCCTCACAAGTGGCAAAAAATGATGAAGTTTTAGGCAATGACATTGCTCATTTTATTAGTGTTTTCATTGATTCCTTAAGATTTTCTGTAAGACAATTGTGTTATCTCCATAAAAAGCTAATTTTACTTATTCCTTTTTATCAAGATGCCTTCGATCATGTTTTCTATTGCACTGGAATTCCTGTACAATATTGAATTAAAGAGTTCAAAACCTTGTTTCTGATCATAGGTGGAAAGCAATATAAGATCTTTTCCACGGTGATATTAGCTCTATATTTTTCAGAGATGACTTAAACAAGCAGTTTTTTCTTAATGTTGGTTTTTGGGGAATTTAGATCAGAAATGAGTGTTGGATAAGGTCAAATGTTTTTCTGTCTATAGCTAGTCCTTATGGATTTTTTTCTATTAACTTGATAAGTTACATTAATTGATTTCAAATGCTAAAGCAATCTTGTATTCCTGGATAAAACCTGCTCAATCATAATTCTTTATCATTTTAATATATTATTGGTTTTCATTTGCTAAAACTTTGTGAAGAACGTTTTGTGTGAATCAACTATGCTGATCTGTAGTTTGTTTTGTTTTATTTTAGTTTGGATTGCAGTAGTGCTGACCTTATGTGGTGTTCTGGTGTTCTGTCCTCTCAAACTAGTAGAATCTTTGTGGTATTCACTGACAAATCCTTGAAATCCTGAGACTTTTCTCTATTAAAAAGATTTTTTTTGTAAAGATGCTGTACAGAGGGGTTACAGTTACACAAGGAAGGCAATGAATACATTTCTGGTCGAGCATTGTTACCCCCTTCCTTGAGACTTTTCTCTTATAAGAAGATTTTTAGCTTTAGGTTCAGTGTCCTTAATAGATTTACAGCAATTCTGGTTACTTATTTTAAAATCAAACAACTATGCCCTGAGTATAAAAAGCACCTGAAAATGTTACTGAAATTTTCAATTCCAGAGCATCCTGAAAATGTAACTCACACAAAGCCATAGTGACTTTAACTGGCTGAACTGGTGCAGTGATACATTCAAACTCCCACCCCCCCTCTCACCCTCCCCATCTTTAGAGTTTTCATTTGATGACTTAAGACAAGGTCTGTTGCTTTTCAAAGTTCACTGAACTCTGTTAAGTGTCCCATGTAAACATACTCTGTTGCTTACTGTCTTCCTAGTTGGTAGAGTAAAATTCATTGCTGTTCTACAGCAGCCCATGAAAGGAAGGTGTAGGTATGTTCTGTGTAATGTATATGTGTCAGCTCAGCATGCCATCAGTCTCCTGCAGAAGACATCATCATTTCCATTTAATGGGTGATTCTGAACAGATTCAGAGGAGTTCCACTTATCTTCTGCTACATGGCCAGTAGACATTAAGAGCCAAGAACTGAACGCAAGTCTTCAGATTCAAGGTCTGTTCTTTATTCTCCTTCTTATCTGCCCCAATTGTAACTTGTGGCTACTTATTAGTTTGCTCCAGGATAAAAAAAAACACATGTAAATCTATAGCCTCATGCTGAATAAATGCATGTACATGTTGAAGTTTCCATTTCTTTCTAATCTGAACTAGGCACCGTAAACTAGTGATATTGAAATAGTGTTAGCCAATGTTGTACAAAGCACACAGTTGGAGTGTCATACTCTGTGAACTCTGTAGATATCTACTGAATATACAGATGTCATGGAACATTGTACCAAATGGCCATTTGGTTAGGATGGTAAAGAGCATATAATGAAGGTAAAGGTACATATCAGATTTCAGATTTCCATTGGATAACAAATTTCAACTGTTTTATGTGTGCTTTGGAGGAACATACTTTTATATTTCTATTGCTCTTAAAGAGGTGCAATAGAAATTAGGGAATTCTTTAGCTTCAGCTTTATTTCTGATTTGCACTTTTCTTTTTTTTTTTTGAGGTTTGTATTGCTGTTCCCTAGTTCTTTTTTAATTCTAAGGTTCCTTTGCTTCACTCAGAAACCCTTGCATTTTTGCCAGAAGAGTGAATAATATGTGCTTTTTTCCTTCTTCTAGGAAGGATCAGTACAAAGGATTAGCCAAATAACTCATAGTGTCAAGTGGATCTTTAAGGTGTACTTTCTTGTCAGTTTATGGGTTCAACTCAGACTTCATTGAGAATTGGCTTCTGGTTATGTGTTTATTATTTAAACTCCACAGGATATCAGATTTTGTCATCTTCATCCTTCATGAGAGGAGACAGACCAACGATGTTTGGTGATAGGTTCCAGCCTTCCTTGTCCAAGGCTTCATTCTGTTCTCCACCTTTCTTCCTTCTTCCCACAGGTGGAAAAGTCCTTGGTATCTACTACCCTAGGATGACCTTCCATAGCTCAGCCTACCCCAGTTGGCCCTCTGTTCTGCTCAACATTTTGCTAAGGTGTGTGTGTGTGTGTATGTGTGTGTGTGTGTGTGTGTGTGTGTGTGTGTGTGGCACTAGAGTTTGAAACTCAAGGCTGAGGCTCTGTCCCTGAGCTTTTTTTTTTTTCTCTCAAGGCTAGTGCTTGAGCAGATACCACTTGAAGCACAGCTCTACTTCCAGCTTTTTGGTGATTAATTGGAGATAAAAGTCTCACAGATTTTCCTGGCCTGACTGGCTTCAAACTGAAATCCTCAGGCCTCAGCTTCCTGAGTAGCTAGGATTAACAGGCATGAGCCACCAGTGCCTGATGCCACATGTATCATTTTGCTGGTAGGAAATCAACAAGGGATACATTCTCAGAAGATACTCACGGGATTTTCAATGGTAATTCATCAGCCTGCCCCAATACACAAAGCACCACACAGGTAAATCTTTCCAGAGGAGGCTCACCACTTAGGTCGTCTGTCTGCTTGCTTCAGTTTCATCTGAGGAACTTCACAAGTGTTGTCAGAAGTCTGAGCTAGGATGAGATTTGCACATCCCAGGTGGTGTGTCAGACAGACGGGGACAGATTCTTCAGTCTGAGACTTGGAGGAGTGGCATAGTTTTTCTTTTTCTTTTCGGTATTTGATGTGTTCTCTTCCTTCTCTGTAGTTTGTTGCAAACCACACATCTGGAGGGTGGATTCCACCACCACGCCATCCTTGAAGCAAGCAGGTTTTCCATGGTTATTGTGATGAGATGGTTTGTGGATGAGGGGGTGACATCTCTTTGAAATAATGATGTTGATGCCTTTAAAAAAATGAATTCAGCGGATAGCCCCATGACTGTTGGCTGGGGAACTGATTTTGGATACAGTAGATGTTTAACGAGATGTTTACCTCAAGGCACTAAGAGGACAGGACTCTGTCTCCCTGTCCTCTGCAGAGTGGATGCAGTGCAAAACATTTTCAAGGGGGTCTGTGTTCATGATTGGAAATTGTGCTCAAGACTCAGGTTACTATGGCTGGGAAGTGGCTCTTAGAGGTACTTCATGGAAGCTGGAGTGACAAAGAATGGAATGAGAAGGGGGGTGGCCTTTGTGGCAAAAGTTGTATGCTTAGGGGACATGTAGGGGACTTAGTCTTCAGTTTGACCATAGCAGAACACACGTGCCTGCAGACAGGGAGGTCCAGTGTTCAGGAGGGCATACCTCTCCAACTTACTTGTTCCACTTCTCTCTTATTCCTTTACTCCCCAAAGACACCTTGTCGGGAGCGCAGCTATTCTGTGCAATTCTCCAGTGAAACTTCCGGAAGAGGGTTTAAGGACCCAGAGCCTCCTGCTGAGATCACTGAATTCTATACAGCCTCTGTATTTACTGCTCTCTGCACTGAGAATTCACTTACCTCCAGGACCAGGGTGGAATGAATCTCTGTCCTTCCTGAAGCCTGGCTTGAAATGTCACTCCCTCTGAGTACATCCTCCCTTCTTCTGCCTCAAAAAAAATAATCTCATCTCCTTTTCCACGGTAGCTTTTGCTTTGTTCCTCTAGGTGGGCTCCTGTTTCTTCTGCCCTTTACCGAAGTTAGGCATCTGGATGGCGCTGGAGCACATCCAAGGAAAATCCAATCTGTCACTGTGGAAGAAATGGTGCCAGAAAGGCAGAGAAAGATTTCCTTTTGTGGGATCAGGATGAACTGCTGTTTCTTGCCCAGGGGAGCTAGGTCCCAGGGCAGAAGCCAGCACTTACATGAGCTGAAATGTCCATTTCAGATACCTGCTTGTGGGACTCCAGGGCAGTTTGTCCAGAATCTAAAATTCTACTCACTTATTGCACTGATAAAATGCAGAGCAGATGGGCTGGGAAGGTGGCTCAGTGGTAGAGTGCTTGCCTTGCATGCATGAGGCCCTGGGTTCGATTCCTCAGCACCACATAAGCAAAAAGAAAAAAAGCCAGAAGTGGCGCAGTGGCTCAAGTAGTAGAGCACCAGCCTTGAGCTGAAGAGCTGAGGGACAGCGCCCAGGCCCAGAGTTCAGGCCCCACGACCGGACCCCACCCCCCCTCCAAAAATAAAAGCAGAGCAGAGAATCTAGCCTGGGAAGAGAATTCAGAGAGAAGTGTGTGTGGCGAGTGTGTGTGGGGGGTGATGTGCTAAAGATCTCCTATAAATATTTAGGTTCAGGTTTATTGATGTGAGGAAGGAAACAACTTTTGTTCTGCGCTTCTGTTGGAAATGGCTCCCATACAATCTTGTTTTCTTGCTTTCCCTTCCCCTTTCCTTCCTTTTCCTCCCTTCCGTTTCCACCCCTTCCATTCCCTTTTCTTGCTTTTAGCTTTTGTGCAGTGGTTGAGCTTGAACTCAGGGTCTCAAAGATCTCACTGTTTTTTTTTTTTTTCTACTCATGGCTGAACACCTCCAGTTCTAGCTTTTCCTGGTTAATTAGAAATAAAGAGTCCCTCAGATTTGTCTGCTTGGCTTAGATTCAAACTTTGAATTCCTCAGATGTTAGCCTCTTGAGTAACCAGGATTACAGACATAAACCACTAATGCCTAACCCCACACCAACCCTTCCTGAGCAATGTTTATTGCTCAAAGTAAGACACATCCACCTTAGGAGAAAAAAAGTAAAAATGCAGCAAATTAAACAAAAGCTACAGATTATCTCATCGAAATCCCTGGTTGGCATTTGGTCTTTATTTGCACATATAATAAAATGTTCACGTTGAGATTCTACTTAGAACAATAGTTCAAACTTTTTCTCACTTAATATGTCATAACTAACTTTACATCAGAATGAACACCCCTATGGAGCATCATTAACAGCTCCTCTTTGTTGTTTGTGTTGTTGGTCTTTTTGCTATGAACATTTTCAGACATTTGTAAAAGTCCAGAGAATAAATAGTGTGTTGACACCCAGCTCAAAAGCCTGTTAACTCAGAGCTCATGCGGTTTTGTATCCTCAGCCCTGTCTCTATTCCATGTCATACACACAACCCTGAGATCCAGATTAGTGAGAAGCAAATTCTGAGTATCACACACCTTGTCATCTGTGCCTACTTAAAGGGTGAGTCTCTAAAAGAACGAAGCTCTTGAATCAACACAACCATGGTGTCTTTATCTCACCTGAAGTTATCAGTACTCTGTTCATCTCATCAAAAGCCCAATCAGACACAAGATCTGCTTTGTTATTGTGTAAGGCCTTCTTGTCCTGCTCTACTGTCATTTATTCAGCTAGAACCTTGACAGGAGATGTCACTCCATTGTTCACGACAACTAGAAACAACACTGTAGTAAATAACTTGGACAAAATCTCACACCTAGCTGTCTAATTAATTTTTTGAATAGATTTTTAAAAGTGCCAAGTCTGACGCAAAGCCTGTATGCATATAAGTTCAAAGACTTTTCATCCACACTAATTTTTCCCCACTCACGTATGCAGTGCATGAAGAGTACTAGAGAATGTCTGGTTTGGTTTCCCAGTTATCATTTCATTCTCCTGTATAAACTTGAGAATGATTTTTGTCAAAAGAAAAAAATGCATTTGAGCTATTTTGCTTTTTTTCAGTTTAACATTTAAAGTCACAGATGATATCTTATAGAATTGATTAGTTAGATTATTTTGTGTGAGTATACCTAAAATTCCTATCTAGGAACAAGAATTTTATAACCTTCACTAAATATAACTTCAGTAAGTATAATGGAAGGTTATAAAATTCTTGTTCCTGGATAGGAATTATATTTATGTCTTAGATACCTGGTTTTCTTATGTTTTTTGAAGCAGCAGATACTTTATATAATTTTTTCATAATCATTAAAAGCATAAAAATATTTTCTGTTTCATAATCCTCTGATATACACAACTAATAATTGTTGATACTAAATGATTAACTTTTAGATCTGGAAGTATATATAGCTCAGTGGCAAAGAAACTTGCTTCAAATATGCAAGTCTGAGTTCACTTCTCAGCATTGCCCACGCAAGAGATTCATTTTTTTTGTATTTGAATTCTCTAATTGTCATCCCTTTTAAAAAATTCTTATTTGTCACCAGCGTTTTCTTCTATTGTGTTTCTTGGATTTTCTAGTTCTATATTCTTGTCCACTTGTAGTAATTACGATACTTTAAAATGCTTTATTTATCTCTCCCTCCCTCCCTCCCTCCCTCCCTGGCTCCCTTCCTCCCTCCCGCCTCTCTCTCCTTCCTTCCTTCCTTCCTTCCTTTCTTTCTTTCATCTATCTTTCCAGTTACATCAGCTAATGCCCCCAAATAAGGCTAAATGATGGTGAGGGTTTGCTTTCATATTTAATTTAGAACTTGAATAGAAATCTTCATGCTTTGCTTCTCCCTGAAAATGGCTGATTAGCCAATACTACAAAATATTGAACACAGAATCTTCTGAATAGTACCCATGCAATTGATGTCTTGTTATTCTATTTTCATCATGATAAAAGTTTATCATTAGGATTTTCTCTTAAATTAAGAATAGGGGTTGAGTTTAGTTGCTGCTTTGATTGGAGAACTGTCTATTTAAGTAATTGCATGTATTTTTTCTCTGAAATCATTGTGTGACTTATTCACATTTCTGAAGACTTCCTTCCTGTAAAACAAATTTTATCAAAAGTTTATCATTCTTTTGAAGTAATGCTGGGTTCAATTTTCTAGTATTTTATTCAGAATATGTGCCTCTGTATTGTGAATTAAACCATAATCTATCTTTTATGGAATTTTGGAGCTGTAGGTTGGTATAAAGCATTTACTGAGACAGAAAAAGAGAACCAACAATGCTTTACTGGATTCCATGAAAGAAAAATGGCAGCTAGCTAGACAGGAGCCTAGTGTCTGATGCACTGACAGAAGTTGGGGATAGGCTTTTATGGAATTACTGGAGGGTTTTGCTGATTGGTTGTTTCTTTTTTTGTGGGCCTTGCTGATTGGCTACTATTTCTCGGGAGCATGATTTGAATTAGGCTTCCAGGATCCTCTCACAGCTTGGTTTTTTTCTGTGTCATTTCATTTTGCCTGTTTCATGCCCCTGGCCTACGTATGTTCCACATAGCCCTTGGTATTTTCCTGCCTCTCCCCCTCCCCCTGCCCTGCCCCATTGTCCTTAAAGGGTGATTTTCCTTATGTCATCACTTTTCAGCTCGGTCTTATCTTCCTTTAAGTTTGAGATCAATGCTTTAATGATAATGTTGCAAAGAAGAATGGAAATTTGTGGACTTTTTTATTCTCCCATCTCTTCTATCTCTTTCTCAACTTGTTTTATCCCGAGGAATCCTGAAGACTAATAGTATCTGTGAAATTGCATGAAAAAGCTATTTTTATTTAGTTAGGCTTTTTTATTTGGCAGTACTGGAGTTTGAGCTAGAGCCTTGTACTTGCTAGACAGGTTCTCTTACCTCTTGAGCCACATCTCCAGCCTCTTTTTCTCTGGTTATTTTTGAGAAGGCATCTCGCTTTTTGCCAAGCCATCCTGGACTTCCAACAGTACCTGGGATGGCAGGCATACACCAGCTTTGTTCTTGTGGAGATGGTGTCTCACAAACATTTTTGCCTGGACCAGCCTAAGAGGATCACATTGAAACTCTGGCTTTCAGCCTCTCATTCAATCGAGGTGTAAGATGTGTACCACTGTGCTCATCTGTCAGTTTAGATGGAGGCTAGTGAACTTTGGGGCTTGGTTGGCCTTGAGCTTTGACCCTGCTGATATCAACCTGAAGAACAGTTAAGATTACTCTTAATTTACTCTAAGCATCTTTTAAAATTATAAAGATAAATTATCATGCATATATATGTTCGCACATGTATGTATCTATGTATATATGTGTGTATAATTTTAACAGCACCTTAAATTTCATTCTACACTTAGATTTTCTTCATTGTTCAATTACTTTTTGGTGATTTTTACTTTCAAAGAAAATCACTGTGATTCTCTTAGTTTGTTGGCACAGAATAACTTCTTGTTATTTAAAAACACCTCTTCTGAACAAGCCATTATGTCCACCTTTGTCTTTTGCATCCTTGGCTGCTCATGCTTTCTCTCCACTCTGCTTTGCAATTGCCAGGGATTCAGTTCATGATTTCATGGGGCACATTCAAGCTGTACTAATTCTTTTTACTTTATTATTACCTTTTCATTACTAGAGAACTTAAAACTGTAATATTTTTCTCTATAAGTAGCTAAAATGCAATATAAAACTTTTATATGCAATGTGTTTATTAATGGACTACTCTCAGTATCTCTGGTTGCTGTGACATTTTTACCCACAGATTATTCAGGAAAGGATGTTCCCCAGTTTCAATCATTTTGCTCATTATTTTGTTGCTAATGTCTAAGAGGCTTTGTATTGTACCTAGGCCTATGATATGTATTCTGCCTAATGTTGAAAATTGTTTTTGTGTGTGTAAGACATGATATGATCAATTTTTGTAAGTCTAACATTAGCATTTAGAAGAATATGTATTTATAACATGATTAGTACATAATAACTAAAAGACTGTTCATAATATTAAAAATATTTCCTAATTTTATTTATTTTGATTTATTGGCTCAAAGTGTAAAGAAAGGTGTTAGTTTCTTCTATGATCATTACTTTCTGATTATATATTATGTATTTGTTTTATCATTCATTTTCCTCCTAGACATTGCTGGTGTTACTGGTCAATGCAATTAAATATCAGGACATTTGTATAGATTAACTTATAATTTCCTTTGAGACAGGGTTTCACAGTGTAGCCTAGGCTAGTTTTAAAAGTGAGATCCTTCTGCCACAATCTCCTGACTGCTAGAATTACAGGTATGTATCTCCACATGAAGCTCAATTTATATATTTTTTTATTGTAAAGGTGATGTACAAAGGGGTTACAGTTACATAAGCCATGTAGTGAGTGCATTTCTTTTTTTGGACAGTGTCATTTCTTTCCTTATTTCCTCCCAGTTTTTCCCTCCTGACCCCCCACCTGTACACATTGCATAGTTCATTTTCAACATAGTGTCTAGTGAGTATCATTGATGTATTTGTTCACCATTTGTCCTACCTTTACCCTCCCCTAAACAGATAAACTTACATATGTAACAAAATGTACAGAAAACAAAAACACTTTGTGTGTGTGTGTGTGTGTGTGTGTGTGTGTGTGTGTGTGTGAGAGAGAGAGAGAGAGAGAGAGAAGGAAAATGACAAAATAACTTATTTCCATTTCTTGGAGTTCCTTTCAATAAGCATCATTTTATATGATCATATGCCTATAGCTATTGAACCCTTGTGATCCTCTTCTAAGAATATACTCCTTTGGTCTCCATGTGTGAATGTTTAGAGTCCCATATAATTTATCATGTCCAGGTGTAATTTTTTTGTCTTTTACCATCCAGTGTGTTTACTTGTAGATTTATAGGCATAATCTAGATAACAAATGAGGCAAACCATGCCTCAGGTCTGGCTTACTTCAACTTAATATAATTCTTTTAAGCTACCAGCACAGCCCGTTAAGTTCAGTATTATTTACCATAGCCAAGATATAAAATCAATTCAAATGCCCCTCAGTAGATGAATGGATCAAGAAAATGTGGTATACATACGCAATGAAATTCTGTGCTTCCATCAGAAAGAAGGGGATTGCATCAATTTATAATATTTTAAGGCATTTTAAAATTCACATTAGTATGTGAGAACTAACTGGTGCTGGTGGCTTACACCTGTGATCTCAACTAATCCTAACTCAGGCTGAGATCTGAGGATCTAGGTTCCACGCCAGTCAGGGCAGACAAATCTGAAAGACTCTTATCTTTAACCAGCAATAATTAGCCATTGTGTGTTGGTGGTTCATGCTTGTAATTCTAGCTACTCAGGAGGCTGAGATCTGAAGATCATGATTCAAAGCTAGCCTGGGCAGGAAGTCTGTGAGATTCCTATCTCCAATTAACCACCAAAATGCTGGAAGTGGCACTGATTCAAGTTGCAGAGTGCTAGGCTTGAGTACAAATGCTCAGGGATGTTCACAAGCCAGGTTTAAGCCTCAGGACCTGCATACCACATACAAAAAATAGTCAGAAGTGGATATGTGCGGTTAGAGTACCATCCTTGCTCCAGTACTAACACACACACACACACACATGAGCTTATTGCATTTAGGTATTTTAGTGATACCTTCTCTTACTTCTGATGGACTTTCCTATATATACATATGTATATAATAGAAATGTACATATATAAATTCATGCACACTATATCAACTTATGTATGTATACACATTACTGTTTTAGTCTTGATTTCTCTTGCATGTTTTCATTTTCCTCCTCTTCTGTTGCTCTTTCCTCTCAATCTTTTCATTTTAATTCTGTTTAGGTGAGTCTGTTTTTCACAGTTTACAGTAACATTTTGCTTTGCTTCTCTGAGAGGAGCTTTTGTGGCCATGAGATGTAATGATGCCTATTTATTTGATAACTGTTATATTTAGTTCTTATAGTTTTACTTTTTTTTTGCTTTCCATTATAAAAGCTCCATCCTTACTGTTTGCCTTCAGTTCTCTTCCTCTTTTTTTTTTCCTGCCTCTTTTATTCTCCAGTGATTTGGAAGCTATCCAGCTTATTTTTATTCTGCTGGTGACTCCCTTTTCCTTCCTCTCTGTCTCTTCTTTTCTCCAGTTTTATCTAGAATGAACTGGATGGGGGAGTGCTATCGATTCTTTCCTCAGCAGAGATTTATGAAGGAACTTTCCTGTGTCCTGTACTGAGGTGCCTGAGGAAGGAATGAGGAACAGAAATGAGAATACAGGGAAAGGAACAAGGCTGTATGTACTGTGCACAGTATTACAGTGAAGGGTGGGACAGAAAGTTCTGGAAGCTTTTTCAGATTGAGTCTAAGCTGCCATAACAAAACCAGGGACTGAGAGTCTTAGACCACAGAAGTGCATTTCCTTTCATGTTTGGAGGGTAGATCTTTTTTCTCTGAGGCTTACTGGTGGTGGTCTTCTCTCTTTCTCCTTCCCCTTTTAGTTTTGATATTTAGTAGTATTATCTTTAACCATTCAATTAATAATGGTTATGTGATTGACTGTTGACTCATGCTTATTTCATGTAATTTTTACAATAATTTAAAAAGAAAATCTTGTGTCTGTTTGAAGCTTGCAACATGGCATTATGGGATGCATAGCTAGTTACCATGGTGAAGCAAGCAAGCAAGCATGTCTATCATGTCATCTAGCTAGTTACTCTTTGTGGACAGTGGCAACAATCTACTTATTTAGCCAACTCTCTAGTGTAGTGCAAGCTAATTAGCGAGAGTCCCCCACAAAGTACCTTCAGCTGCAAGATGAGAAAGCTACTCTCTCACTTCCTCGCACGGGCTTTTCCTTTATGGGTGTGGAAGTCTGTGCTTTTATCTTTTTTCTTTTTTAAAGACAATAGTCAGACGAGACTAAGAAGCACCCTAACTGTCTCATTTAATTGTTTTCTTCTGTTTTGATGGCACTGGTGTTTGATCAGGGGGCCTTAGGCTGGCAAAGGCTGGAGTGAGAACACTGAGCCACACTTCCAGCTCTGTCTTCCACTGATTATTTTTAGGACGGCATCTTCTTTTCTTCCCAGGCACTCACCTGAGCTGTGACCCACTTACTTTTAGACTTCCTCATGTTGCTGGGACAGGTGTACAGCACCAGGTCCAACTTCCCTCTGTAGAGACAGTCTCATGAATGTTTTTTGCCCAAGCTGGTTGGAACTTGGATTATCTTATTCTCAGCCCCCTATGGGCTTAAATTAATTAAAAAAT
Source organism: Dipodomys ordii (assembly GCF_000151885.1). NCBI lineage: Eukaryota > Metazoa > Chordata > Mammalia > Rodentia > Heteromyidae > Dipodomys > Dipodomys ordii. The sequence goes on from NW_012267235.1 coordinate 7,055,221, forward strand.
AATTGTATGGCATGTTTTATGGCATATAATGTAATGTTTTTAGATATGTATGCATTTGGAGATGGTTAAGTAAAAATAATGAGCATAGAATCCCTTCACACACTTATTCATTTATGGGGAAGATGGATAAAATGTGCCCTTAGCAATGCTTGACTATGCTGTGTGTTATTAGTAACCATAATGAGCAGACCTTACAGTAGATCTCTTGAATTTATTCTTCATGTCTAAAGTTTTGTAACCTTTGACCAAAATCTTCCCAACCCTCTGTGATTGTAATGACCTTGATTTAACTTAGTCATCTCTTTGAAGACACTATCTCTACCTGCAGTCACATTCTGAGGTCTTTGGTGTTGGGGTTTCTTCTTATGAATTTCAAGGAGACATACTTCAGTCACAGCAGCTTCTCTTAGGAGGTAACATTTCCATTGAGCCCATGTACTGTAGCCATGGAGAAAACAGTATGCAAAGTTTTTGAGGAAGAAGACCTCAGCTTGAGCAATTAGACAGAGCCACAGCCCTAAAATGGAAGAGAATAGGGTGAGTTGAAGGAGGATCCCAGCAGCCAGGAGAGGGGAGTGAGGGGGTAAGAGAGGCAGCAGAATTCCAGTGAAATTTTATCCATATGGTTATATTTTCTCCTGTGTGTGAAGAGAATCATTGGAAGGTTTTAAGCTGGAGGCATGCTTGGGATTGATCATTGTAAAAGGGTTTTTTTTTCAGCTGCACTGTGGAAAATGCATTTGAATAAAGGTAAATATGGAAACAAGGATCTCCTAATATGTAGCAGATCTAGAGAAAGTACCACGGCTTAGCCCAGTTCATGTGGAATCAGAAGGTACAGAGGGGATACATTTGACCTGAAGGTGGGTCTAAAACAAGGCCAATGTGGGTAATCACAGCAGGAGAGTGTGGTGGGGTAGAGCTATTCATCTCATGGAAGCTGGAAAGCAGTATGAGAAAGAAGGATCCAGGAAACAAATGCATCTTTTCACAGCATGGGTCCGGTAACCTTCTTTCCCAATCAGGCCTCACCCCCCAACTTTTTACCACCTCCTAATAATGCCATCAAATCATAAGCCTATGATTGTACCAACTGATTAATCTATTGGGTCAGAGCCCTCATGATCCAATCACTTCTCAATGAATGCATTTACCAGTCTGGAGTTAAACCTTCCACACGTAAGTCTTGCTGAGGCCACTTCATATTCAAATCATTGCAGTAGTCAAGAATTATTTCTCTGTGCATGGGTGAAGTTGGGAGAATCCTAAAAGTAGCACTCTTTACTGACACAGGAAAGAATAGGAAAAGAAGAGGATTTCAGGTCAAATGCAGTGATATTTCCCTGAGCACCTGGCTCAGAGAAATCCATCAAGCCTGGGCATCCTCAGGGATGCTGAGACCTCTGTTGGGGTTTATTAGCACTGAGACCCAGATCTTGGGTACAGAATTCCCACACAGGAGGGGATAGGATGCTGCAGAAAGAATGGCCTCTTGGTGATATGGCTAGCTGGGTTATGCATCTTCCCTGCTGTGTGATCTCAGTGGGGGACCTCTCACAGCTGGCCTCTGTGAGTTCTTGGGTGCAGATACAACCTCAGGGTTGTATCTTGAGCATTCAGTGGGGTCACACTTGTAAAGTGGATACAAGGCCTGGCATATACTGGGCTGCTGGCTTGCACTATCCTTGGTATTATCAATTTTCTCCTTATTGATGGGAGGCCAACTGAGCTGACTCTGCCCTCTCCTTTCAGAGGTCCCTAAAGACCCTCAAACAGCCTATAGTCTGCAGTCCTGTTATCCAGCCAAGTAACTGATTCTTACTTCAGCCTGAGTTTTTAATTTAAATCTGCTCCAGGGTGTCAGTGAGGCCATGTGCACTGTGAGGAATGGGTCCAGAGAGAAAAGACCACCCATCCACCCCCTGGGCCTTTGATAAAATGAGAACCAGTGACAGCAGTAAGCACAGGAGACAGAGGCTTCAAGCAGGCTCCTATTTATGTGTAAGACTGCTCCTTGTTGCCAATTTAACAAATTAAACAATTAATTAAACAAATTAACAATTGAGAGTCTGAAAGCTCATTCAGTCTCTCAAGGATCATTCCCAAGTGAAACAATGTATCTTGTTTATAGCTGGATTTTTTTTTTTTACTGTGAACAACAGGTGAAACTGAGAATGTCAAAATACCATCCTGCTCTGTATCCACCAGAGAACCACCAAGGTAGAGTCCAAATGAATTCACTTTCTTTTATTAATGTGTATTCAGAGCCCACTAAGTGTCAGATACACTGAATGCTGGGGAGCCAACACCAGAGTAAGAGTCTGACACCACAGCTCCTTTGCAACTGTCAACAAGTGTGTGTGTGTGTGTGTGTGTGTGTGTGTGTGTGTGTGTAAGAGAGAGAGAGAGAGAGAGAAGGAGGGAATGAAGAAGAGAGAGTAAGAAAGGGAGAGCAGGAGAAGAGAGGTGAGAGAAAAGACAGGAGCAAACTTGCTCATGTTGTAATATAAAACCTAAATTAATGCAAGCAATTGCAAACAACTCTAAAGAAGATAAAGGTGATACTAATCAATGATAGGATAGGTGATTCAATGAATAAAGGATGTAACAAATGTTTGGGGACTATCCTACCAAGCCACTTTGCACAGAAGTTTATAGTCTAGGCAAGAGAGAGATTGGATGGCCATTTAGACCAGGTAGTAGAGAAAGGTGGGCAGAAAACAGGAGATTTGGGGTGGAACCAGTGGTATTTGCCTTTTTAATGGATTACATGTGGAGACAGGATAAAGGAAAAACCAATGATGACTCTCAAGTGTAGGGATATTCAGTGAAATAGAAAAGAGTAACCAGGAACCAGAGGCTAGAAGTGAAACCAATCTTTTGGACATGTTGTCCTTGAAACATTCAAGGAACTTTTTCATGTACATGATAGATAAGTGTGTGTAATGCTCAGAAGCACCGCAGGCAGAAGAACAAATGAGTGACTCTCTTGCATCTAGAAAATAATGGAAGTGATGGAGTAAAGTCTCCAGTATTCCCTAGGGGAAGTAGTAGAGTGATGGCTCTGGACTCAGTACAGAGACATACCAACACTTGACATTGATTAGCATAGAAGGAGCCTGGAAAGAATCCCAAGATGGACCAACCAGGAAGGAGGCAGAAGGACATTCGGGCATCTGGGATATGGCAGGGAAGAAGGCACATCGAGAAGAAGGAAGTAACTCACTCTATGCAAAGTCACTCCTGAAGAGGTTATGTGATATGAAAATAGGAAGACACCCACTGGAGGTTCTAGCCTGGGAACCAGCAGTGACTTTGGGAGAGCAGTCTTCTTGTGGCTTAGACACTTTGGATGAGAGAAGGAGATGGAGGATGAGAATGGTAGAGGTGACATTTCAGGAACCTTTGCCTGGTAAGAGAATGAGGAGTGTGTCTTTTGCAGGTGGGAAATACCAGATGTGTATATTCCAGAGCCCTATGGATTTAGATACTCGGGGAGTGATGGTAGTAGAAAGACACTTGGAGGAGGGAAACCCAAGAACAGGCAAGTCTCTTAATTCATAAATGGATTTGGCTGTGTTTCAAGGACACCTTGACTAACATTACTTTAGATAAGTTTATTTTCCTTCCAAGTAATGGCCTAAATGCTCTTATCAGGGTTGGAATGATGGTCCTGCTACAGGTTGTTCTAGGACCCTGTTCTTCATACAACTTGTCTCACTATTTCTAGTAACATTGTCCTGGGGACCCAGATCAGTCTACCACTGGACCCTAAGCATCAGATTAGAAGCGGAGACATTAAAGGAACCAGCCCTATCCAGGTGTAGCAGACACTGATTCCCTTCACGTCCGAAAAGCCAAAACTTGGTCACATGACCATGCCTAGCTGCAAATTTATCATGGTACTCTTTTTCTTATTAGCATAGATCATCTGAAAATCAGAGTTTCACATTAGACAAGAAGAGAGGGGACAGCTATTAGAACTCAGCCCCTATTAAAGGCTAGCAGTCTCCAGCAGTATCTGCCACAGTCAAATAAGAATGGACTCTCTAGGTAAAGTGGGGGAGAGACTGACCTTTGGCAAAAGAAGAATGAATCAATTCTTTTCCGTTTGCAGGAAGAAAGGGAAAATGGGTGCACTGTTGGAGGGCTGTGAGTCTGGTGGTTAGACAAGAACATTCCTAGTTGATAGCCTCTATTTTCTCAGTTGTAGCTACAGTGAGGTCATTAGATGTGTGATGGAATGCCAGAGAGATTGGGAAGAGAATAGTCATCTCGTGTTCTTGGGGAGTGCTTACTCTGCACCAACCTCTGCTAAAATTTTTTACATCCATTAATTTACATAGCCTTGTGAAGAACAAATGAGAATGTTGAAGTCTAGAGAGCTTTATTTACTTGGTTAAGATCCCACAGCTGGTGGGTGGTAGAGCTGAGACTTGGACTTGAATGACTCAATTGTAGCACCTGTCTTCTTAATTCTTGTGCCTGCTGCCTTTAGCCTGGAGCCAGAGGTGTGGACCAGCTATGGACTCTAGGTATGGGAAGTGTTTCCTTCTTGAGCAAACAGGAGATTTGTGGCAATAATTGAAGGCAATATCATAAGCTCACCTGTAGACTGAGGATATAGCTACAATGGCCTTAGGTACTTTCTTAGCCGTAGGGTTCAATCCCAGTGCCACAAAAATATCAAACACACAGTTGTACAATTGTCCCCCCAAAGTCACAGTTGAGTACCTGAGGGTAAGTATCGATGAGGAGGTAGAGAGGTTGAACCCCAGTGCTCCAGGTACATGTGACAAAGCGAGACACAACTAGAAAGTATGGGAAATACAGAGATTGTTGTGGTAAACTATGGAATCCAGGGGTAGGTGGCAGTTGCCAGAAAAGCAGGGGACTAGTTACAGGGAGCCTGAGGAGAAATGAAAGGAAATGAACTTGCTAGGCAGTGGCGCATTTCAAATGACAATTTTGACAGCTTACTCCTATCTGTGTTCTTGCACAGATCAGAGATAGGAATCTGGGATGGATGGCTGGGAGATGGTTCATTAAGAACTGGAATCATCCTTTTAAATTGTTCCCAATGGGCAAACCATGTGCCACGTTCACTGTGGGCATTTGGCTCTAGGAGGCAGACCTCATTGGTGGACAGCAAGATGAGAAAGCATCTAGGTCCTGCACCTCCATAAGGTGCAGCATGGGTTGCTAGACTGGTTCAGGGAGGATAAAAGTCAGTGTCAGCTGCTCATTCTGCTTTAGTTTTGCAAGTCCCTTTCCTCCTTTGACTTGAGACAGCTAGCCCTTCTGTAAGTCCTGTGTCCCTTCCGTAAGTAAGAGTCATTCTTGTGATAAAAAAATAAATAAATTAGGAATGACCACATTTCCTCCTTGTGTCATTGTGACCTCTACTACATTATGTTCCCTGTCTGGACTTGAATGTTGTTCCCTACAAAATAAAGCGGTTGGATCAGAATAATCATAGCTAATATTTATTGAGAATTACGGAGTGCCAGATGCTGTTCTAAGTGATTTACATAGATTATATTACATTTAATTGTCCTGACAGCTCCATCGGAGGTAGATACCATTATTTCTGGGTTTTTTTCCCCAATGAAGGAACCGAGACAGAGAATAACTAATATGCTGTATTCATTTCCTATTGCTCCTGCAACAAATTACTGCAGACTTAAACAGCATAAATTTATTCCTTGTGATTAAAGCGACACAAATTTATTCTCTTCCTGCTCTGGAGGCCAAAAGTCCAAAATAAGTTTCACTGGGCTCATGTCAGAATGTTGTCAATTTGTTCCTTCTGCAAGCTCTAGGCAGAATCCACTTCCTTGCCTTGTCTGGTTCCTGGAGGCTGCCTGTTTTCCTTGGCTTATGGTCGCTTCCTCTCTCTTCAGAATGCATCACCCCAGCCTCTGCTCCCACCATCTGGCACCTTCTGTCTCTAATTCCGGCCCCAGTGGATCCTGTGATTCCCTTGGTCCACCCACATCATTCAGAATGCTCTTGGCATCCTTCACTTGATCTCCCATGGAAGATTCATTTTCCCATGAAAGGTGACAGAGCAATAGGCTCAGGGCTTAGAATACAAATGTCACTGGCAGCTATTATTCTACCTACTACATATACTTGAGGTATGAGCTCCTAACCAGTGTGGACCTGGACCCAGGCATGTCCACATGGTACCAACTCAGGAAGGGCATATCTGTGGCAGAAAGCTACCACCTTTGTCCTTCTTCCAGTGGAGGGTCAGCAACCCTTTCTCCACAGAACCCAAATGCATCGTCAGAATCCTCACTGCTGTCTCCCAAGCAGCCTCATCAATTGACCCGAATGTCCATGCATGATGAACCCATCAAGTTTACCTTGAGGATCCCATGTGGATGTGTTACCCAAGATTTCTGTGGTTCCAGTGTTCTGTTAGAGAGCTATCCATGCCAGATATGTGGGCCTTTCTTGTGGGAGAACTCCCTTTTAGGCCAGTTCTGGCTTTGTTTTATATCTCAGTGGACATGGGTCTGTACATTACCTTGTAGGGAAAATGGTTATCCAAGTACAGGATTTTTATTCTGATTCCTTGGCATGCTGGCAGGGAATCCCAGCTCTTCCTGAAGTGTTGGTTGATAAGTTCAGAATTTGGACAGTAAGAAAGGGAGGAAGTGCCTACAAGGGAAACACAGCTCCCCTTTCCCTCCCCATCTGCCTAGGCATCCAGAAAACACTGTAATTGCTGAGTCCTGTATGTGGTAGTGGGGAGATGGTGGGGCGGGGGGAGAAGGAGAGAAAATCACAGCATGTTCACGTAGAATCAAAAACAAACAGCATTCAATATCAGTCAAGGGGAATACTTTCACAGGGTTGGTTTCTTCTTCCTTCTTCTTCTTCTTCTTCTTCTTCTTCTTCTTCTTCTTCTTCTTCTTCTTCTTCTTCTTCTTCTTCTTCTTCTT
>NW_012267235.1:7062583-7083117 GCF_000151885.1 Dipodomys ordii
TTCTTCTTCTTCTTCTTCTTCTTCTTCTTCTTCTTCTTCTTCTTCTTCTTCTTCTTCTTCTTCTTCTTCTTCTTCTTCTTCTTCTTCTTCTGCCTGAAGCCACAGGAAGTCCCAATGAACCACCCTTACCTTTGTCTTGTGTGTCCTCATTTCTGTATGTCAGTCTCCCTAGAGGAGCCAAGTGAGCCTCCTTGGAGCTCATACTGGACCCTCACGATGCAATGGGATCCCGAGAGCCTGCAGAGTAATCGTATTAGGATAAAGTGCTTTGAGACTCTCAAGTTAGAACTGAGTTGTTTATCCCCTGGGTGCCTTGCAACCTCTAGGATCATTAACCACATATTTTCCAAGGCATCAAATTCCCCAGGTGGGTAAAAAATTCCATTGCACTAACTGGGGATGGTACATTGACCATTATTTGTCTTTTGTACTTCCCACTTCTTTGGAGGCCCCCAGGCTCTGCTAGGGCCTAATGAGCTAGTCCAAATGACTGCAGCACTTTGGGCCAATAGTATCTCCTTTAAGTCACACCTTTGCAGAAGCGCAGGCTGGAGAGCTACACTGAGGCTTTGTATGTTCTGGTCACATTGTGCATGAATGATCATTTTTTCCTCTTACAAGCATCCTTCAGTTGACCTCATTTTTGTTTGCCTCCTGACTGCCATCCTCCTCCATCCAGAGATGGCTTCAAGAGACCTCCTAACTTTTCTGTGAAGCTTCCTGCAAACTAGAGGTGGTGTGGTTGAAAGCCCAAGTGGATGTCAGGTAGAAAGGAGGAGGGTGGGGATGTAGCACCTTCAAAAGGAAAAAGATTATCCTAAAGAGAAGTTACAAGCTTAGAGGGGGATCCCCTCTTTTTGTAATAATCCAGTATTTCTGGAGGTTTAGGGTTTAACTTCTGGCTTGTGGCTGGAATTTTCTGAGAGAATTCAAATTTCATCAGGGTCAGTTGACAGCAAAACTGAACAGCACAAAATGATCACCAAATGTCATTTGAAAGGAATATCCCTCTGGATGCTGGTGGGTCATACCTGAAATCCTAGCTGCCCAGGAGGCTGAGAGCTGAAGATCACAACTCAAAGCCAGTCTGGGTAGAAAGGTCTGTGAAATTCTTACCTCCAATTAAACTGAAAATAAAAGTAGCTGCAAGTCAGGTATAGCTCAAGTGATAGAGTGCCTGACTTGAGTGAAAAGCCAAGCAAAAGCATGAAATGCTGTTAATGCTGAGTTAAAGACCCAGTACCAGTACCGAAAGAAAGAAAGAAAGAAAGAAGGAAGAAAAGAAAGAAAGAAAGAAAGAAAGAAAGAGAAAAGGAAGAAAGAAATGAAGGAAAGGAAGGAAGGAAGGAAAGAAGGAAGGAAGGGAGGGAGGGAGGGAGGGAGGGAGGGAGGGAGGGAGGAAGGGAGAGAACTTCCTAAGTTTGTCCAGTATGAAGCCCTTATTTTACAGATGAGGAAGTGGCTCAGGATCGAACTATCTGATTCCATATCTAGGACAGGCAGATTTTTGCCTGGCTCACGTTGTCTCATGGCTATCTATGCCCCTGTCTCTGTATATTAAATTGCTTGAAATGGGCACATACTCCCTTTCCAGCACATGCTTTTCAAAGGCAAGAGACAGAAAGAGAAGCAGATGTTGGGGAAGTAGCTTGAGTACCTTGGCAGCCTCTAGAACATCTGGACCATTCCCAGCCCTCTCTTGCTTCCAGCACAAATACTCTGGAAAGAAGTCAGCTTTTACCCCAGCTGTTGCATGCATAGGGTCATAGCTTGCAGCAGCAGCAGCAGCCATACCCAGGGACTACAGGTTGCTATAGAAACGATATGGAGGTGGGGGAAGAAGCAGAGATTAATCCAGGTAGAGTGGGGAGGAGACATTTGAAATGAGAGACTCCTTGAAAGGAGCAAAGTTTCTGCAGGCTCTGTTGAGTTGTGGGCTGGTGACTGTCACTTCCCATCAAGAGGAGTTGCAGCAGCAGGCTCTTAGTGGGTCTGGAAGCCTCCTAGGGCAGAAGATACTAACTGAGGAGTGTGGTAACTCCCCATCCCAGTGCAGTGTTATGACCTATATGCTTGCATGATTGATCACAAGGGGGCTGTCAATGTACGATTCCATGTGTGAGATTATGTGTGATTGTGAGTGGTTATGTGTGATTCTGCCCAGTTGTATGGTTGGTCTGTGATTGTGTGTGAAGCTGAGTGATATAGGACTGTGTGTGTGATTGTGTTCAGTGTGGTTGTCAGTGTGGTTTTGCATTTGTGTGTGAAATTGTTCCTGAATATTTGAGAGTATCTATGTGGTTTTTGGTTTGTGTGATTTCTCTCTCTCTCTCTCTCTCTCTCTCTCTCTCTCTCTCTCTCTGTGTGTGTGTGTGTGTATGAGAGAGAGAGAGAGAGTAAGAAAGAAGAAAGTGGGAGAAACAAAGAGAAATGAGAGCAAGAATGAGAGACAAGAAATGAGAGAGAGAGAAAATGAGAGAGAAGAGCCATTTCACTGCACTCCAGGGTAATCAGAAAAATTCTACCTGTCTGTAAGAGCCACCCAGAAAATGGCCATCATTAGAGTCTGGCACAGAGAAACTCTCTAGGACCCTGAGCCCAGATAGCCATTTGTTTCCTCCCTCAAACACCAGCAGCACTGATGGGGGGACACAAAACTCTGGAGTGTGACTCCAGAATGTTGCTTGGATGGGGCCTCAAGGCTCAGGGTAGGAGTGGGACCAGGGCGAGGATGTCCCCACTGGTCTGTTCCATCAAAGAGAACTCTAGGAAAGTGAGGTGTGCTTAGGAAGTGACAGGCAGGATGCCCAAAGATAACCATGTTTTCAGCTGTTCCACACGTCTCCAGCAGGACCTGGGGGTGCTTGCTGTGAGTGAGCAAATGAATGATTTCCTCAGCTATAACTCCTTCTGGAAAGGAGAACAGAGGATGGAAGGTGGTATCAGATATCCCTTGAGGACAGGAATGCTTTTGGGGGGCATCCTTGGTTGGGTGATGGGTCCTGATAGGGGAACAAAGCCCAATTAGCTGAGAATTGCCTTTCAGAGGTTGGTCTGTTTCCAGTGATAGGGGCTCTACAAAGCACCAGTGGTAGAAGCTGATCGAACGCTCTGGGGGAGGTGACAGGTGACAGTGTGAAGTCATTCAAATATGAAGCTCAATGAGGAGAGAGAAGGCAAGCTGGTTAAAAAAAAAAAGAGGTAAAACAACCCCCCCCACACACACACACGTCCTGGGTTCAAGACCTAAATCTCCTGTTCAGCCTCGATCTCAGCACCTGAAGTCAACAGCAGATGGGATATTGGCCCCAGCTTCAGGCAGCACTCAGAGGATCCTGTGAGGTGGGGATGAATAATGCATAGGACACCTGGTTGCTAGGATGCTGTGGGGGGGACCTGCGAGAGCAACAAAGGGCATGCGGGGCTGGGATGCAACAGGAAGAGCTTTGTCAGTGACATTTTGAGCTGATCGGAGAGGAAGTGATGATGGAGGATGGAGGATCATGAGGCTATGACAAAGGACCAGAGCTGCAACGTGCATCCCACCTCAGCGCTATGCTTCTATGGTGGTACCAGGGACAAAAGAAGGGAGAGATGAGCCCACAGTAATGCTGGGACATTTCAGGCCTAAGAGCCAGAGATCCAGCCCTTGAACCTGCTAAGCCTGGCTCTGAAGTGGCTGGGCTAAGGGCATTGTGCCAAGTGGGTTGTAATCCTTGATCACTAATAAGACACTCTTTTTTTACTAGTCCTAGGGCTTGAATTCTGGGCCTGGGCACTGCCCTTGAGCTTCTTTTGCTGAAGGTTAGCCCTCTACCACTGGAGCCACAGCACCACTTTCAGCTTTTCCTGAGTAGTTTATTGGAGATAAGAGTCTCACAGACTTTCCTGCTCAGGCTGGTTTTGAACCATGATCTTCAGATCTCAGCCTCCTGAGGAGCTAGGATAATAGACATGAGCCACCGGTGCCCAGCAAGAAACTTCTTATATTTCCTCTGGGTGGCTGTTTGGGCAAAGAAGGGAGTCAGAACAGACACTGTAACAGAGGAGTTCTGAGACCTCAGCCTCTATGGACAGCTTGGTCCAGATTCTACTTGGTTCAAAGTATTCTTCAACAGTAGTAGGCCTAGAAGGCCCTGACCCATGGTGTCAGGACTTTAGAAGCTCCTTCATGGACCTCATATCTCAGCCTTAGTTAAACAGAGCACTTGCTCCTCACGTATCCCTGGGCAAGCTATTTAATATCTTTGGTGCCTCAATTTCTTCGTATGAAAAGTAGGGCTCCTCAGAGCAACCTCGGTGGGGTTATATGGTTTGCATTGAATAGGAATGCACCTTTCTAAAACATCCAGTCCATCATCAATGTTCAGTAAAATTAGCTTATGTTATAGATCTTGGGAAGCCCTATCAAGTGTAAATTCAAACCCCTCATCAATTGGCAAGGGAACCAAGATTCTTTTCTACAGTCAGTAAGCAATACACAGGGAGAAGAGAATCAAAGCTGATGACAACAAAAAAGTGACTTGTGAACTTGGAGATGGGGTTGAAAAGCCCAAGGCCAATAAGCAATGTCTAGGGCCCCTCACAAACTCATGCCCCACGGACCAACTGGCCTGTTAAGGTCCTTTTGGGATGCCACACTAGCTTCTTTAACAGAGTGATCCGAATGCATCCCAAGAATGGAAGTTTCTTTCTTTTGTAACAGTCTGTATTTGGGTTTGGTGGTTGGTTCCACCATTCCCTTAGTCTTGAACTTTTTCTGCATAGTCAAAGCTTTGCCACAATCATCTGACCATCTGGAAATGAAAAGAGACTGGAAAAGTCCCCTCAGTTTAACCCCAGCCTCCTTCTTAGCTAATGTTGTATAGGTCCAACCGCCAGGAAGGCCAGAAAATGGTGCAATCTCTCTAGCCCAGCTTTAATTTCTTACCACAAGCAGTGTTGGCAGTGGGCCATTGGTAGCTTCTACCTCACAATCAGCTCTTCTGATGGTGGAGATCCTCCACCATGCCCCAGAGTCAACAACTGAAAACCTCTTCAATACCACTTCTAGGTCATCGTCCAGGATCCCTGGACTGCTTTTAGTTCTCCTTTCATGAGGTCTAGATGAATCTGTTCATGGTCCAGAAATCTAGAAAGTAAAATAAGGGATTCTTAACCCCACCCCACCCCCTCCCCCAGTCTCTTGCTGTTCATCCATTCCTAAACAACGTCTTCCTCCAGTATGCAGTGATGAAGCAGAGCCAGCAAGTCCACAGGAGGAACTTACATTTAGCAAAGAGGAGGAAGGCTGCAATATAGCGCAAGCCCACTGCAGTGATAGGCTGGGTGGGTGGTGGGCATCTGGAAGACCTACTGCCTGGAGACTAGAGGAGGTTTCCAGTTATGACCTTGGTCCTGCTGTCTGGGGAGAACTGCTCATAACCATCACATACTGAGCACTAGATTCACATCCTGGGGCTTTCTTGTCCCCTGTGACTCTGTGTGAATAGGCATTATCAAATACTCCAACAGGGTGGATGGACATCACTTCTTCCTTCTTGTAAGCAATCAGGGCTCTTGCTTGATGTGACTGTTTTAAGCAAAGAACAAGCACAAGCATTTCCAGACCTGGTCCAGTCTTTCTTGGACAATACCTTCCTACATACAGCTTAGCTGACCTCTGCTTTCCTTGATTCCTCTTGGTTCCAGTAACCGCACTCATGACTCCTTCCTGGGCACAGGTTTCAAGTTGGCTTAAACATTCATGTTTTCAGGACTGTACCCATCCCTTTCATTTCGGTGGTGTCTGTCTTAAGACCATGCAAAACCATGGGTGGATGGAGGTAACGGGATCTTAGCCAAAGTGATGCATGGTTTTGTTTCTCTGAAAAGTCTTAGCAGGTCTTTGAAAGCAAAAGACTTTGAAGAAAAGCAATCCCTCCTCTGGTGTGCATGATATGAAAACAGATGATTTTTCCAACCCTATGCCTCCTGAAAGTGCAAAAATTTCATTCCTTTTTATGTCAGTTAGCTAAATAACCTTTAGGGCACTGTTATATGCACAGATTTCGACTTTCTGTGTCAGTTAGAGGCTCAGCTGCTCCACAAAGAGACTGTACAACGCGGTATCTTTAATAAGATAATGGTGACTCACATAGCTAAGTTTCAGGTTGGCAAGTAGCTCTGGCCTATGTGCTAGGTTGAGGACTCAGATTTTTTCCCCATTGTTTCTCTGTCTTTATTCAATCATTGTTGTCATATTCAAAGCCAAAGTTGAGCCCCAGCACCAGTTTTTCAACTTACAGAGAGAGGAAGGAGGCAGTTCTACCATCTTTCAGGCTCAACATGGAAGTAACACTCACAAATAGGTACCTTATTCACCTCCTGTTGGTGATCATGGGCATAAGGTGACATCTGAGAGCCAGGGAAGGTAGGGAAGGGAGTGTTGGCCCCTTGAGCATCAAGCTACTACCATGGAAGATGAGGAGGTTGCCTTGGGTGGACAATGATCCATCTCCATCATACAGAGTAGGCATGAAGTCTGTGCCTTCAGACAGTCTACCTTAACCTAGAGGAAGTTAAGATTGAGATTCATAAAATAACCACACACAATGACACATGGTATTAAGAAAAGTAGAATCATGAGATGCTGAGTAGCACAAATTGTGGTGTAGACAAGGTTAGAGAATCCTTTAAAAATGCCAGTTACAGCTGGGAACACTAAAGGTCGAATCATTGTAAGATGCTTAGAATCAACAAGCAAATTGGAAGGAGTGTCCTGAAAAAGATTTTTTTCTTGTGCTTCCAAATACTACAGTGGAGTTTGAAGTCTGAAGTTTGAAATTTGAAGCCATCCCACAATGCAACTTGGACTGCAACAAGGAAATGGGTTCCAGGCACAAGAGGCCACTATCACCAAAGGCAGTCATGGAGGGGCAGGGACCGAAGAACCTGTAGGAATCCTCGTCCAACTTCTACTTTTACAGACAACAAACCTACAGTCCATCTGCCCTGAATTTAACCCAGTGTTTTGGATTTTTATGATTCCTATTTGGGGTGATGGTCATGCATGGGGGAAGAGAGGTACAGCTCAAGGGACACATCTGCTCAGATCACAGCAGTGTGATCCCAGTTTTCTAAACACACACAGACACCTGCCACTGCTCTACCTCCTAATCTCGGATACACACACAAATGCAACAAGTCAAGGTTTCCTGCATCTGGCCAGAGCACAGTTCTCTGCTCCCTGCTTTTCTCTTCCCGAGGCTAAACATCTCAAGCTCCCCCAGTATAACATCCAAAGTGTTTCATCCAATAGTTCCACGACGCTCCTCAGTCCCCTTATTTCACAAGTGGATCCAAAAAGCAATCAAGTTTGTCCAGTATGACTTGTTCTTTAATAAAAGAAACTCCCCGATCTCACAAGCTAGCTGATCTTTGCCTAGGGCTCAGGCTGCAGCCGGTACTGGGGTTCTATTTGTGCTAAGTATCCACAGGGGATCTCCCCTGGCCTGGTGGCAGCGATCCAGAGAACAGCTGTAAAGAGAATGCTTTGTTATAGGCAAGGGAGAACAGACAACCTTTCTGAATGGACCCTGGAGGCCCAGTGACAAGTGAGTTGGTAAGTAGGCAGGAGATCCATTTCATACATTCATCTGACATCAAGCTTGCAAAGAATGGTCACCGCGGCTGGAGCATGAGCCACCCAATGGACAGCCTGGAAGCAAGTGTGTGATGGTAGAGATGGTGCAGACGTGACCTTTATCCTTAATGGAGAATAAGATGTGAGGTGGTTTTAATTGCAACTTGGTTGTGTGATAACTGTTTCTCATGCTGAGCATGTAGTGCCTGGTACCCATTTTATCGGTGGCTTCACTCCTGCGTTTCTTCTTTTAGGGAGAAGACACTTGGGGGGCTTGCGGGTCCTTGCATTCTCTCCTTCTTAGTTTTTGTTTTGGTTCTGCTTCTCTGATGTGTTGATTTCTTGTCTAACTTCTGATACTAGAGGTTGACCTTCTGGTGAGGGATAACTGAGTTCTGTTAAGTGGCCATATTCTACAGCATCATTGATAATTTACAGAGTGGTTTGTCAGTACTTTTAGCTCTGTGTTCAATCAAGTGTATGGATGTTCTCTAGGCAAGCATTTGCTTCTCTCTGGCTCCTGTAATGAATTCCTCAGTCCACTTTACAAATACGGGTTCTCTTCTAAAATGATTCCTGTGATGTACACATGTATATACATATGCATGCATGTATGGATGGATGCATGTATGTTATGTACGTATGTGTACTGGTACATGTATAACACTGGTGCATGATCTCAGGGCCTGGGCACTGTCCCTTAGCATTTTTGCTTAAGGCTAGTACTCTACCACTAAAACTAGAGCTCTACTTCTAGCTTTTTTGATCAATACTTAGAGATAAGAGTCTCATGGACTTTCCTGTGATCTCAGCATACCGAGTAGCCAGGATTATTTGGTTGAGCCACCAGCACCCAGTCTTATGATTGATCTAACTTTAGGATTTTCTTTTCCTATTCCAAAATCTAGAAGGGAAGCGGAAGGACAAGGACTCATTCATTCACTCATTCACTCAGACATGCTGAGACATTGCTTTTAGCCACATGGCCCATGCTGAGTTCCAGATATTTGTTTTTGCAGGAAGAGGAAGGAAAGAATGAGGAGGCAGGCCTAATCATCTCTCAGGTTCAGCATGGAAATGGCACACAGGACTTTTTCCTTCCCAAGAACCAAAGGGAATGGAATGTTCTCTCCTGTGAGCATCAGGCTGTACTTCTCACCGGTGGAAGATGAGGGAGATATGTTGGAAGACAGTGAGCTATCTCTATCTTCGCATGTCAAATACATAGCTGCACCCTCAGGGGATCTACCATAAACTAAGGAGGCAAACAAATAATCAGATTTACAATGTCACTTCACACCATGGCACTGTGTACCAGGCCTCTGTTTTAGGTCTGAACCAGCAGTGTGAGCCAGAAAAGCCAGTGCCCTCATCATAATTCTGTTGTTCTCTCAGGGAGACGCCAGGAGATATATAACCAAGTATTCGACAGATTTTATGTAGAAGAAAATTCCATGAAGAAAAATAATGCTTCTAAGGAGCTATATAGAGTGATACGATTTCTCCTTAGATATGACAGCCAGGAACCACAGAGGGAGATAATGCCAAGTGTATGGGTGGGGGGGTGGGGAGATCAAGGGATTGTAAACGATTTGGATTGGGGACCCAGCAGCATAGGGGAAGGAGAAGATAAAGGGAGATGGTGAAGTGATTAAAATATTTCACCTACATATATGAAAATAGAATAATGAAACTCAACAATAAGTAGTTTAAAAGATGGGAGGGGAGGGCATCAGTGAAAGTATCAATCGGAAGCTAGTTGCCAGTAGCTCATACCTGTCATCCTAGCTACTCAGGAGGTGAAGATCAAGAGGACTATTGTTCCAAGGGTAGCCTGGAAAAAAAATATTTTTAAGGTGCCATCTCAATCCATAGCTGGTCACATTGGCTTGCAACTCTCATCTCCGTTATGCAGGTGGGTAAGATTTGGAGGATTGGGGTTTCAGGCCAGCCTTAGACAAAAAAAAAAAGTTCATGAGACATCATTTCAACAGGAAAAGCTGAGAGTGGTAGTATGCACCAGCCATCCCAGTGAAGCTATGGGAAAGTGGGAAAGTGGTTGCTGTAAGCGTAGGAAACTAGTAAGTATTTTCCTTGGAATCTTTGTATTTGTGTGAATGAGGTTTTCCTTAGTTGCTGCTTTTATCTATTAATCCCTCCCTCTCGATTTCCTTGGGTTTTATTTTCTAACATTCTGAATCAAGAGCTTAGTTAATTTACCAAACATGCGTTTTGCTTAATGAAGAAATTATAGATAGCTATGAATTTCCTCTTTGTTACAGCTTTTGCCACAACCCATAACTTTTGGTACATATTATTCTTACTGTCACGGGTTTAAAGTAGTCTGTAATTACAATTTGATCATCTTTTTAATCCAGAAGTTACTTATGATCCTATTTTTAAACATGGGATCTGTTTTTGTTTTGAAAATATGTACCATTTCTTTTGGGATAAATTCAAATGCAAAAATCCACTCCACTTTTTGTCCATCCCTGTATCAGTCCTAAAGGATAAAATTACCTTTCGTAGTTTGGCATGCATCCCAATGGACTTTGTCCAAGCATATATGAAACAAAATGAGCATGTATACTTTTGTTAAGATGAAGATATATGATAGTTGCTTTCCTAATGCTTTCATCTATTTAACAGTAAATCATCACACTCTAGACTGATTTTATTTTCTTTAAATGGGTTATTTCCCAACATGGAATCAGATCATTAAATCATTGCTCTACTAATAAGTATCTAGGCATACAGATTGCCTGCATTTAAAAAATGTATTTTTCTTTTTCTTATTTTTTAAAAATTTTATTGAAAAGATGATGAGCAAGGGGCTTACAGTTACATAAGTAAGGCTATATGTACATCTGTTTTTAATCATGATTATCCCATCCCTCTTTATTTCTCAACCCTCCGTACCCCCTCCCCTCCCACTTCTTGAGCAACAATTTATACAGAAATAACAGATCAAGTGGATGGCCAGTTAGGCAAGACAGAAGTGCCAACCTTGAGCATCGTGCAGGGCTTGAGCCTTCTCCCTGCTACTTTGCATCTCTTGCTTCTCCTTCTTCTCTTAGCACCACCATGCTATGACTCTGAGTTCTTAGCAGACTTTGTGGAGGTTGTTGCTGCTGCTTAAGAAGCTTCAAGGCCATGTCAAACTTCCATGCCCTGCTCTCACCATCTTCTCCACACACTTTAGGTTTTGGGTTAAATGCCATTTTCCCAGAGATGTCTTTCCCCAAATGATATAAATGAATAATACGATATGTAATATAATAGTACAGCATAAGTAATATGGTTAACATAACTCACATACTGTCTAAGGAAAGTGCAAGTTTCAGGGGAAAAAAGATTTGATGAGATTTAGAAAGAGGCAGAATGTTATTTGTAGCTTAATTTGGAGAGAATGAACATTTTTAAAACATATTTAGATATCCTGCTCTGTAGTATGTATTTTCAGTTATTTGACCCTTCCTTCCTTCCTTCCTTCCTTCCTTCCTCTCTCTCTTCTCTCTCTTCTCCCTCTCTTCCTTCCTCTCTGTCTTCTCTCTCTTCTCTCTCTTCCTTCCTTTCTTCCTTCCTTCCTTCCTTCTTTCTTTCTTTCTTTCTTTCTCTCTTTCTCTGTTTCTTTCTCTCTCTCTCTCTCTTCCTTCCTTCCTTTCTTTCTTTCTTTCTTTCTTTCTTTCTTTCTTTCTTTCTTTCTTTCTTTCTTTCTTTCTTTCTTTCTTTCTTTCTTTCTTTCCTGTAGCAGGGTTTGAACTCAGGGAGGGACTTGTGCTTGCTTGTTTTAGTTGTGATCTAGCACTTGAACCATGCATCCAGTACAGCTTTTTGCTGATGAATTGCAGCTGGGATCTCCTGGACTTTTCTGCTTAGGGCAGGTTTTGAAGTTTGATGCTCCAGGTTTCAGCTAGGATTACAAAAGTAAGCCACTAGTTATTGGCTTGGATCTTCCTTCTCCACCCCCACCGCACCCCCCGTAGCAAAGTTCTCATTGTTTTTATCTGATACTTCTCGTGAGTTTATTACAAAGTGTTTTCTATCATTTTTATTATTAAATAAATGGAGTTATTTTTTTTCATTGGATTTTGCTGGAGTATAAGAACGCTATTGATTTTTATGTGCGTCTCTTCTACCTGGTCACTTTATTGAATTTTTCTTACTAGTTTTAATAGTAGTACAGATGATTGCCTTGGATTTTGTAAGTAAATAAAGTATCATATCATGGACAAATCATGACAGTTTTACCTCTTTTGTTTGTGTGTCTGTTGGGGTGGTGAACTGGGGCTTGGACTTAAGGCCTGGGCATTGTCTGTCCCCGAGCTTTTATACCCAATACTAGCACTCTACCACTTGAGCCACAGCACCATTTCTTTTTTTGTTTGTTTTTTTGTTTTTTGTTTTTAATTGTGAAAATATCATACAGAGGGGTTACAATTACATGGGCAAAGTAATGAGTACATTTCTTATCAAGCATTGTTGCCTCCTCCTTTGTTTCCCCTTCCCATCCCTTCCCATCTTCCCCCACCTCCCCTCCCCAAAGTTGTAAAGTTTGTTTTTTGACATAACGACTTGTACATCTCATTGTTGCAATGGGTCCACCTGTATCCCTATTTAAATGATTTGTTTTTGCCCTTCCCCTCCACACATTATACCAACATCAAATAGAGTGAAAACAGGGGTTATACCATGGGGGAGGGACATACAAAGCAAATAACTTTTTTTGGCTGGTTAATTGGAGATAAGAGTCATATGGACTTTCTTGCTCAGACTGGCTTCATAGTGCTGCAATCCTCAGAGTTCAGTCTTCTGAGTAGCTAGGATTATAGACATGAGGCACCAGTACCTGGCTTTACCTCTTTTTTTTTTTTTACATCTTTTTAAATTGTAAAAATGCTGTACAGAGGAATTACAGTTACATGAGTAAGGTAATGAGTACATTTCCTATTGAGCATTGTTGCTTCCTCCTTTTTCCCCTATCATCCCTTCCCTCCACCTCCACAACTACACTCCCATCCCTGCTAAAGTTGTAAAGTTTGTTTTCAGCATAGTGTCTTGCACATTTCATTGTTACAATGGGTCAACCTGTATCCCTATTTAAGCATTTTGTTCTTTCTCTTCCCCTCCCCTAATCAGAGAAATGTATATACAAAATGCAGGGCACTGACATCAAATACAGTGAAAACAGGGGTTATACCGTGCGGGAGGAACATACAAAGAAACCAAAAAATTACATGGTACATTACATATATATATATGTTAGAAGCAATAGTAAGCAAGAAAAAATATATTTGTGTCCCTATCTTGGGGTTCATTTTGCTTAACATCATCTTATATGGTTATATGTACATAGCTTTTGACCTTTTCTACTTGTCCTATACATGTACTATGGGACCTGTGTTTCTTTGGGCCTGCCTTACTTCACCTAATATAGTTTTTTTTTCCAAGTTTTTTCCATTTCCTAACAAATGGGGCAATGTCATTCTTTTTGATGGAGGCATAGAATTTTATTATACACACACACACACACACACACACACACACACACACATCACATCACATCACATCACATTTTCTTGATCCATTCATCTACTGAGGGACATCTGAGTTGTCTCCATATCTTAGCTATGGTAAATAATGCTGCAATAAACATAGTTGTGCTGGTAGCCTTAGTATGGCCTTGTTTGTGATCATTTGGGTAAATTCCCCAAAGTGGGATTGCTGGTCATCGGGAAGCTCTATGTGGCCTCTTTTTTCAAAAATATTAATTCCTTTTCCTTTTTAACTTAGTACATTGATAGTGACTTCTTTTTAAAAAGATAAATAATTATAGTCTAACATACTCCTTACAGAGATATATTTGGAGTTTCACTACTAAGTTAACCTTCACTGCCTAATAAAAGAGAAGTTTTTGTGGTTTTTTAATGAAAAAAGTGACTTTTCAGGTTATTGAAAAATGACTTTGAAATATATTTTTTTGAAATAACTTTTTCTGCACTTGGGTGATAATCATATGCTTTTTCTTTTTTATAATGTTGTGAATTATGTAACTTATATTGATTTCTACCCTATTGAATGTTCCCAGTATACCTAGAACAAATTCATCTTGGCCTTGATGCTTTAGTGCATAATTACACTGAGAGTTAGCTTGCTGACACTTTATTTAAAAATTGCACATCAAATTTTATAAATGGGATTTATTTAGTCTTTCTTCTGAGGTCCTTACTTAGTTTTGGCGTGAGAAATCAAACACAGAATTACAATCATTCTCTTGTATCTTCCAAAAGGCATTTTATAAATTAGACACAAAGAGCAAATTTTTTTCCTTCTTCTTATGCTCTAAAGAGGTTTAAATGACAAAGAAATTACGTATTTTTAGAAGTTTGATTAAATTCAATCATCAAATGATTTGAGCTTGGAGAATTTTGAGGGAGGTCAGTCCTTGTCTGCCTCTGTCTGTTCATTATTTTCTGTTGTTACCAACATATTAATTTTTATTACAGCCTCCACCAATTTTGCCTATTCTACCTGTTTTTGCAAACCAATTGGTGTAAAGTGGGACTTATCTAGTATTACAAAAAGATACTGTAAGGCTTTTTACAGTAACTCTTGCTACTTTTGCCCTTCCTCATTTTTTCCTTATATAATTTATTATCTTTCATTGTATAAAGGAGTTTCAATTCAATATGTATTTGCATTATTTTATCTAATTTCGAGATCTGATGTCATATTGTTAATACTTAGTTCATCTTTGTTTATTTTCTACCTTTTCAAAAGTATTTTGCTTGTGGAATATATATACACATACACAAACAGGGGTGTATGTAAATACATATACATATAAATACACATATATAAATACAGTTTATACCATTTGCCAATTTATGCCATTCCTCTTGACAGGTATGTTCCTGAGGGTTCTTGCTTAACTGAAATCAGCTTTTCCTGAATTCTGTTTACTCAGTGTCTCAGTAGGGTTGAGGTCAATTATCAGGTCTGTTTCATCACAATCAATTGGTTTCTCCTAGTGTTTGTGCTAAGTGTATCCTTTATTTAGGTTTAGTTGTATTTGTTCTTATTTTCCTACCACCCTGTTTAAGGTTATAGTTTCTCCTCGGGGTAGAACTTTGGCCAAATTTCTTAGATTTTAAAATATAACAAGTTTGCTTTTTTAAAAATCATTATTTTCTCAGGAAGTGTAATTTCAGCTTGAATTTTCTATTTTGCACACAAGCTATTTAACATAACTTTTATATTCATGGTTAAAAATGTTCCATGTGGCTTTTACTTGGGCCATGGCTTGCTTATTCATATATAATTTTGATTTGAGGTCAACTCTTTTTTACCTTTGGCTTGAGAGACTAACTGAATTTTCCTTTGTGGCTAGTGATTGACTTTTCTAAATGCTTTATAAAAGTTTGAAAAATGTATTTCATATTCATTTATATGCATGTATATAAGCTTTGTTGTGTATCATTTCTACACATACTTATAGCTTTCTTCTGTATCGTATTTCAGCAATTTTTGTAAATTCCATTATATTTTATGTCACAATTGTGGTTTTGTTTAAGTCCTTTTTCTTCCAAGTTTGTTCCAGGTATTTCTTTAGTGTATTTTTAATGATTTCTATTACTCTATAGGTTTTATGAAAGTGTGTTATTTCTTTGAATCCTTTGATACTTTTTTGTTGTTTGTATTATTCTATCTCATATTTCCAGACCTGATGCCATATTATTAATACTTAGTTTATCTTTGTGTATTTTCTACCTTTTAAAAATCATTTTGCTTGTGGAACATATGTATATATATATAAACACATTCATAAACATGATAGGCATAATATAGATACATATAAATATACATCTATGTTGATAAATATATGTATGCATGTAGGTATGTATGTATATAATGTACATATATATGTGTATTCTTATACTGAATAGCAAAATGTTTTGGCCAGTGCCATACTTTCTTTGTGAACGCTGCATCTTGGAGAGGGGAAGGGAAATAACAAAGTGCTGAAATAAGGATACAGGTTGACCCATTATAGCAATGAGATGTACAAGACACTATGCTGAAAATGAACTTTACAACTTTGGAGGGGAGAAACTTGGGGCAGGGGAGAGGAGTTGGGGACGTGGGGAGGGAAGGGATGGTAGGGAAAAACAAAGGAAGGGTAACAATGCTGCATAGGAAATGTACTCATTACCTCATTGAATAAGTAAGTACACTCTATGGTGCATACAGCGATAACATCTCATAAAGAAACAGCTCTCAAAACCTAGGGCATATTTTAAGTGATGCATGATTATGTGCCTAAGTCTGTCTACGTGTCTTTGATGCTATGGATTTGTCTTGCCACTTAGAAATTCTTGAAAAAATAAACTGAATACATCCCACAGTTCTAGTATAATAATTTAGAATTTCCTCCCCACCCCCACAGGTTTTTTTCCCCACCATTTTCCCCTTCCTCTCTCCCTCCTTTCTTCTTCATTGCTCCTTTCTCTCTCTTGTCTTCTTCCCTTTTCCTTTTTTTTTTGTTTTGGTAGACTTTCTCTTCTTCTTTAAGGATAGATTATTTGTCAAGTTCCACGAATATTTCTATTTCCAAAAATGTTTTTATGCTACTCTTTGAGATTTAATTTCATTTACTCTCAATATTAAACATTTTATTATTGAAAAGTTTTAAACCTACTGTGGAGAATGCCATGATGAGCCCCCTACATTTACCCCACTGCTATTTTTCTCTAACTTGCCCCCATTCTTTCTGCCTCATGCCTATATACTGCATTTTTGTGTAGCAAATCCAAGACATCGTACAATTTCATCCATAATTAATAGTATTTTGTATGCATTTCTGCAAGGAAAAAGATAAAAGCACATTTTAGAAGCATTCTCACAATGATATGATTGCAGAAAACCATTGCTCTCTTAATGTATTAAGATTAGATTCAGATGATTTGAACTACCACACTTTGAAGTCATTGTTCCTTGGTTTGCTGACACCTAGTCATGGAGAAGAGAAATATAATGCTAATATTTCTTTGGAAGGTAATTTGTTTGCTCTTTGGAAACTAATAATATTGGATGTTTTAAAAATTGAGTCTTACTATATAGTCCAGGATAGATTCCAACTCACATACCTCCTGCCTTCACCTCTCCAGTGCTAGCATTGGAAGACTGTCCTACCATGCCCACCACAATATTTAATTTTTATTATTGAGATTTACACATATTCTGTCTCTCTATGCTTTCAGAGCTTTGATCACAGCAGTCTTTTTTAGTTTCTTTTCATGCCCTGCCACATAACTTTGGTACAAGCTTCTTCTTCTTGTTAGAATGCCATCAAGAATAGAAAAAAACTAGAACCTGAGAAGGTTGTAGAAAAGAGAGGATAGAAGGAGAATGGCTAATACAGACTGCAGTTTGGTAAGATGAGATAACAAAGGTTGATAGCAATTGACTGAATATTTCAACGTAGCTGGTAGGGTTTTGAATGTTCCTAGCACAAAGAAATGATAAACATCTAAAGTGTTGTCAGATTAGTAAGCATTGTTTTGCATGTATGGGGAGCACTGTACCCCATAAATAGGTACAAATACTATGTATCAATTAAAAATAAAAATATATTTTGAATCAGGCACTGATGGCTTATGTCCATAATCCTAGCTACTCAGGATACTGAGATCTGAGGATCATAGTCCTAAGCCTGCCCAGACAGGGAAATCCAGGAAAATCTAGTCTCCAATTAACCACCAAAAGAATGGAAATAGAGCTGTGGCTCAAGTTATTGAGCACTAGCCTTAAGTGAAAAGTTAAGGGGCAATGTTCAAGTCCTGAGTTCAAGCCCCTGTACCAGAAGTACACACACGCACACACACACACACACACTAAAAAGAATGCTATTCTCACATGCTCAATTGAGTCTGGCCATCACTTCCTGGCCATGCTGCTGCAGGTGCTTCTGGGCGGTATGGCTATGATTCTATCTGCTTGGTCCCGATCAGTTTTATGAGGACTGCAATTGTACATGGTTTGTCCATGTGTATTTTAGTATTGCACCATTGTTTTCTCTACTACACCACAAGTTTTGTGAGGGCAGGAATGACATCTGATTTTGTTCCATAGTGCATAGGCTACTGGTACAGTTTGTCCTGTTTTTCTGTGTTCTGAATGCTTGGATTTGGAAATATTTCTTAAATATTGCAGGAGTACGGAAAACATTCATATCTTTTTTTGTCCTTTTCCCTCATCCTTATACAACAGAGTACAACTATTAATGTACGATGTACTTTGTATTTGGTAGTATAAATAATCTAGAGATGATTTTCAATATCTAAATGATACACTTAGATTATATGTAAATACTATGCCTTTCTGTACACTGAACTTGAGCATCCAGGAATTTTGTGTTCTGTGAGACTTGAAAACTCTCCTGTCTTTTCAGGAGGCTCAGGGGTGGCTGGACTCAGCATGGTATCTTGCATCCACCAGATTGCCTGTTAAATACCTGGAGAAGTAATTGAGTAAAGATTATCTTCATAAAGTACCTAGTGTCTTTTTTACCTGAATGCTTTTTTCTAGATCTTGGTTGCTATTGTCATTTCAGTTTTTTTTTTCCTCCGCCTTTATGCTGTTGCCTTTGCACAGTTGCTTGTTTTTGATTTTGAGGCAGGATCATGATAGGTTTCTTATTGTCCAGGCTGGCCTCATTATGTTCACACCTCCATCTTCCCAGTTAACTAGGATTACAGGGATTGCAGGTGCAATGCCTGGTCTATACTCCTGCAGTTATCACCAGACAGATACTAAATTTCCTTCAAACTACCTGAGATTTTTTTTGGGGGGGGTCCGGTCGTGGAGCCTGAACTCTGGGCCTGGGCGCTGTCCCTCAGCTCTTCAACTCAAGGCTAGCGCTCTACCATTTGAGCCACAGTGCCACGTCCAGCTTTTTCTGCTTATGTGGTGCTGAGGAATCGAACCCAGGACCTCATGCATGCAAGACAAGCACTCTACCACTGAGCCACCTCCCAACCCCCTGAGATGGTTTTATACTTTCCTTTTAAAATTCTAATCTGTTATATTTGGCTTTGTATTTTGGTATTGTAGTCTATCTGTCTACATATATAATGTATTCTAGTCTATCTCTATATTTATGGTATTCTAGTATATATTATATAGAGTATATAATAGTATACATATTATATAATATAGTATAGTATAGTATACATTAGCATATAATATATCCTATATATACTAAATATTAATGCATAGCATACTATATTAGTATATAGTATATAATAGTATTTATTTGTATGTACTATGTATATATACACTATATACTAGAATACTGTATATAGATATATTCAAGTTTATCACTCTATATATGGTATTCTTATATATATATGTAGCATATATTTACGTATACTATATGGTATAAATATATATACATCCTTCTCTGATATATTCTAACAACTATTTCTTTTTAATGAGAATGTTTTCTTGTTTTATGAGTACACAATTCCCTCAAGTATCTCTTAGGGAACTAATTTTACTTATTTTAAAATCATTTTCTGCTTCCCTAGTTAACTCTGTGTTTAGGGTTATTCATTTCATTCAATCTAATATTTCTTTTCCATGCTGATGTATTCTTGGAGGAGTTGAAAATTATGTATTGCCTTCTTTTGAAATTAATGTTCTACTCATCTAAATAAGTCATGACTGCCTTACTTCTTTTTGCAAATTGAAGAAAAATGAATGGCATAGTAGCTTCAGGATTATTCAACATTTTCTGTTTCTTTATGCTTGTGATAGTAGGTTTATTCAAAAATATATTCATTGGTTCATTAAAGTGTTCAGCTGGCATTAATTGAATATATACTACATTATTAGTCATTAAAGACCAAAATGTAAGTAGGTGCATGAACTTTCTTTTATCGATACAGGTAAGCAAGTGGGGGGACTATATGTGAGTGGGTATGTTACATTACTACAGGGCTAAAACAGTTATGATACTGGATTACGTAAAGAGAAACACAGTAGACATATGGTCCAGGATCTGAAACATAGCTCAGTAGCAGAGTGCTTGCCTAGCATACACAAACCCCTAGGTTAAATTGTCAGCACTGAAAATTCACACAAAATGGTCAAGAGAAAGTAAGTGATTGTTTCCTCTTTGTTTATCCAGTTCTGGAGTAAAGTTAATACTCAATACATATTTGAGGTTTGAATTGGCACTCAGGGAATGAGGGAATTAACATGGGTGGAGCCAGACAGAATTATTTCTCTGGATGCAGCAGAGATAACTATGCTAAACCTTAGTGACACTTGACTGTTTTTAGGGCTCCTTGTAAATAACATTGATGCTTACTAATTCAGTGACAAATAATCCATGCCACAGAAATTGAGAAGTACTATGTCTTAATAATCTAGTTTGTGATTCTTTGGTGTTTGGGTAAGAGGAGAAGGGTGGTGGTGGAGAAGAGAGAAGAAGAAGCAGGTGGGAAAAGGAGAATGATGGGGAAAGAGGAAGGAGGAGAAACAAAGGCAAGTAAAGGGAGATCTGTGACAAATACTCATTTATAAACTCTTTCCTCTTTTAGCATTCTTTTTGGTTTTGCCAGTCCTAGGGCTGGAACTCAAGGCCTGGGCACTGTTTCTGAGCATTTGTACTCAAGATTAGCATTCTACCACTGGAACCACAGCTCCACTTCTGGCTTTCTTGGTGTGAAATAAAAGATGAATGTCACAGACTTTCCTGTTAGGTCTGGCTTCAAACTGCAGTCCTCAGATCTCAGCCTCCTGAATAGCTAACAATACAGGCATGAGCCACTGGTACCCAGCCATTGCTGCCCCCGCCACCACCACCACCACCTTCTCCTCCTCCTCCCCCTCCTCCTCCTCCTCC
>NW_012267235.1:7083167-7131888 GCF_000151885.1 Dipodomys ordii
CCTCCTTCTCCCCCTCCTCCTCCTCCTCCTCTTCTTCCTCTTCCTTCTTCCTCCTCCTCCCTCCTCCTCCTCTCCTTCTTTTTTAATGGCATGCAGATACTTTCCAGGAATGCAGAGAAATCATATATGAGTGTGAGATACTTTGTTCCCCAGAGAACCAACATTTTGTGAAAATGTATCATCTGATCTAATACAGGGTGGGAAATGGGATACCAAACTGGCCATATACAGATGCCTATTTGAGGAAATTCTTTCTTGTCTATAGGAAGCTCTATCAGTTGGATATCCTTTTAAAGGTCAAACACAAAATACCTAGCTAATAGTGCATGAACAAATTGAGACAGAATTTTCTTACAGGAGCAAACCTATTTCTTAAATAACTTAATAATACTAACCAACATTCTTATCATCTTCTTAGCCTTTCTTTCAATATCCCATGTATCTCATTTTCCTTCAAGCCTGGGATGTTAGAGATGAAGAGTGATTTGGGATCTCTCTATATATATCTTGTTTTTCAAGAAACCTAATGCAGTTCCAGAAAAATCTCAATACCTTTCTTCTAGTTTAAAGCTAGATAATGTGGCCACTCCTAGCTACAAAAGAGGCTAGGAAAAGGAATGATAAGCCTACTTGGATCCTTTAAAGAAGACAGGCAATCAAGAAAGAGAAAGAGAATTCTCGATTTGCAACCAATAATATCAGACAAAGACAAGATTTTGAATGATAGGTTGTGCATTGAATACAAGCCAGGTGCTGGTGGCTCATGCCTGTAATCCTAGCTACTCAGGAAGATGAAATCTGAGACTTGAGGTTTGAAACCGGCCAGGGCAGGAAAGTTCTTGAGACTCTTATCTCCAATTAACCACCAAAAGCCAGAAGTTGAGCTGTGACTCAACTGGTAGAATGCTAGCCTTGAGCAAAAATGCTCAGGGACAGCACCCAGGCCCTGAATTCAAGTCCCAGGACAGCCCCCTCCCCCAATTTTTAAAAATAGCATCCACTACAGACAGCATATAGTTAGGTCTTAAATTTTGTAGTTTTCTAGACAATCCTTTTTCTTCAATTGCGGTGGTGTTTACTCAACAGATTAAATGGAATTAAAGTTGGCACTTTATATCTGTAGGTTCCCCATCTGTAGACTCTTACCAATATGTTTTTTTTTAACTTGCTGGGATTTCTTCAACAATATAACAGACAATCATTCAAAAGCATTTCCACGATACTAGGAATTATAACTAATCTTGATCTTCAGAGTATTTTTTCTTCTGGTAGGTCTTCAAGTTGTTGATGGCACAGTTTGGTCCTATAAATATTACAGATCCTTAAAGTAGATTGTATGTGGAAAGTCCCTTAGGGATACGGTAGTCTTAACCTTTGCTTATAGCTTAGTCCAGATTGTTCAACAAGGGCTTTCTCTTCCTGGCTACAACCCCTCAGACTTTGGAAATTCTGGAGTCTCTGCCAAGATCAACTATTCTCTCTTAGACTTCAGAGTCATTCCCTGCTGATGGACCTGGGAATTTTTAGCCAAATGAATGAGGTAATCTTTGTGTAATATATAAGAACCAGGCTGTAGAGGCTCATACCTGTAATACTAGTTATTCAAGAATCTAACATGAGAGGATCAACCAAAGCCAGCTCACATGGAAAAAAAATCTGTGAGACTGTATATTCAATTAACCAGGGAAAAAACATGCTAGAGGCATGGCTCAAGTTGTAGAGCACCAGCTGTGAACAAGCAAGTTGAACAAGAAGCTGAAGTCTGAAATGTAAGCCTTGGTTCTGGCATGCATGCACATGTGTACGCACGCATGCATATGCACACACACACATCCTTCTTATTGCTTTCTTTACTCTGGGACTTTATTCTTTTTTAATTTAATTTTGTTGTAAAGATGCTGACAAGACTCAAGAAACAAAGAACAGCCACCATTGTGTCATATCATTACTAAATGACTCCATGTTGTAGACCATATATGTGGTAGATATATGCACACAACAGAGGGAAGCCAGGAGGAGGAACAGAATAAGTGGGAACAGCCCACAGTAAGCAAAAGGAAAGAAATGAAAACATCACCTGATGTGGAAAAAATAACTTGAATTGTCAAAGCTTGTAGAATTCACAAACTGTATAGACCATGATAATGACAATTTGCCTTGTGAAAGTTAAAATGTGTTTGTGACTCTAAGTATCACTATTCCACAATACTGTGAAATATGTGAAATTTATGTAATCACCTAATCTCAATTAAAGAAAAAAAATGAGAGAAGAGATGGGTTAAGAGAGATGGATGATACTCATATACTGTTTTGTAGAATGGGAACTTCTTTGTACAACTACTTAAAGATAATTTAAAAAAAAGAAAAAGAGGGGTTTTAGTTACATGAGTAAGGTAGCTACTTGAATAGACTTGGACTTAAACACCTTTTTTTCCAACTCAGTGAAACCATAGTGCTATACTTGATTTCTATCTCTCTGTAATACAACTAGGAAAATGTTAAAGGCATAAATCTGGGTGACAATGAGCCTGATCTCATGCATTTTTCCAGTGATTCAAATTAGATGCTTCATCTACTTTGCATAATTTTATAGTTGCTCATGTCAGATCACCTAAGGAGGTACCATTTACTCCTCTGTGGTCCTCACTTTTTTTAATGGACAGAAGGGTTACAGTTACATCACTTTTGTTTTATGAGGTCCAATTCTGTGGATTAAAACTTTAGTCACATTTGTTTCTAATTTTTTTCCACTTTAACTTCACTTGTCCTTGAGTTCAGACTTTGATTCCATTTGGTCCTTGGTCTAAGGTCTACCTTCTGAAACTTCCTATTTCTTCACCAGTTCAATTCAACTTGGCCTTCAGCATATTTTTATTTGTTTATTGTTATTGTAAAGGTGATGTACAGAGCGGTGACTGTTTCATAAGTCAGGAGGTCAGTATATTTCTTTTGGATAATGTCACTCTGCCTTCACTGTCTCTCAGTTTACCCCTCCCATCCCCATCCACCATTTTCAACCTAGCGTCTAGTGAATACCGTAGCTGCCTTTGTACCCTCTTTCTTCCTCCATTTCTGTGCCCTGTGTTGCCCTCCCAAAGACATAAATGAACAAACAAGATGAAAAGAAAAGAGAGCACAATCAGCAAAGAGAAAACCTCTCGTTTCCAATTCCTGGAATTCATTTTGATAAATATTATTTTTGTGTCCCTCCTCTAACCTTTAACATATTTTACAGTCTTTTATTTCAATCAAAAATCCAAATTGTTTATGGATTTGCTTCCATTGGCTTTCTTTTTTTTAAAAAAGGTCACACCTTCCATCTCTTTACATGCATGCTCATCTTCCATTATATACTAAATGGTCATACCTTCCATCTCTTTACATGTGCATCTTTCATTATATAGTGAATATTGGTGAATGACTTACTGTGTTATCATGTCCAAACAGTGCTGTGCCATTTTATAGCAGTAAGATGACTGGTGAATCATGGACTTGTGGATGCTCTATTTTTTTCATTTTGTTGGCAAAGTCTATTTTGATTTTGCCCTTTGCCATAAAAATATGTACCTTGTCTTGAGATATAACCTTTATTTCGAAAGCCATGGTCTTTGTTGAGTTACATTTTTCGAAGTCTGAGATATTTATTTAGTGGTACTCAGGTGGTGGCAGCTGAAACTTCCACCCAAGTCTTGAACTTTCCAACTATATTGCTTCTCCCTCCCACATCCAAAGTCAAAGTTCAGCCGTCCAACTCCTGCAGTCAAAGGTCTGCCAAGGATTTGGGTTGAGGCTGTGTGCAGATATTTGAAGAGTTCCCTTCTCTGCTTCCCTTTTCTCTAGAATAGCAATTGGTTTTTAGCTCTGTCGTCTGATTTGGGCCAATGATATGTTGGCTTCTGGTTTGAATTTTAAGTGCTTTTTGCTCTATGGTCCAAGGAGTTTCCTTGGGACAAAATATAAAAATACAGCAAATGAGACAAGGCTTCTTTCATTCAAGGGCCAAACCCTCTCCAGTCTCACCCGGCTTTTGGTGTTTCTATAGTGCTTCCAAATGTTTGCGCTTTTTTTCTTTTTCCTATTCTTACCCAGCGGTTGTTACTAGAAGAGCGCATCTCATACAAACCATTATGGAACTAGACCTCAAGGCTTCAAATACTGGCATAATTCTGTTTAATCATGCTCAAATTGGAAGTCTAATTTTATCAATTAATTTAGAATAAATGATTCTCTCCTTAAAGGTTCTAGACTAGTACATTTGATTCACTCAGGGGAGAGGGACTTATTTTTAAACAATTTGAGTTGGTCTACCTGTAAAATTCCCGGTAGTTATTTAAGCCTGTTTGTCAAGTATCTTACCTAAAGCTTCTCAGGCTTTGCTACCTTCTGAACATTCTTCACAGCATTCGTGCATTGGAAAATTAAGGCCCAAATGCAACAGTTTGGGAATTTAATGGGAAGTGTTTAGCTCATGACATCTCTGTCTTAAGGATGGTTTGATGCCGCTACAAAAGGGATTGTACTCATTACCTGACTCATGTATTTGTGATCCCTCCATGCATCATCAGTATAATAACAATAAAGTTAATAATAAAAACAAATAAATAGTAAAAAAAAAGAAAGGGAAGATTGTAAAATAGGTGTGTTGTTTTCCATTCTTCTGCCATGTGAAGACAGAGTTTCTCACTTGCCCTTCTGTGCTGTGCTATGTGTGAGCAAAGTACTAAAGATTCCCCAGTTGCCAGTTGGATTTCTTGGCCTCCAAAATTGGGAGAGAATATTTTTTTCCACATAAACTACCTCCTCTCAGACACACTATGACAGCAGCACAAAATGGACTAAGAGACACACACCCTAGTAAAAATGTTGCATGGTGTCTAGTATTTGAAAGGTAAATTTGGCACAGAAGTATTCTTGGGATGTTTGTTTCATAAATTAATTTTGATATTTTTCTTTACTTCTTTTTGGTGGGGGGGGGTAGAGCAGTAGAAGGTTTGCAGAAGGAAGGGAGAAGAAAGAGTTGGGCCAGGAAAAGGCAGGAGAAACTCACCTGGCATTGTTGTTTTTGAAAAAAGTATTTTCAGGTCAGGTTCTCCAGTCTTCTCCACCTGATGTATACAGGAATAAATGTTTCATAAATCCTTCGTAAAGAAAGGTCACAGAGAAACTTGGAATTCCATTCTGTTTCTCGATCTGTCACTGAGAACAGGGTGAGTTCTTTAAAACTCACACCGTTCTAATTTTATCTAAACTTCATTAGCTTGTCTTAAAATAATTTCCAAGCCAAAGAGTAATAGAAAGCTGGCGCTCATCACATCCAACCACCTTTGTGTTACTAATGGGGCACCTGAGACAGAGAGGAAGGATTGTTCAAGGTCAGGATTCTTGCTGGTAGCTGAGCTGTATCTTAGACTTGATCAGCTTTGCCCTTCTGGCCCAGGGCATTTTAGTAGGCTGTAGCCAGTCAGTCAAGTTATACCTTCATTGTGGGTCATTTCCTTATGTGCCTGCTGTACCACAAGGACTTGATCTACACTCCTGCCTTTCCTGAGTTTCCTTTCCTTTCCTAAACAACCTTATTGATGTTTACTTACATGTTTAAGAATGCATCCATTTGCCGGGTGCTGGTAGCTCAAGCCTGTAATCCTAGCTACTCAGGAGGTTGAGATATGAGGATCACGGTTCAAAGCCCACCCAGGCAGGAAAAGCCATGAAACTCTTATCTCCCATTAAACCACCAGAAAACTGGAAGTGGTGCTGTGGATCAAGTGGTAGAGAGCTAGCCTTGAGCTGAAGAGCTGAAGAACAGCGCCCAGGCCTAGAGTTCAAGCCCCATGACTGACAAAAAAAGAAAGAATGAAAGAAAGAAAGGAAGAAAGGAAGGAAGGAAGGAAGGAAGGAAAAAGAAAGAAAGAAAAAAAGAAAGAAGGGAAGGAAGGAAGGAAGGAAAGAAAGAAAGAAAAGAAAGATAGAAAGAAAGAAAAAGCAAGCAAGCAAGCATCCATTCTTTATTTGCTTTTTACTGCAACGTGAAATTTGGGTCCTGGACCACAAGATGTCAAATAGAGAAGGAGGGCTGGATTACCAGATAAGATGACCTAGAAAATCCTTAACATCTCTTCTACTCATTCGTACATACACCTCTATTTTGAGTAAGGAATAAACTAAGATCACCCCATGTGTGTAAGTTTCTGGCCCCAAATCTCCTGGGAATCTTTCCCACCCATCTGCAGCAAATCTCAGCTTTGGTGCTGGGTTTTGATTCTATCTGAGATTCGTGTTAAGTGTGTCAGCCTGGCACGTGTAGGCTGTGAGATCTGATAACTATACACTAGGGAAGACTTGTTTCCTGTTTGTGACAGCCTTCCTCTTCCCTGTAGTGATGCAGCAGCACCTAGGAAAACTATCTCTGAGCTGCCTTTGGTGTAAGAGATAAAGGAAGAAATTCATATTTACTTGTTCATCTGGGTTACAGAGGATACTTAGAGAGCCTCAGACAGGGCCTCCGTTCTCATAGAGCTCACAAAAAATGAAATGTCCTGCTTTCTGCTGAGTAGCTTTTCTTGTACTAAAAATCTGTACTATCCTTGAGTAGAAAGTGGAAAAGCAGAGACTAGAAGACACAGGTTTTACCCCTAAGTGAGAAATAGACCCTAGAAGCTACCCTTACTGTGATTCTGCTCCTACAGTATCCCACCTCTTCATGCATCCCTTGTGATGTTTCTAAAAACCTCTGCAAGTTCAGGCTGGAGAGTCCAGAAGTATACTGGAGATGTATGAGGAAAGACTTCTAGACTTAACTTTGATAGCTCAAACTACGATTCAAGTTCCTCCGACAATCACTGGGCATCTTCTTTTCACAATGAGGAAACCAAACCTCCGAGAGGAGATGGAAATTACCCAAAGCCATGTGAGCCATGAGTACATTCAGAACAGAATGTCATCTGCCTATCTGATCCCCCGTGCTTTCCCTCCTGAATTTATCTTGCCAGCTTTGCCTAACACAACCAAGCAAACTGACCAGCCTGGCAACAAACCCTGAATTCATAGCAGAGCATCTGGTTCCAGTTTCTTACCTGATAAGAGTCCTTATTCCTGAAATTAGAAATGTGTCCTCATTCTCAGATGGTCACCTTGACATGTCAGGGTATCCTTGTTCCAAGCTAGAAGCACCCCCCCCTGAAGGAAATGAGAGATATGGGGGCAAACAAAGGCCTAAACATGGAGCAAGAATGTCAAATTCTGTGCTTCAGTTTCTCCCGTTTAGAGGGGCAGCAGGCCTTTGGCAGCCTGAACTGCATACAAGCGGCGGAAACAGGGCAGTGCCAATACTTTTCTAGGACTGCATCCGGTAAACTGGGACATTCACAATATTTCCTGTGCAAACTAGGTTACCCTCCCCACTGCTGCGGCTACCCGAGGGCATTGGGCAGCTGTGTGACCCAGAAATGGCCATCTCCTTGTCCAGCTCCATCTGGAATTCCAGCCCCCAATTCCGGAACACTGATATCCTCTAGGTGGACAGGAGCTGGACAGCATCATATGGAATCAAGCTTATTTGTGTTTGCAGGAAGCCTATCTACACCTCACCCCCACCCCACCAAAAATGAGGGGAAAGAGTCATTTGGTTGTCTTCTTAAAGAACAAGAAGCAAAACGGCAATAAATCTTTCCCAACTACTTTCATGTTCTGTAGTCTGGAGAAGCAAAATAATTGTTGGAAAGTGTGCTATGCTTTTAAAAAAAAGCCTTAAAGTCAAAAGGCAATAATTTGGGTTGCTAAACTTGAAAAAAATTACTTTCTGGGCTTGATTTTCTCAGTGGGGCAATTGGCTTACAAGGTCTCCAAGAGCTTTTCCTGTTCAGGGAAGGCTAGGATTATACATGATGTATAGTTAATAAAGCCAACAAACCAATAAGGAGAAGAGCAACTGTCCAAGATGTCTCTGTTCCATCCTCAAAGTCTTGGCAACCTAGCATCTAGAAGATGCCATCAAGCAGTATTGGAAGCTACAGACATGGACATGGACAGGGAAGGTACTATGGGTCCGCCATTTCTCTGCTTCCCCTACAGAGAGGTGAGCACTCATTAGCCCTCTTCTTATTTCCAGGCATCTCAAGTCCTGAGTGTGTTCATTTCTGTGAAATGTAGTACTGTTGTTTCTAAACTCTTAATGATGTGAATGACAAGACTGAACCAACAGACAGTGAATCCTCTAGTAGTTCATTGTTCACTGACAAAGGAATCTTAGGGTGGGGAGCACAGCACATTTACTCAACTATCCATGATGACATGGTACCAGTGTATTTCACCGTTGCTCCAGCTTTCCAATGCCTGGTCTATCTATCATTGTTACTTGGTCTCAGTAAGAAAAGCATTTAGAGGACATTTCAGCAAATGCACTTTATTTGAACTTTATTCAGACTTCCTAGCTACTTGGCTAAGATTGAGTGGATCATGGCTTGAGATTTGTTTCAACAGAAAAGTTCCTAAGACCTCATTCTCAACCTCATTCTCCATGCTCATAGCTGGGTATGATGGTACATTTCTGTTATCTCAGCTATGTGGGAATTGAGATTGGGAGGATCATGGTTCCAGACAACCCTGGACAGGAAAGTTCAGAAGATTCCATCTCAGTGGAAGTTGCTGAGTGTGGTGGTGTGTTTGTCACCTCAGCTCCAACATAAAGCCTGGGCTCAGGCATGACTTAAGGTTAAAGCACTTGTGTAACAAGTACGAGGCTCTGAGTTTGCTACCATCAAGAGAAAAAAATAGAAAAGGTTGAAATGCTTTCATTTAGATTTATTCTAGAAGTATCATACACACGTACACAATTTCCAGAAACTCATGAACTTAGAATGCAATAAACTTTCAAACATGTGCACATATTTTATTTAATAAGTGAAAAATCCATTCATTCTGTGGTGAGACACCCACCTTATTTCTTTTTCAACTACAAACTCGGCATGGTCTTTTAATCCTTCTAAACTCTGGCTTCTAACTGTGTTCAGTGACTGTGAAAGAAGATGGCTGGTTGGTGAGGAATAGGGACCTGGCACTGTGATATTTTTTTCACCTCTGGAGGTGAGAAAAATGATCCCATCCACAGGGATCATGATCAAACTCTGTCCAGGAATCATTTTTCATGTAGGAAGTGATGTGGAGTACAGCTCTGGAGCTGGACTTAGAAGGTTCCAGAGCCTGGTGACCTATTGCACAACCCTAAAATAGCTTAATTAACTTCTCATGCCTTCATTTCTCTAGCTAAATATGACAATAGTATCAGCACTTAGCTTCCAGAGCTTTTCTTTTTGACAATTAAATGAATGTATACATAAAAGGTTTGGGGAAAGTGCCTAGTATGTAATGAACAGTAAATAAACTGTGTGGAGGCGGCGTTGGTAAAGCATCATCAGTCAACAAGAATCACTTGATGAGAATTTCAAATAATAAAACACATTGACTTTCACTTATGGTACTTACATTTTTTTAGGGAAGAGACAGAAAATACCCCTACTGAAAAATAAATTAAGAGTTGACAAAATACAGAAAAGTATGAGGGACAGTTGAGGAAGCAGACAGAAGACCGTAAACAGTAGAGAAGGATCTTCATCCCACAGAATCACACTTAAGGAGGTGGAATCTTTTAAAAAAATGTTATGTCAGTCTTGGGGCTGGAACACAGGGCCTGGGCATAACCTTGAGCTTTAGTGCTCAAGACTAGTGCTCCACTACTTGAACTACAGCTCCACTTCTGGATTTTTTTCTTTTTTGGTGGTTAATTTGAGATGAGTCTCATGGACTTTCCTATCCAGGCTGACATCAAACTATGATCCTTAGAACACAGCCTTCTGAGTAACAAGGATTATAGATGTGAGCCACTGGTGGCTGGCTAGGAAGTGAGGTCTTACTAAAGAGGTACAAGGAATGAGTGATGCATCTTGGAGGCCAGTTATGAAGAGGCACAGAGAAGCTTCCGATACCTTGGCTCAAATCCATGTCTGCTAATAATGATTCTGGTAACAGTAACAAGGATAAATGGAAAGCAATGCTTTAATAAAGAGTGCTCAATAGAGTGTTCAGAACATGATGCAGGCATGTTTTCTTATCTTAGCCTTTAAGTTTTTTTTTGTGGTCAACATGATTTTAAATTGCCATGGATGTTATTCAGGGAAGAAATGTGGAAGAGAAAGACAGGGCAATGCTGTCTGTCTAGCTAGAAGCTCTTGGTATAGACTCCTACAGCTCTCTATCTAGAGACCTAAGAAAGCACAAAGGAGAACTTCCACTCCTGGGCCACTGAATACAACATGTTAGTATCAGAATCTTGGGAGGAATTTCCACTCATCCCAGACTTTTATTGTATTTATTTATTTGTATTTTTTTATTTTTGTGAGTATGTGTGCTCAGATGAATTCAGGGCCTCTCACTCTTGGTTAGCTTTTTCACTTAAGGCTAGTGTTCTACCACTTGAGCTACAGCTTCACTTCTGGCTTTTTGCTGATTGATTAGAGATAAGAATCTTCTGGATTTTCCTACCAGGGCTGACTTTGAACCTCAATCCCTCGATCTCAGACTCCTGAGAAACTTAAAGTAGCTCCTCAGTGGCATAATCTTTCCAAGTAAGATTAAAGGCTACCTGTGCCCAGCTTGAACTGAATTTTTGACAGATGCAAGTGTGGAATTAAGGTGTCTACTGTAGTCTCAGTGACAGCCCATTGGCTGAGAAATAATTTCAGATGGAATTTTAAGATAAAGTGAGAAGCCTTCCTCTTGCCAAGTGACACGTTGTAGGCTTTTTACCTTCTGATTCTTCTCTGGAAATCCCAGAAAAATAAGGAAGTATGAATGCAAAGACATGGATTGGGACACATCTTGCCTTGGGAAGTTAGGCCTGTATACAACTAAGTTTCACTCAGAGATGGAGTCGGGAAGAACTTCAGCAACAAATGTGCAGGCTCCTGCGGCTTTCCTTAGGAAAGCTGAGTGGGAACAGTCAGTGGAGAAAGGAAATCCTCATGTGCTCCAGCAGACCTGAATGTTCTGATCTCTCTTCTTATTAGCTCTCATTGGACAGAGAAAATTAAAAAATAAGTCATGTGGAAGGAGAGAGGCATGGCTCTTTGTTTATAATGTATTTAGGCATACCTCAACCAAGGAGTCCAAGTCCTGTCTTTACGTCTCTGTCTTACTTTCTCTGTGTGTGTGTGTCTCTATCTCTTTGTCTGACTATAGTTTGGGCAAGTTGTTGGTATATGAGGGGGATATAGCCCTTAGCAACTATCAACTTGCATCATCCTTACCAATTTTATGTCCCAAAGGAAATGTGCAGAAAGGAAAGCAAGAATAGGGCTAAAATCCATCCCAGGAATTGTTTTGCATTTTTTTTAATTGTCAAGGTGATGTATAGAGGGGTTACAGTTACATATGTAAGGTAGTGACTACATTTGTGGTCAAACTTGTTACCCCCCTCCCTCATTTTTCTCCCACTTTCCGTCCCCCACCCTTCCAACTTGTGCAATTCATTTCCTATATATTGTCTTGTGAGTATTGCTGTTACATTGGCTCCTTTTGTCTCACCGTTTTGTTGCTCCCCTTCCCTTCCCTATTTCAGATAAACAGATATACAATACGCAGGGCACCAAAATCAAATACAGTGACAACAGAGGCTACACCATAGGCAAAAAGAAAAATAAACACACAAAAGAAAAAAAGAAATCACATAGAACATTATAAACAACAAAGAAAAACTTGTTTCTATGTCTTGCAGTTCATTTCACTTAGCATCATCTTCCATGGTCATATGTACATAGCTATAGAGCTATTCTATTCTACTCATCTGCTAGGATTATCCTAGACATATACTAATTATTACAAATGAGGGAAACAGTGGGCCTGGCTTACTTCACTTAATATGACTTTTTCCAAGTCTATCCATTTCCAGGAATTTTTTTTTTAAAAGAAAATTCACAACAGCTTCTGAAAAGTCCTAGTCCAAATGAAAAATAGATCATTATCCCTGAGCTTCTCTGTGGGTTTGTAGGAAAGCAGAGAAGAAAACATCTCAAGCTAAGGGTACCTGGCCAGATTGCCAACATAGAAGCAAAAAG
The DNA here is from genome assembly GCF_000151885.1 of Dipodomys ordii. Classification (NCBI taxonomy): domain Eukaryota; kingdom Metazoa; phylum Chordata; class Mammalia; order Rodentia; family Heteromyidae; genus Dipodomys; species Dipodomys ordii. The sequence continues at coordinate 7,095,275 of NW_012267235.1, forward strand.
GAGAAGAAAAAAAATAAGATCGAGTATGTTTTCGGTCACTTAAGGTAACTGGAAAATGGTTGCATATTCAAGTAATGAGATGTAGGCTGCCTTGGCCTTTGGTCTGCTCAGGGGTAGAGATGAGGAGGATGCGATCTACTGTTTTCAGAAGTCATTCCTGGATACTTAACTGTGGAAGATGGTAGATGGGCGATTCAACTTAGGAGCAGGGCAGAAATGCTTTGCTCATAGAACTAGTGGGCAGTCCTTGAGGAGATAGAGGCTCCCATCCAGGAGTCTCTTCTGCACCATTCCTACTTGTCTGGATGGGCTGCCTGTGGGAAACTAGGATTGGGCTTTCTGCTATGTGGCATCTGAAGGAAGCTTATAAGCCTAGGACTTCATAGTTCTCTGGCATTCACCTTTATTTGGCTAATTCTGTAATTGAACATAAGATATCCCTTTGCAAAATCTCCCCCCCCCCCGCTCCCCACAACTGCAGGCCAAGGGATAACAACTAAACATTGCATTGATTGCCTGCTTGCTCACAGCTGGGCCCCTTGCTGCAGGCCTCAGGTTTAAGTTATCTCAGGTAAATTTTGCCATGGAATTCACAAGTCCAATTAAGTTAGATTTACAATGACATTTAGAAAGGGGAAAAAAATGCAACGCCTGCTTCTTTTGTTCTTCAGGCGTGGGTCTATGGGTGAGTTCTTCCTCTGTTCGGTTTTCTGTCTATTCCTATTTTTAATGAATACATGCTGTATTACTTTCTAAATGAAAAGAAACAATGCACCATTAAAATAGAAAAGATGGTATGCATTCAACCAAGTGCTTGGATCATAACACTCCTCTCTGAGCTCAGCTCACACTCCTGCTTACTCCTTAACATACAAGCCTGCCTTATTGCCTTGCTTTTGGTCTCTTTCCCAGTTACACAACTCACATATTTACTTCATTTGCTCACAAATTCTCTTTCCCTCTGTCTCTTTCTGCCTGCTTCTCTGTCTCTCTCAAGTACATGTATACACACACACATGTGTGCACTCACACACACACACACACGCACACACACACATGCACACACATTTCTTAGACCACTTCCTTATCCCCACATTTCTTCCCATTAAGCTGTTTCACACACAAACCTCCTGTCTCCTCCTCCTCTCTCTGACCCTCTCAGCTCAGGACACAAACACAAGCTTTCAGTGGCTGCTTCTCCCACTGTGTGTGTGTCTTTCATTTTCATATACACTCACTGCCAGGCCAACCTCAGTCACTTCCTTTCTTCTTTTAAGGTCTGGGTCCTCATCCATCTTCCTCTGCCTTCCTCCTCTTTCTCCACGCCCCCCCCTCCACCCGCTGCTGCTCGCCTCCTGATTTTCTCTTGCAAAACACACACACTTACAACCACAGGAGTTATGGATTCAATTATCCAAACCCTGCAATCCTCCCTTCCCCCCATGTCTCTTGAAAAGTGAAGACAAGTCAGCATCCTAATTAAAATGTTACCCGTCTCATTGGCACAAATAGACAGAAGCACCGGGGCTGGAGGGGGAAAATGACAAGACAATAATGTTTACCTTCCCCCAGTTGGATGAGTCATCTGTGGGCTCTCTTTGCCTTTACACCAGCTCTCTGCCACTCTGGGTACCATAAACTGGGGACAATTTGCTTTTTGTCCGTCCCTCTGGGTAAAATGATGAATTCTTTATCTGGACACTTAGGAATAAACATGCACTGTAATCAGGACTTGGCTCCAATCCATGGACTCCCAAAACTTTTGAAAAGGCTTTTTTGTTCTTTGTTGATTGTAAAATAAACACATCCCTGGCATCTCCCCCCTCCCCCGTGATGCAGGATGGATGTGGGCCATATTTGATGGAGGGAGAGAGCTTTTAGTCTGCCTCCCTCTCTCCCACTCAGGTTTGTTTCTGCCTTTGTTGGTGCAAACCAATCTCCCTGGACACTTAGCTGGGAGCAGGCTCCTCGTGGTTTATGGGTTTATCCACACAGGGCTCCTGGTTTATCCACACAAGGCTTTGTCATCCCCCTACGTTACCAGATCAGTGGTTAGTCTGAATGCTTGGCTTTGGAAAAATCAAGAAAAATTTAGTGGAGGGTTTTTGACAGATGATGTTTCATGGGAAACATGGCCCATCTCTTGGCTCTCTAGCTTTCAGGAGTACTTAGTGTGTTGTTTCTTTGGTGGTGATTGGAGTCTAACTGTTAATGTTGTGCCTGGAAGTAGTCTGTGTCCAGATGAGACATCAATAGCAGGTGCTTTCTTGTTAGTAAGAACTTCAGTGCAGCAGTTGCCTGGGGTAGGTTTGCTTCTCTGTGTGCCACACTTTCAACAGTTTGATGAGGATTCCGAAGGAGTCGGTTACATGCCAGTGGCTCATGTCTGTAATCCTATCTACTCAGGTGGTTGAGATCTAAGGATCCTATTCAAAGCCAGCCTGGGCAAGAAAGTCTATGAGACTCTTATCTCCAATCAACCAACAAAAAGCTGAAAGTGGAGTTGTGGCTCAAGTGGTAGAGTGCTAGCCTTGAGCCAAAAGCTCAGGGACAGTGCCTAGGCCATGAATTCAAACCCCCAGGACTAGCACTAATTGTGTGTGTGTGTGTGTGTGTGTGTGTGTGTGTGTGTGTGTACAGACAGCTCCCCAAATCTTTGTCCTTAGTGCTAAGGTTAACAAGCTTTCTACATAGCCCTTGGTTCCTGACTCAGCGCTCCTATCTCCTTTGGAAGTTTCTAGGTGTTACTGACACCCATTCTCATGTAGCTGCTCTTGATGAGTCCCTAGATAGCTCTAGGCTGTCAGCTAGCTACAGAAGACTAAAACTAATTAGAAACCTGGAATTTTCAGCCCTGCCCCCAACCTCCAAGGACGGGACAGACAAAACTCCATAAAGCGAACTGTAAACCATGGGGTTCAGAGAGCTTACAGGTTGGGAATACATGGAGGAGCTTGGTGGGTCATATACCTGAGAGGTCATGGAAGTTCTGCACCCCTCCTTACAGATACACATTTGCTTAATAACCTTTGTGTGTGGGTAAGGGATGAAAGAGACATTTTCAGAGCTTAGAAAATGAGCAAGAACAAGAAAAGCCATTGGGGGGAAAGGGTGAGGCTAGCACTGGTACAGGTACACTGATGTCACCAGTAAGACCTGGAGGAGGCCCATCCCCAGAGATTTCACTATTGAGTTCTGAGGAAGTGTCTTCTGCTTTTCCCACCTGCCACCAAGGGCTGCTCACACTCACTCTGACCCCATGATGAAGCTTCTTATCACATAGTCAGGGCCTACGAAGGTTAATGAGGAAAAGACAGGGTGGGTAGAGGGAGACACTCCTATGTCCCCTCCTCCCCTCCATTCCGCCAGCCATCAGACAGAAACCAATCCGTGAGTACAGCCTTCCCCTAAATATCTCCAAGGAACACCGTGCAATTAAAGGGATGACAATTGCCATCTGTCCTGTCCTTCTCCAGTTGCCCAGGGCACAGGGATTCAGAGCTGGCACATCGTGATACTCTACAGTGCTCATGTCACCTCTGATTTCTTCCAGAAAGTCATTAAGCAGACCTGTGTGGGAGCTGCTCCGACGTTGGAAAACCCCTCCAGGGCAGACAGCAAGAGGTGGAGAGAACACTCTCAGATTCCTCATGTTCGAGGTAGAGGGAGTCTGCATGAAGGGAGACAAGAGGAATTTTAAGTCAGACAAAATAAGTTGGGCCTCAACCCCAGATGGACTCATTTCTCCTTCCCTAAAAGGGAGCCTTCGATCTTCTTTAGGACTTCGGAGTGGCAACACAGTATAGAATGTGCCGTAGTGTAGGTTTCCTCAAAGGCAGAGTCTGAGACAAGGACTTGGCACCAGGTAGTTTATTTGTGAGAGGACCCAGGAAGCAAAAGCGATGGAATGGGAATGCATGACAGGCTGAAACAGAAAGCCAGTCACAGGGCACCTAGAAGAGTTAGCCTTTGCTGTAGATAGTTAACCCCTTTGAGTACCCTCTGCTTACTGTACCTCTAGTATGTGCCTCAGAATTGGCCCATTGGAAACTGGCCATTTATCCAACTGCCTTCCACCACCCTAGTGTACTAATTCCTCTGAATTTCTGTCTTTTGCCTGCACATGTTCAGGCAAAACACCAAGGCCAAGAGGCTAAGGCATATGGCAAACGTGAAGTGGGAGACTAGCTGTTACAATCAAGCCTAGATCATTTGTGTCAGCTGGTGGTTATCTAGAATTCTAGGGATAGTGGAGGGCTCTCTATTTGCATATAGAGGCAAGGATGAGGATTCTCTTTGCCCTCTGACAGAGACTTTGTCCTTGGCCTTGGAGATTACCTGCTCTAGCATAGCTTTTCTTGCCAGGTGTTGTTAGATACTTCTGGAATCCTTCTCATAACTTTTCTATTGGGTTCTGAAAAACACATCAGATTGCCCTCTGGCTGGCTGTTGACTGCCTTGTCAGATCTGAGAGTCAGGAGGATAAGGAGTTGTAACTACTTCAATTTTGAGTACCCAAGAAACTCCTTAAGTAAGGATTATTATTTGGGTGTTCACTTATTAATGCATTTGGTAGAAAATGCCTACTGTAGAAAGTACACTTACTCGCGACCATTGCTGTCAATTGAGCAAAGAGGTAGTAAACTCTGGATGTTAGAAAGTCTTAGCTGAGTGCCGGTGGCTCCCGCCTATAATGCTAACTACTCAAAAGGCTGAGATTTGAGGAACTCAGTTTGAAGCCAGCTCTGGAAAGGATATTCATGAGGTTCTTATCCCCAGTTAATCACAGAAAAATCTGGAAGTGGCACTGTGGCTCAAGTGGTAGAGTGTTATCCTTGAGCAAAAGAGCTCAGGGACAGTGCCCAGGCCCAGAGTTCAAGCCCCAGGACTGGCAAAAAAGAAAGTCTTGACAGATGAATTATTGAGAGTTCAGTTATTCTTTGGGGCTCACTGTGATGTTCCAAGAAATGAGGAAAAGTTGGTACTCGGAAGCAGGGAAGAAAGATGTAGAAAGAGAGATCATTGAAGGAGAATCTGCTAGACTCAGCATCTGATTAGGTAAGGTCTTTAGCAGCAGTGAAGCATACAGGAACCTCATATTCAAAAGCTGTATATGTAATGAATAAGGCTTGACATTCATTTGCTACTAAAGATGTGAGAATACCATCATCTCCCACTCCATCAGCCACACAGCAATTTGGGCCTCTAGACCCTAAGTGATTAGCCAGGGTACTTCAGTGCCTACAAAACAACCTAGAGTCTTTATCTAAAAGCTACATCCTGTCAAGTAAATCCCTTTATACCAGAAGACTTGTAACCAAAGATGACTTAGTCTTTATATTCACCAGCCAATGATTCATGCTAGAATAGCATTTTGAATTTAATTATTACATTCCTTAATTGCAAAGGCATATGGAGAAGGTGCTGTGTTGCTTTAATAATTAATAAGCTAGGAATAAGCTAAATGTGCAATGACGGGGATTCATAGAATGATGTACATAGTACCACCAATACACACACCTATGTTATCTGTATCATTGTTTAAAATACTGAAAACCAAGAGCAACATACATGCCCAACAGCAGGACATTTGCTGAAAATACCACTAATCCCAAGCCCAAAGTATGTGTGGTGCACCTGTGCAGCAGAAATCTACAAGGCCACACTAAACACTAATCCTATAGGATTATATTGTTGGTGCATATTTGTTGATGTCAAGATTTGTTCAATGAGATAAGAAAATTTAAAAAATGAGAATGTTTACCCTGTTCAAATTGCTTTTACTGTAAGTGTTCCAACATTACTGAAAATACCTGGATCAATACACTACTGAAGATTTACTTTCAAAGTGGTAGGATTACGAGAGTTTAACTCATCATTGCCAACAGGTACATTTTAAAGGGGGACCTTGGATGACCCAGGAGAAAGGCAAAGGGGCAACCTCTTCAGAGATAATTACTATTCTAATTGTGTCACACTAATTAAGGGCAGGCTTCGGGCCACCTGTGTTATGCTTCTTTCTTCCATTTGAAAAGTTGAGAGCTCACAATTTCTCCAGTAAGCTTGGCATAGGAAACAGAAGGTGGGCATGGTTGTGGAGTTAAGAAGTATATTAATTCTCTGTTGCTGCGTAAGTGTTTAACCCCAAAGTCAGTGAATTAAAGCAGAAGTATTTCATGATTTCTTGCAGTCCTGAGGGACATCTGGACGAATCTTCTGCAGGCTTTTGCTGAGTTGTCACCATTGTTTGAGTTCAGCTGGCAAGGCAGTCGGGGACTGAGGTCATCTGATTGATGGAAGGCATGGTTTCTTTCTCCTGTGCTCTTAACCATCCAGCAATCTAGGTTCAAACTTTCTAAGTGTTCCAAGAGGGCAAAAATAAACTTCATCTCACCATTGCTTGGATTGTTTCAACTTTCTTCTGTTAGCCAAAGTAAGATACTGGACCAGCCCAGATTCTGGAGGAATCCAGACTTCACATGTGCATGGGTAGAAATAGTAAGAATTACCAATGATCATTGTTCCAAATGGGATAACCCTGCAAGGATCCAGCTGTGTTGCCACATCAGAAACTCCAGTTTCATTTCCATTCCAAAGAAATGACACCCTAGTTACATGAAGACCACCTAAGGAGGACTGGGGTAACAAATGGTGTTTTAGGGGCCCTGAACACTATGAATACTATGCAATGGAAGGAAACGGTGAGTAATTCTGTGGCCCAACTAGTATTCAGGGGGGAAAAAGGAAAAAGAAAGAAAAAATTATGGTGGAAGCTGGGAGGAGAGGCATTGTAACATCTGAGTCTGAGGAGTACTGGTGTCAGCTGCAGTCCTAGAGATGGCTCTCAACCATGAGAGGAGCTGCCCCAAGACAAGTCCCCTACAAGGGCAATAATTGGTGGGACTAAGCCCATGCTGGAGATGTGGAGGTGCAGAGAGAGCAACTGAGGAACCCCAAATCAGTCTCCTCTGTAGTCCAAGGAACTAAGGCCAAATGAAAAGGCTTCATGAGCTCCCCAAAGAAAAAACAAAACCCTTGAGATTAAAGAATGAGTGGAGAGGAGGGAGATGCTTCCAAGAGCACTGATAATCATTCAAAATCTTGTTTCTAGCCAGGTGCCCGTGACTCATGCCTATAATCCTAGCTACTCAGGAGGCTGAGATCTGAGGATCGAGGCTCAAAGCCAGCTCAAGCAAGAAAGTCCATGAGACTCATTACCAATGAACCACCAGAAAACTGGAAATGGCGCTATGGCTCAAGTGGTAGATTGCTAGCCTTGAGCAAGAAGAGCTCAGGGACAGCACAGGTCAAGCCCCAGGACCTGCAAAATCAATCAGTCAATCAATCTTGTTTCTATCAGTAGACATTTCTATCCGTGGGAACAGGTAGAGAACTTCCCCCAAAGACACAGCCAACTCTTCACTCTTCTATGGTACAAGAATGAGCTATGCTCTGATAGCTTTTTTTTTTTTAATTTCTCATGAGGAAAGACAGGTGGTTCTGTGCAACAGGGAACTTGATGGATCATGGGCCTACCACAGACGGTCACAGGACAGGTTGAGCTTTTTGAGGAGGGAGCAGGAAAACCCTGGTCTGATGTCGACCGATCTGCTTTCTGTGGATTTGTCAAGCTGTGCCAACTGCACATCTCTCCAGATATAGAATAGGAGGCAGTTGGGACTGGGGGGGTGACTTTAGGGAACTTCTTGTCTGTGTCTTTCATTTTATAAACCTGGAGACCAAATGACTCACATTCAGCACTGCTTGTTGCAGAAAGCTGGAAACCACATGGGTTGGCACTGGGAAATAAAAAGCCTGGGGTTGCACACCTGGAACTCCTCACTCTCCAAAGTGCTCTCTGTCCTCTCTTTCTCCCTCCCTTCTCTCCCTCTCTCCTTGCCAATTCCCTCTCTTATACTTTGTGCATGATTTTAGTTTAGAGACAAATTAACATTTTATTTAGGATAGTAACTGAAAAGTACCCATCAACAATCAGAGGGAATGCAGCTCCCCTCCCTGCCCAAAACAAATATCCCCATCATTTCCTTTCTTAGAGAAGGGAAACAATGTGCTTGGGTCCAGTTCTGAGACATATAATACCTAGTGTTTATAAGGACCCTTGACTTACCTCAGATATCCCAGGAAGCAAAGCCTGAAACAAGGATGCAAGGTATTGTGATCCTATGGAATGGAACAATGAGGAAGTACACACAGAAAGCAAGCAAGCAAGCCCATCCAAGGGTTCTGGAGCTAGTTACACCTGTGGACAATAGGAACTCAGACCTTCGGGGAGCATGTGAAATTGTCTGCATGAGATGATCAACCAGAAACATGCATTGATCCCAAGGGCCTCATACTTTGATCAGAGGTGGTCAAAGCTTCTCACTGCATATTTGTATATGTGATAGAATGGTGGCTCAGGTTCACATAGGAAGGCAAAAAAGCAAGAGATGTTAACTGAGATATGCCACTTCCAGATTCTCCTACATGCAACCAGTTGCTACCTTAGAAATGGCCAAAGCAAAGATGAAGGGCAGGAGAGAGTGAGCCAGGGCATACAAGGTGATGGACACATGGATGCACCAAAATGGCATTACTTGTTTCCTGTGCCTTTCTGTAGCAGGATCATGGCCAGATAACCAGGAGAGGCTGAGAACTGGGGCTGGTTCTAGATCCCTCTAGGTGAGTTTAGGCTAGGCTAAAGCAGTGGGTCACACAGTTCAGTCAGTATCAGAAAACATGCATGAATGGGATCCCACCTCTAGTTTTAGGTTCCTTAATTCTTGGTGCACTTGAGAATTTGCCTTTCTATGAAGTTCTCAGATAGTACTGCTGGCTTGGGAACTGCAATCAGAGAACCACTGGATTCTGGCATGGATCTCAGTCTTGCTATGGACAAAAAGAGGTTCTAGGCCAAATACAGTGAACTCAGCACTTGTACCACTGCTCATTCATGGGCCTCATATGGAGAAGGTTGGATGAGCTGAGGCAGAATCCTAGTGGCCCTGGCTGCAATGCTACCAAAGTCACAAGTCTCATGGATGCTCTTCATAGCATCATTCTTGGTGGATCCAGTTTGCAGTGGATGTTGCATTAGACTTCCCACATTTGATGTGACAGCTACGGTATCCAACATTAAAAAAAAACACCCAGCAGTATGAAGGTATAATTCACAAAGTGTACAATGTACCTATCTTAAGCAGTATTTTTTAGTATGGTCACAGAGGTGTATGACCATCACTCCAATCAATAATAGAATAGTTTCATCACCACAAAAAAGCTCTATTCCATTAGCAGTCACTCCTCACTTTTTCCCCAACCTCTTCTACCCCAAGCCCTAGGAAACCATTAATTGATTTTTGTCTTGATTGATTTTTTTCTCTGCTGGACATTTCATATGAATGGATTCATGCCATTTGTGATCTTTTACAACTAGTGTTTTTGTTGTTGTTGTCGTCATCTTATTGGAACTTAATACCTTTATGTAGCCAAATAACATTGTTAACAATTTTGATCTCCAAATAGGTTATTTCCTTCTTGGAGTCATTGGATCCAGGAAGCAATGAAAAAAGTTTTACTCTTGGCCCCAAATCAGAAAAGCAGAAAGAAAAAGGCATGGAATCTTTTCTTCTTTTACTTTTGCCTCTTTAGGTGCCAGTTCTGGGCTCCCTGAGGGTTTTTACTCAAGGCTACCATTTGAGCCACAGCTCTCCTTCTCCACTTTTTGTGTGTGGGTGGGGATAGTTATTTGGAGATAAGAGCCTTATGGACATTTCTACTTGGGCTGGCTTTGATCTGCAATCTTTAGATCTCAGCATCCTGAGGAGCTAGGATTATAGGTGTGAGCCACCAATAATTGGTGGAATCTGTTTCTTTTTTCTTTCTTTCTTTTTTGTTTGGCGGGGGGGTCTGGTTATGGGCCTGAACTCTGGGTCTAGGCACTGTCCCTCAGCTCTTCATCTCAAGGCTAGCGCTCTATCACTTGAACCACAGCACCACTTCCAGCTTTTTTTTTCTGCTTATGTGGTGCTGAGGAATCGAACCCAGGGCCTCATGCATTCAAGGCAAGCGCTCTTCCATTGAGCCACCTTCCCAGCCCTGGAATCTGTTTCTTAAATAGGACAAAGGCAAGGAACTATTTTTAGGGTAAAGAGAGAGGAAGAGGAGTTTAGAAAATGAGTAAAAAGGGGTTGGCTCCATCCCCAGACATAAGACCATCTTCCTTCAATCCTTATATGGACCAGTTCCAGTCTAAGTTGAAGAAGGTTGGATCAAAATAGTACTGAAATGGCATTTCATCTGAGGATGAGCTAGAGGCTAACATGGAGTCTGTTATGGCTGAAACTAGCTTTGCCTAGTTCCATCTTGCATCCTATTTTGCAGAATTAGCCAGAGTCCTCCATGTCTGTGTGGCTGGCCAGGCAAGCATCTTATATGAAAGAGAATGCTTTAGAGGAAAAAAAAAGCCATGGGGTTTGTTTTCCTGGAGACAGAGAATCTAATGTATGGATCTTTATTCATCAATGGGTTGGCATTTGGGTTATTCCTGCTTTTTGACTCCTGTGAATAATGCAGGATGCATGCTTATAAACACATTGAGTGAGTTGGTAACGGCTAATTCTCCAGATACCACTGTTCACAGGGAAGAGAGAAAGTGGAAACTCACCTGAGGATAGAAGTTAAGACTCCATCAAGAGATTGGATGTCATCTTTGGTGTGGAACAAACAGGATACTCACAGGGACTATAACTTGAGATGTCTCTGCCTTGGCAGGAGAACAGTATAAAGAACCAGCACAGGTAAAGCAAAAGAGGCTAGAGGGGAATGAGAAGGGCCAGAGAAGTTGAGAAAGGGCAGAGAAGTCAAGGAGTAAACCAATGGGAAAGGCTACCCTGGTAAGACCAGCCCTTACTCCAGGTTTCCTATTGAGTATGCTATTTCTGAACTTTAGAGAACATTTTCCATTAATATCTCAGATGAAGAAGCAAATAGGTACCAGAATCTAGGCTATACATACTTTATTCACGTTGTCTTATTAATGGTCACTACAACCCTATCAAGGAGATCTTCTTTTTTTTTTCAATCTCAAGATTGAAAGGTATGGTCAGTAATTTGCACAAGGTGAAATACAAGGTCATTTTCAAACTGGACTTCAAACCAGACCTGACTGTAAAAGAGGTTGGCAGGTGATGAGGAATCAGCATAGGATAAGCCTAGGACAGATGTGGACTATGACAAGAAACATGGAAGTGGATGTCAGTGAGGGAGTTCCTTTGCTGCCAGGAGCCCAGATTGAATAACAGAGGACACTCATTGCTGCATCTGGTCTGATACTCTTGGGGGTTGTCCCACATCAATTATGCTACTTCTTGTCCATGAAGTAACTCGACCTAGAAAGAAAGATCCATGGGGACAGAGAAAGCCAAAACACAGAGCTAAATTCTGAGAGTTTTTTTTTTCAGACTGACAGAGCTAATTGATGACTGGATATAAAATTCTACTTTGTTTACAGAATATAGTGGTTCTGTCCATAAAGTTTAATGCCTCCATCAGAAATGTGTCCTTGTTGAATTAATGAGTGCCCTCTCTTCGGCACACAGGGTGTGTGTATGGTGACACAGCCAATGTATAACTGGGCTTGGGGCTAAGGAATATGTGAAGTCATGGTCAGGAGCCAGGCTAATGCTTATGTTTGGTCATCTTTCTGGGCCTGAAAAGGAATTTGTACAATTATTTGTTTATATAAACCAGGATGAAGTGGATCTATCTTGAACACATGAGAGATTCTCAGAAACAAAATCATCATAGCCACATACCTACAGATTATGAATATAATGACTAGAAAATAATTAGTTGCCTCTTATTAAAGTAGACCTCAAAGTCCTGCTGAACAATTCTTGATTAGTTAGTGACATTTGTTACCCTCTGTGTTTCAAATGATTAAGTAATTACTCAATACAATAACAACTAAATAATTATATAATCATATAATTTTTGTCCCAAATACTCTGTGCTTTCCACAGGCCTCCTCACTCTTAGCCTAAATTGCTGACTTATGTTTTATTCCTTTTTATTTTATTGGTTATCAGTCAAATATGACCAAGTTTTTTCCTTTATTCTTTTGCTTTTTCCCTTTCCTTGGAAAAAAGTTACTTTTGGATTTATATTTAGCAGTCTACCCAATCTGTATATTTTAACATTTGAGATCCTAAGTAGTAAAATAGAATATATATTTCATGTTTGTATCAAGATTGCTCATTTCTAAACCACATAATTATCTTGTGAGGAAGTTATTCTTCGCACTGATGAAAAGAGTTGAAAAAAACATAGAAACAAATATCAGAACTGGAATCGTGGAATTTGGCCATGATTTTGCTCCTCCCACTCGTCTGGCTCTGCTTTTGCTGGTGTAAGAAAGCATAAGAATATCTCTCTTACTGACTTGGGACTTCATAAGAAGTAGGGCACCCATGAGGGTACAGACAAGCTAAAGACCAGGCGTGTCCTGGGAACTTTGGGCATCTCCTTATGCCATCGGGCAAAGTACACTATCAGCTACATAGATGTATTGAACATCACAAAGATATATAAAAATCTTAGCTAGGCTTGTTATTTGAGTAGAGGTATCAGCCCATAAATGTACCATTCCATCTCATCATGGTTGGGTCATCCACAAACAGGGCCTAACCTTCTCACACTTTGGTACTGTATTACTGTGTTCATATTACAGCATTCTCATAGGGGCTGCATGAAGCTATTTATCAGCTTGTGACTCAGCACCTTAAGTTAACACCTCCAAATTCTGTGATTTCAGAGTCTGTTGGAGTAAATACAACAGCATAGGGGTGTGTGTGTGTGTGTGTTTGTGTGTCTGTGGCTCTGTGTGTGTGTACATAAGCATGAATACTCAGTTTGTACAAAGTAAAGTCATTTGAGTTGGGCTATTGTTCCCCACCTACATAGTAACAATAGAAGTTATTTCTGGTATGGATTTTTATGGGTCAACACTTGGAAGAAAATTGTAAATGCCAGTAGCTGTGTCTTCCTGAAAGTCTTATAGCTGAGCAGTGTGTGTGTGTGTGTGTGTGTGTGTGTGTGTGTGTGTAAATCTTCAAGCTAAGAGTAACTGCTTTGTTCACAAAGAACCATATAGTGCTTTCCAAATGTATGCAGTATTCTACATGTCAGTCAGCTTGTACCATCTTCTAAGTCTGATAACTGATGGGAAAGCAGGAATGAAAGACAATTGGAACTTAGTGATTATTCAGATTAGATGTTCAAATGAATAGATTACAAACAAGTAAAAAAGGAACATATGGAGAGTCAGAACTGGAAGATGTTGTATAGGCACAGGTTTAAAGCCACCTGCTCTGGGATTTCTGTTAATAAATATTAATGGACAATCACACAACCCAAAATGGCCCAAAGGAAGAGTCTGAAACATCTGTTGCTTACCTAATGGAATATTTCTTCTGTTCTTTCTCCATCATGGTAGTGCATGGCATACTGAGCACCACTGAAAAGAATGGCCTTCTTGCTTGTTGTCTCCCTCTCTAGAGCACTTGTCACCCTCCTGGCCTAGCCTCTTGAGATTAGTGATTATAGGTGTGAACTATCATGGCAGCTAGAAAGCTCTATATGTCTCTAGTTACTGCATGGCTAAGGATGAAGCAATACAACTGTGCTGTAAAGCATAAGGAATAATGAATGGATGGAAATTGTGAACCATCCAACTGAAACAGGAACACAAGGCAAATGCCCTTAGCTTTGACAAAGACAGACTTTAGGAGGAGGTATAATCAGGATTAAAGATGATGAGTAAAGCTGATCAGGTAAATAAGAACTGTTCATCGAGGGTGCTGGTGGTTCACATTGTAATCCTAATCCAAGCTTCTCTCTCAGGAGGCTGAGATATAAGGATCATGGCTCAAAGCTAGCCCAAAGCAGACAAATTCAAGAAATTATTTTCTACAATTAACTAGCAAAATGGCAGGAAGTGGAGCTATGGTTCAAGTGTAGAGCAACAGCTTTAAATGGACAAACTAAAGGAGAGTACAAGACCTTGAGTCCTACCCCTAGTACTGGCACAATGAGAGAAAGAGAGATCAACACAGAGAAAGTGACAGAAACAGAGACGCAAAGAAAGAGACAGATAGGGACAGAGAAGGAGGACAGTACTCTTTTTTAAACACCAGTGTTCATGAAGAATATGGAAATATGTAAACTTCATTATGCCCCCAAATAGCTGGTACTAATTGGAAAAGATGGAAATGAGTACAATTGCTCCCTATGTAGCTGGAGTCATAGTGGTAGAGTATATGCTTAGCATGAGAGGCTTTGGGTTCAATCCCAACCATCAAGACAAAGAAAACAATTGTAGAGTAGGTGGCTACAGAAGCCACATTCTGACCTGCTTCAATCCACCTCACTGCACAAAGGATATCATTTATCTCAGTAAACTTAGCCCCACATTCCCCAGACAGCTGTGATTTTGTGTTTGTTTTGGAAAATCAGTGGTCCAGTCTCTTGATCACTCATTCTCCCCAACATCAGAGACCCTTACCAGAAGCTCCACTAGATCATCAGCAGTTTCCTGTTTCTCTGCTAAAAGCTCAGACTGTGAATGCCCATAGTAGATCAAAACCCCATGTTCCCATCCTATAGTCTTCTTGAAGTGACTGAGAATGTTTCTGCCCCAGAACTAAGTCAGTATTGAGTACCAGTGATTACCTGATTATCAAATCTAACTCTTAAATCTATTTGGTCTTTTGTATTTGGAGCTTTGATTTTCCACTATGTAGACTATCTCCGTTTTATGTCTCCCTTGCCAACAGATCTCTCTTCTTCTTGGGGATCCTTTCCTTCATCCTCATCCTTCCCATGATTGTTCTTTTCTTTAACATTAACCTACTATCATTCTCTCTCAACTCTCTTCAAATATTCCGTCCTCATGGGTCCCATTTGCAACCTCTAGGCAGGTCCATCTCAAGTCTACTTCATGAGCTCTGATTTTGTGCATCTATGTTTAACATCTTGGTGAGCATCTCTCTATACAAGGGAAACAAGGGGACAAGATGGAAGAATCAACAAGACTTGATGAGATTGAGCTAAGTGTCTAAGACCACACAGATGAATGGACCAACTGTAGCATATGTACAAAAGGATGAGCTCTGTCATTGGTGAAAACATGGATAAACCCAGGGCCATAAGCTAGGTGAATTAAACCAGCCATGTGATATCTTTGATCGGTGGAATCTAAAAAAACTGACCTTTGAGAAATACAGAATAAAATGGTGGCTGTCAGAGGCTGGGAAGAATAGGTAGAAGAGTACAGGGAGAGGTTGGCCAGAGTTATTGCTTGGATGGATACCTCTGTTGTTCTTTGGTTCTGCCCACTAGAGTGATTGTAGTTAACAATATTTTATGGTTTACTTTGAAATATCCTGAAGAGAAAAATTGTGAGTGATCTTCACCAAGAAGTGATAAATATCGAGGGTGGTGAATAGACTTCATACACTGATTTGATCATAATACATTGAGCATATGAACCAAAATAGTACCTCACAAGGGTGTGCAGTTATTGTGTCAATTAACAAAAAAAGCTAACCAAGTACTGATGACTCATGCCTGTAATCCTAACTACACAAGGGGCTGAGATCTAAAAATCTCAGCTCAAAGCCAGTCCAAACAAACAAGTTTCCAAGACTCTTATTTCCAAAGAATCAGCAAAAAGCCAGAAGTGGAAGGATGGCTCAAGTTGTAGAGCACCAGCCTTGAGTAAATAAAACAAGTGGGAATGTGAGGCCCTGAGTTCAAGTACCCATACTAGCACATACACAAAATAAATACAAAAACATAAAATAAAACTTGAAAAAAGAACAATTTAAAACAAGATCTGTTAGGTATCTGGTAAGGATCTTGGCTCAGTTCCTCTAATTAGCTGTCTCTTCAGAATGATCCTTAGTGTCTATGGCACAAAACTGGTTTTGTCCATCCAAACCAGGAGCCTGGCTGGAGGTGTTGCATAACTGAGCAAATTCAGTCTCCTTCCAGCTCAGGGGAAACCTTGTGACAGGTCTGCCCACAGCCCAGGCAACCTTGTGTCATCTTATACACAGAAGGTACCATGATAAACAGGAAGAAAAGAGACATGCTTTGAGGAATGGAAGAAATATAATGTATCTGTTCATAATTTAGATTTTAATGTTGCTCTGAAATGGAAGATATCATTCCTGCCTTCTGGGACTAAATGCTAGAAGAAGACCTCTGTTTACAGAGTTGTCCTGGGTGTGTTGTAGAATTGCATGCTTAAGCCAGGTGCCAGCTACTCAGGAGGCTGAGATCTGAGGATCAAAGGAAAGTCCATTAGACTCTTTTCCTCCAATAAACCACCAGAAAACAAAGTGGCACTGTGGCTCAAGTGGTAGAGACAGAACCCCATATGCTCATCTTTTTCGAATAGAACCCTCTGTTCTAGGGTTTGTTTTATTTTTTTTTACCTCAACACTCTGTATATTTTGGACTGAATAAGTCTTCATCATTGGGTGGCAGAGTTCTGTTTGGTGCATTGTCAGATGTTTATTCACATCTCTGGCCTCTATCCAATGTATCAGCCATTTCCTCCTCTCAACCCAAAACGTCTTTACACATTGAAGAAAGTTCCCTGGGGGAGAGCAGGGGCGGGGGGGGGTACAAAATCCCTGCTCTACCCTAATGTTTCTCACCTGGACAAAACCCAACTTGGGATCTTATTCAAATGAAGATTCTGACTCAGTAGACCTGAGGGCCATCTAAGATTCCCCCACCCCGCACCGCACCCTCCCCCTGCAAACAGAGTACCAGGTAATGCCCAAGTTGATACTTTAAGCCCCACATTGTGAAGTAGTGCTGCTGTCATCTCTCCCTTCCCATACCCTCCTCCTCCCACCATGCCACAGGGGGATGGCATCAGAGATGCTGCCTGGGCCTCTCCCCTCAGATACCCACCTCACCCCCTAGATGTCCACCAAGCAGAGAACCTTACTTCCTATCCTCTTCTCAGATGGAGGGGATGGGAGTGAATGAACTCAGCATATTGCAACCTTGTTGTTCATGCCTCTGAGGTCGCATGGAGAGCCTTGGGCATCGAGAGATTAGAGGGGCCTGGAGGAGCACACATCAGCCCAGCCAGCTGTGTCTCAGTCCACTGGGTGCAGTTCAGAGGGTACAGCCGCTAATGGGACCAGATGGTCTGTGCCTTGTTTGTGGGCACGTGCCTCTCCCCTGCCCCCCCTCCTCCCCCCAACTCACTCACACAGTGATTTCCCCATTTGTTCTTTCTCTCCGGAAACAGAATAGCCATTTTTAAATGAAAGGAAAGTGAAGGCTTTCTTTCTTCTCCGTTTGTGTGCCATTGAGCTTTCAGATGTGAATATGTTTAATCATGGAACTGGCTTTAAAAGTCCTAGCAACCAGCTTTATGGGGAAGCCAAGTAAGGTCATGATTTGGAGCAGAATGGAAAAAAAAATCCTCTACTCCCACTCCCTAAGGCAGGCTTTCTAGGCAGGGCATTATCTCCCATTAAATATAAATCATTACTGGAGGTGTCATGTTCTAGCATTTTACTATTAACACATTAGGTGAAACCCTCTATTAAAAAATAAAAAACCTCTCAGAGCTTCCTAAGCCTGCCGGGACCATGACCTGAACAATATGAGCCGGATGCTTCTGGAGCCCACAAGCCAGCACACCTGAGTTGATCTAGAACCCTATGATGAACCCCCACCTTGGGCTGATCATGCTGAAGACCATGTCAAGAACTAGCTTGTCCCTGTGAGGAACTCAGTGTGGCTCAGGAAGAGGAGCTGCAGAAACTGCTGCTGTTTAAGTTCATGTTCAGTTATGCAGATCATGGTTAGACTCCTGACAGTAGCTGGTCCATCTCTTCAGTTGGATTCCTCTGTCTGCCAGCATCCCTCCTCAGCACCATCTTCCAAGTCTGCATGCAAGAAAAATGGCATCAGTGAATGGCAGCAGCCAGAACTGTGTCTTGGAAGAGGAGCACAGCTGGCCAGGAGAACTCATGTCCAAGAGCTGAATGCCTATGGAATCTGAGGAGTATTTTCTGTGCATGTTCTCACAGGCCTTCTACCTCCAGCAGATAGAGGAGCTTCATGAGAGCTATATTGATATATCGAGAAGTTTAGTGACTGTCTGCAACTTTTATTTAGTGAGTGTTCACCTCAGGAGAAATAGAGTCCTACTCCCAATGCCTCTGATTTTTTTTTTTGCTGGTCCTGGATTTGAACTCTGGGCCTGGGTGCTTGTCCCTAAGCTTCTTTTGCTCAAGGCTCGTGCTCTACCATTTCAGCCACAGCTCTACTTCTGGCTTTTTCTGTAACTAATTGGAGATAAGAGTCTCACGGATTTTCCTGCCTGGGCTGGCTTTGGACTATGATCCTCAGATCTCAGCCCCCTGAGTAGCAAGGATTACAGGTGTGAACCACCAGCACATGGCTTGCCTCTGATCTTTACCCATTTATCCACCTACTCATATTTGGATATCTGGACACTATTTTTGGACAATCTGAAAGTAAAATTAAAAGTCATCTTGGAGACAAGGAAGCAGTTGTCAACAGGCTCTTATCATAGACATACAAACAAATATTAATTGAATGAATCCACATGATACCTGATATTTGCTCTCAATAACCAAGGGTGGGAGGAGGTAAGGGGGAGTAAGAGGCCAAGATGCTCAGCTGTACCTTGCACTGAGGGTGCAGGAGACAGCCCTAACTGACCCAGGCTACCGTCTGAAACATTTGAGAGGATGGAAGTGAAATTGACAACAAGACTTCCAAAGTCTGGAACTTCCAGCTTCCCCCAAACAGACAACTGTCCCGTTTATCCAGATCCTTCTGCCAGCCATAGATATCCTCTTTTGTACGGTTAACATTCCCATGCCTTAGAAGTCGTTGGTTTCTTCAGATGTCATTCTTCCAGCTGACACACAAGGAGGAAGGGAAAACTACCAAGGAGCACATGGCTCAGCCCCATTAACATGTGAAGTCCTCTTTCCTCCAAGCTCCACCCATAGCATCATAGGGGCACTTCTTGCTCGAAAGCTACCACCTGACCATTCTAAGCTCTGATGGTTCAAAGAATTTACTTCAAGTTCCAGAAAGAGAAAGAGAGTCATAGCACATACTGAAGTTTATACTCTGGGACCCAGTAGCTGCTAATTTGGAATTGTTTTTGTAGTTAAATATATTTGTAGTGAGACACTGATTGGAGGGTTTCCTATAGAGCAAGACTCCAGAAGAACAAAGCCTTAGGGGACAATGGTGTCTAAAGCACAGAGAACACAAGGAGCAGCCACCAACTAGCCATCTGCAAGGCTGACTTCTACTTCTGTTCAGGAAGTGACCTTACATAGGACCTCTCAGGTAACCAGCCATCACAAGTACTTGGGTACTGTGGGCCCTCAAGTGGAGGCCAGGGTCCAAAGCCCACTACCCACTGGGGATCCTATTTTGCCATGGAGGATTGTAATCTGCCCAGACCCTTGTGGACACCAACCATATATTTTAGAAGACAAAGTACCCTCCAAGTAGTGTCTATCAGCCCCACCAGAGAGCCCCCATTGCAGATTATTTGTATGACAAGGAGGACAGGCTTCTGCCTAGACCCTTCTGGATGACCAACAATGATGATTTTCCAATCACCATGGACTCCCACGAAGTGGAGAACAGAGCTCCCAGGGCACTGTATATTGGGACTCATATCTTTACCTTGGAGAAAGTGAATCTGCATAGACCCTCCTTGATAATCAATAACAGCTTTTGTGCAACCTCTGTATGCCCTCAAGTGGTTAAGGATGGAATCCCTACATGGATATCTACGGGGGCTCTTATCTCTGCCTTGGGAGAGGGAAATGCATGCAGAGCCACCTCAATGACCAACAATAGCATTACTATCAACTTTAAACCCAGAATCCTGCATGGCCAAGCTGTCATACCAAGGATGTCAAGTGTAAATAGGCAACAGAGCATATTAAACCCTGCAGAACCCAGTTCACTATGAGCCCCAAAGAGGGGGACAGACCCCTGACCTCTCAACTTCAGCAGTTAATCCCTCAGTTGAGGACCCAACTGTGGGACTCCAATCTTCCAGAACCAAATCTGCTGTTGATGCAATTAAATCACACAAGGCTGTCTTGGGAACCAACAGTGTGCAGCACACCTCCAGTGCCCAGTTGAAGGTGGAGCCACTGGAAACCTGGCTTCTGAGGAATGAATGTTCGGCAGCTGAATAGATTGAAGCATGCAAGAGCAAAGGTGTCCTGAAAGCTCACCAAGACTATGGTATTTGACTTGGGCCCCGAAAGAGCAGAGGTCATCAAGACTCTATGATTTGACTTGAGACTCAGTACAGCTGCTGAACCACCTTCTTCCAGTGATAAGTTGACAGCATAGGACATTAATCTGCTCCAGGCTACCTCAAATACCAAGAAAGGGCCTAAAGTTAAGAATTGCCCATTCATGGACAACAATGCTGAATTCAAAGTTAGGTTTCCTTCTGCAGCTGAAGAACAATGCAAGTCCACTTGGCTCAGCAAGACCATGCAAGAAACCAAGAGTCCCCAATTAGTTTAGTGGAGGCCACAGCTGTTGAAATCCTGGCTGCCAGGACTAATCCAACAGCAGAGTACACTAAACTGGACAAGGCTGCCTGGAGCACCAAGATCAAGAATCAACTTGTAAGACCCCCAAAAGTAATGGTCAAACCACTGAACTCCTAGGTTCCAGGAGTCATTCAAGCTAAGAGGTTTAAGTTTCATAGGCTCTTAGTGATTGCTAACAATCTATATGTCACCATAAGTCCCCAAGGAACAGAGGGTCCTACCACTGGACTTTTGACTGCCATGGGTAATTTGATGACCAAAGAGCCTAAATCTCTGAAGGATGCTTTAACTCTAATCATAGCATCTGCCAGGGCTAGTTGAAAGAAGCATTTACATTTGCAAAGAGCCAGTTGTGGTGCCAATATCCTAGGTTTTCATCCCCCAGGGGTAAAACTCCAAGATCTTCCCGAACTTGGATGACTTCAGGTGAATGTCCACTGCATCACAGCCTTAGCAGTTGCCACCGGTAAGCGACCCACACAGGTGAACACATGGGTCCTAAGGACATACTTCTTCATGATTGCCCTGGACAGCGTCCACAGTGATCAAATATTAGTGAGCAAAATAAATGTTGCTCCACACCAGAGAAAGTAGCAAAACTGGAAGATAACTTAAAAGGGAAGACAGTGGAGGCATCAATGAAGATAGGCAAACAGAAATTCAAATCAGTCAAGAAACAGCTGCAACAAAACAGAAAGCAGCTAGCTACATTAAGAAAATTTATTCCCTAAGGGCTGTCGCACCTCCTTTCTGGAATATCGACATGTATGGAGCCATGTATAAAGGAATCGGAGGAGCCACCAAAGGAAATTTTTTGTTTGTTTTTAAAATTATGGAGAAAAAAAGAGAAGAAAGGACACAAGAGTCTATGTCAAAATATACAAAACAGACTACTAATCCTAAAGAGCAACACTTAGATGTTTGTAAAAGGCTCCAGCTGGAGGAAGCAAACCAGTTACCAACCACTACTGATGCTTTTTAACCAAAAGAGGTAGCAGATACAAACGTCCAGACATCATAGGATGAGAAAAGTCACCATGATGGACCTGCTGGGAAATGGAACGAATTTAGCAACTGACTGTGAAAAAGACGTCCTCTGCAAATGTGTCCACTAGACATGAAGCCGCTGAGAGCCTATCAGATGAGAAGACACAGACAAGAAAACCTGGGATTGCAGGGAACATCTGTTAGGAAGGCTTTGATAGCAAAACAGACAAGGAAAAACAACAGAAGACACTAAGGAAAATTAAGCCAATTTGTCCATCCAGAGGCTGGATATAAAGCTTAAACTGAAGGAAAACAGAAGGAAAAACAAGCTCTTCCAAATGTATGGGATTTGTGACAGAATGGCATATGTTGGCCATTCATGACGGATTGACAGTTGGCCAGTCATTTGTGGGACTGTGAACACTAGCATGGGAATACAATCCAATGTTTCAATAAAGTTCCTGCTTATGAAAGTATAATCAATTTCATGTATTCCAGACACTTTAAGTGATGACAGACGTCAAATACAATTTTCCAGAATTTTACATGATATTTATATGTAAAATACAAATATTCTATAAATATATGTGTATATAAATATATTTAAAATATAGGCTAACTATGAACATATGTAAAATATATTTATCTAAGATTTAGGCTAAAAATAGAATTGTTCACTGTGATTTCTGATCCAGCTTCAAAGGGTCAATGAAATATTTATTTCTTTTACACTTTTGAAAAACTGGAAACAATGAAACATTTCAAAAATATTTTCCCAGAAATCGTCCTTTATTTACATGTGAAATGAATTCAAGTACAATTAGACGAAAGATACTTTTCTCCTACAATGTGGTTTAGTTTCAACATTCACATTTTTTCATATGTACTTTATTATATTTCTAAGAATTCAGAAGGACTGCAAAACTTCCAAAGTAATTTTCCCAAATAGCTTCAGATTAAGATGGATTGGAACTCTCTCTCAACATAAACTTGAGATTCCACGAATACATGAATAAACATGATTATAAATGTAAAAACAAACAGACAAACCCTCTCAGAAGAGCCAACTGGAAGCACTTTATTGCTGAGCATCATAGGCCAAACTTCTCTACGGTAGCAGAGTTCAAGGGCTGCTGTAGTTCTCAGCCCACAAAGTGGGCTCTAGATTGCAATCCAAAAAAGTTGTTCCGTCAAATTGAAGTTCTTTCAAACTGCAAGACCAGGTGCATGCATCTCTTTGCACTATTTTTTTTTTTAATTTTGCAATAGAATCTTTTTTGCCAAGCATTTTTGAAAACAAAGCCAATTATGTCACTTGTGTTGTGGTCTTCTCAAGCCAAAGGACATCCTGAGGGGTTCTGGTTCACACACCAGAGGAAACTATACATTCACCTGGAACTAGAATCAAGATTTTTTTGGGGAGGGAGGGGGTCTGGTTGCGGGGCCTGAACTCTGGGCCTGGGCGCTGTCCCTCAGCTCTTCAGCTCAAGGCTAGCGCTCTACCACTTGAACCACAGTGCCACTTCTGGCTTTTTTCTTATGTGGTGCTGAGGAATCGAACCTTGGGCCTCATGCATGCAAGGCAAGTGCTCTACCACTGAGCCACCTTCCCAGCCCCTAGGATTAAGATTTTATGACAGCTCTTTCACCCACTTAGCCCTTCAATTCTCTAAGGCCCTGAGAGGCACCTGGATTAGTGTAGAGGTGATGGGAATCTGCTCTAGCCATACACTTGCATCTTTCCCTTGTCCACCTCTCACTTTCGACTGTTGTTGATGAAGTGTCTGGGTACCATCTTTCTCCTCATGCTGTCCTTCTCTGCTTGTTTGCAAATTCTTCCTCTAGCGTTCCCTACTCTTCCACCACTTCTACATTTTTATTTTTGGGAAAGATTCATTTGATGAATAAGTTTTGTAAGGTAAAAAAAAGAAAAAAGAAGTCAATTTAGTTGGTTCAAAAGATTATGGATGGAAAAAAAAAACTTGCATTGAATGTACAAGGCCCTGAGTTCATTCCCTAGTAACACAAAAGAAGAAGGAAAAGGAGGTGAGGAGGAAGGGAGAAGTAAAAGAAAGTATGTGATAGAGAGAGAGAGACAGGGAGAGAGAGAGAGAGAGACAGAGAGAGAGAGAACAAAATAGCCTCAAAGAAGGGAGGAAGGGAAAGAAGACAAAATGGAAAAATTATGGAAACAAATATTGGATGTTGTGGAACCTAGAATAGTATAGTAATAGTAATAGTAGGAAACTTTTATCACCTCAAAGCCTGGTGAAAGCAGGATGAGGACACTATGTTACCAGATCCTGATTAGAAGTGCCCAAAGTAAGAAAGATAAAGATGAAATACACTATTCTCCAACCATCTCCTATTTCCCTCCGCTTCCCCCACTAGCAGCTGGCTGGAAAGGAAGACCAGGATGTACAGTCAATAGGAGTCAGACTCAGCTGATGGGTCTTCTGGGTAGAACAAGAGGGGCTAGTGGATAATGATAACCCCACATTCCCTTACAGTCTCATCATCAGTGGCTTCGTGACTGTTAAATATGCACGTGAATCTGTTCTTTTGTTTTTCTTTTTTGTCCAGAACTTTTTACTTTTTTTCAGTGTTAAGAAGAGTTTTTATTTTTTTTAATTTTTTATTGTAAAGGTGATGTGCTGAGGGGTTACAGTTGCATAGGTCAGGCATTGAGTACATTTCCTTTTGAACAGTGTCACCTCCTCCCTCATTTTCTCCTAGATTTTCCCTCCCAATTCCTCTCCCAAGTTGTATAATTCATTTCCAAATAGTGCTTAGTGAGTATCACTGCTGAATTAGTTCACCCTTTATCCTACCATTTTTGTGCTTCCCCTTTCTCTCCCCAAATCAGATAAACTTACATACAACAACAAAAGGGAAAACAAAGTAAAATATAAAACCTCTTGTTTCCATTTCTTGGAGTTCATTGTGATAAGCATCATTTTATATGATCATATCTACTGAACCCTTGTGATCTCCTAAGAATATTCTCCTTTGGTCTCATTGTGTGAATGTTTAGAGTCCTGTTTAATTGATCATGTCCAAGTACAATTTTTGTCTTTTACTATCCATTGGGTTTACTTACAGATTCATAGGCACATTCTAATTATTATGAATGAAGGAAACCTTGTAACCTGTTTCTTTGGGTCTGACTTTGCTTAATATAATTTTTTCTAAGTCTTTTTATTTCTTTAAGAACAGGGCAATGCCATTCTTTAGAAGCACAGAATTCCATTGCATATGTATATATGTATATATATCACATTCTCTTGATCCATTCATCCATTGAGGGACATCTGAGTGGATTCTATATCTTAGTTATAGTAAACAATGCTGCAATGAACATGATTGTGCTGGTGGCTTTACTGTGGCCTAGTTTGTGGTCAATTAGATAAATGCTCAGGAGTAGGATTGCTGGGTCACAGAGAAGCTCTATGTTTAGTCTTTTTAGGAATCTCCATACTGCTTTCTAGTGAGGTTAAATGAGTTTACATTCCCACCAATTGTATAGTAACACTCCCTTTTGGCCATATACCCCTGCACCTGTTATTGTTAGTTTTCTTGATAATGGCCAACTGGAGTGAGGTTCTTTAGTAAGATTCTCAGGTGATCTGTGGGCATGAGAAATGTGAGAGGCATTGCAGAGAAGTTTCTGTACAAAGATAAGACCAAAAAATGAAGCATGAGCTTGCTGCAGGGTTGGCTCAAAGAGCAGACCAACACTTCTCCATCTTCTCTGTGGATGTGTTACTCCTGTATTGCTTAGAGCCTCAAGTGCCAATCCAGAAACCCCATCTAACATGAGCAAGAAGCAGCATGCAGGCTGCCCAAACCAGCTCATGTGAAAGCAGCTGCCTTCATTCAGTTCATCTCCTCGGGGCTCTTGCAGACGATCTCACATCAAGCCAGCTCCCAGAGCTGCTGTTTAACAGATGCCAACATTCTGCACAATTATTCTCCTCCCAGTCACAGCAAAATAGCTTCCTCTACCCACTTCAGCAGAAATGTCTTAGTTAAAGTTCACACCGAGGAGATGGGGGTGTTAATGGCTAATTCCTCCTACATAAAGCAAGCAAACCGGGGAGGCCTCTTCTCTTCAGCTAACATCTGGGGGTGGGGGGTGGGGGTCCATGTCCATCTGGCTGGGCTCTGCAGGCTCTGATGCCACATCTGGGTGGAAGGCCTCATGGGTGAGCTGTCCACTGCACAGTCCTGTTGATGCACAGGTTCTGCATCCCAGTCCTACTCTTAGAATCAAAGACCCAAGGTATTTGTGGTTCAACAAAATCTCTGCTGGGTGACCAGCACTGTTCCTTTCCTCTAGGAATTATGTGGGGAATTGCACTGTAGATAAAGAAGGCCCTCTCCGGCTTTGCCAGACTAGAGGAATTTAGGAGTGGGAAAGAATCTAATTGAGCATGGATCTCCACTCCACTAGTCCTCGTACCCTTGTGTTTCTGCTGTTCTACCACAAATGAACATCACAAGAAGCAGACAGGGAGGCAGCACAGCGAGGAGGCCTGCAGTAGAAACAGGAAGCCATCATCATTGTCTAGTTACAACTTTAATTGCTTCAGTTTCTTAATAATTCACACTCATCAAAGTATACCCTAAAGTCAGGCACCTGTGGCTCATGCCTGTAATCCTAGCTGTTTAGAAGGCTGAGATCAGAAGATCGCAGTTCAAAGCTAGCCCAGGCAGGGAAATCTGTGAGATTCTTACATCCAATTAACTACCAAAAAGCCAGAAGTGAGGCTGTGCCTCAAGTGTTAGAGCACCAGCCTTGAGTGAGAAAGCTAAGGGACAAGATACATAATGTATCTTATTATAAAAGGAATTCTTGCTGGGTGCCACTGGCTCAGGCCTGTAATCTTTGTTACTCATGGGGCTGAGATCTGAGGACTGCTGTTTGAAATCAACCTGGGTAGGAAAGTCCATGAGACTCTTTTTTTAAATACTTTTTTTAATTGTAAAAATAGTGTACAATGGGGTTATAGTTACATGAGTAAGGTAGTGAGTATATTACCTATCAAGCATTGTTACCTCCTCCTTGTTTTAGACTCTTCTCTCCAATTTTCCACCAAAAAAGCCACCAAAAAGTGGAGCTGTGGCTCAGGTTGCAGAGAGCTAGCCTTGATTAAATAAGCTCACACAAAGTGACCAGGCCCTGACCTTAAGCCCTGAAGCAACACCAAATACACACACACACACACACCAAAAAAATAAATTCTTGCCCATGAAGGAAATATAAGGAAGCACAGAAGAGCATAGGAAATCCCTCATTTTAACATCCTAATAAACCCCTTGAAAGAAATGAATATTTCCTGTCCTACCCCCATGTGTAACCCCCTCATTCTTGTACAAAGATGTAGTTGTATTAAATATTAATAATAAACATGTTGTTTACTTCATATGAGATTATGTTTCCCAGGGCACTGAAATATTCTAAAAAAAACACCATCAAATGATAGCATGACACTCACCCTTTGAATGTAACATAAATTTATACAGCCACTTCCCTATTGATCAAATTTAACTTGATCTAGTTTTACACTATGATAAATAATACTATGATGACAATCATGGTGCATAAATATCCACTAAGTCTGTAATTATTTCCCTTGGATAGATTGCTACGGGTGGAATTGCTATATCAAAGGATGTGCATGTTTTAACATTGTTATTATTTATCACTACATTGCCCTGAAGAGATACTCTTCCACTTAAGCTCTTCCTGTCTGAATTGCCTGATTGTGTTCATGGTCTTTTTTTTTTTATCTTCCTTCCCAAAGAAGTTCATCTCTCCTTATTCATTTGACTTTTTTTTTTAATATTTAGCTGCCCAATTTTTCATTGTGGTAAATTGTACTTTGCATGAAATTTGCCATCTAACTATTATTTAGTATCTAATGTTTAGTAGTGTTAAATATAATCTTTATATTGCTGTACAATAGATCTCCAGAACCTTCTTATCTGCAAAACCAAAACTTTTTATGCATTAAGCAACGACTCCCTATTTCTCTTTTCCACCACTTCTTTTGACCACTATTCTATTTCCTAGCCCTTTGAATTGATTATTCTAGATATCCAAGAGAAATCAATGTAGTTTATTTTTGTGTGTCTTGCTAATTTCACTTACTATGGTATCCTCAAGTTCATCTATATGGCAGAATTTCCTTCATTTTTAAGGTAGAATATATTTTATATACATACCACATTTCCTTCCTTCCTAAGGCAGAATACTATGTCATTGTATGTACGTACCACATTTGACTTACCACTTTGTTCATTGGTGGACACTTGGCTTGTTTCTCCTCTTTAAGTATCAAGAACAGCATTGCTATACCATGGACCTATGTACTCATGGTAGTTTTTTTACATATGGTCTTCTAATGACAAAAAATCAGATCTGTTAGCCTTTTATTGCTTCCTCCTCCTTGGCTCCCATACTTAAGTATGTCTTTCTTACTCACGATTAGAAAAATTTTCACAAATATTTTCTTTCATTTTTTTACAGTCCTATTTTTTCCATGTTAAATCCGAGGCTATAACTGCGATATGTTTTGACTTATGTAGTATGTTCCACTCTGAATATGTTTGTTGGCAAGACACTCAGACCCACTCAAAATACCTTAAATAAGAGGAGGTGTATTTGGCAATACATTCTGTAGCTGTGGAAACAGCTGAGTCTCCCAGACGCTGGGAGACCATGGGTAGGGAAGGCTCCCTTGGTGGCTTTTCCCGGAACCAGCTCTCTTCTCTCTGGACCAGGCTTTCTGGCTGTAGGAGTTTACATTTATAGGCTGCATGTGACTTTGAGGTATCTTGACAAGGCCACTAGCTCTAATTCTGTATGATTTTTACATAGGGGAGAGTGTTTGAAGCTTAGAGTTTATCATCTTGAGAGACCAAAACAATGACGGATTCAACACATTTCCTAGATGGGTTTCTTTTGTGTCATTGGTTATTTTGCCCTGATTAATCAGTGATCCCAAGGAAGTGAGGGAGAGTCACATGGCACAAAAGAAAGACTTCCCAAGCTTAACCCTTAACCAGGAATTTACACAGAGGCTTCCAAATGGGTACATGGACTGTCTATGCAACCTTCTTAATGTTTGTACTAGCAGACATTGTGCAAAGACCCTTGCTTTTCTGAAGTAGATACCAGTACTCCTTTTTAATCCTTTTTTGCTTGCTTGAATACAATCTTTATCCTAGTCTTATTTCATCAGTTTGTCACAGCTTTTTCCTAGGTTTTCCATTTTGTTCCATTTATCAATTCTTATACTTGTGCCACAATGTTTTGCTGTAATATACATCAGGTGGTACAAGTTCTTCTTTATTACATCTTGCCCCTTTCTTGTTAATATTTTTCTAGACTTTAGATTCTGTTAGCTTCTTAGTTTACAAATGTGTTGTTCTTCTGTTTTAAAACCACTAATTGACTTAGGAGGATTCACCTTTTTTTGCAGTATTTTCACCTACTTTTAAATACAAATTAACTTAATTGTGTGTGTATGTATGTGGTGTGTGTGTGTGTGTGTGAGTGTGTGTGTGTGTGTGTTTACTTGCTAGTGCTGGGTCTCAGTACTGGCTTTTTCACTTAAGGCTGGCACTATACCACTTGAGCCACACCTCTATTTCTGGCTTTTTTTTTCTGGTTAATTGTAGATAAAAGTCTCAGGGACTTCCTTATCCAGGCTGGCTTCAAACCACTGCTATCTGCAGATCTCAGCTTCTTAAGTAGCTAGAGATTATAGGTGTGAAACACCTGTACCTGGCTTGAAGTTTTGTTTTTGTTTTTGGGTAATGAAATTTTAAAACTTGTTTCTCTTTCCTATCAAACGAAGAAACTATGAAACTAGTAACTTACTGAGTGAATGAATAAAAGACTATTGGGCTTAGTTTATGTCCATGGACAGTATCTTTATATTTATTTTAATTTTTCTGTGGTGCTGGAGATGGAATCTAGGGCCTTATGCATGCTAAGCATACTCTCTAACACTGAGCCCTACTGCCAGCCAGTGTCCATGGACTTGACCGCCAAAGGGACCTACACAGATGAGGCCTTTACTGTGGATGACTTAGGAAGAGGCATATACTTGGGAGGCAAAACCATTTAGAAGCTATATTAACCCCATTGCAGGAGCCTTGCGACTGTTTAGTGGGCCACTTGGCACTTCCCAATTTGTAGATTAGCAAGAGTGTTCCATGACTCAGAGCCTCAAATAATTAGAATATGAACCAAACAACCCTGCATTTGTTAAATAATTGCTTCAACAAACAATACATGAGTACACATTCTGTGCTAGGTGCTATGTTAGGTGCAGCGTGGCTTAACCGGTGCGCTTTGCTCCTTGCTGCATAGTAAGTGGTATGAAACATGTTTGTCATGGGAAGTCTCCGGTGTCAGTGTAGGACATGGATCCAGTTGGCTCCCTGTAGGGTTGCCTAGTGGTGGCTTAAGTCCAGGCCTGAGTGTTCTTTAGCACATTATTTTTCTCCCCACTTTGTACCACTGAACTTCAATCTTGATCCTATATCCA
The DNA here is from genome assembly GCF_000151885.1 of Dipodomys ordii. Lineage (NCBI taxonomy): Eukaryota > Metazoa > Chordata > Mammalia > Rodentia > Heteromyidae > Dipodomys > Dipodomys ordii. The sequence goes on from NW_012267235.1 coordinate 7,125,486, forward strand.
CATTTCCGAGCCTACTCCTTATGAACATGACCTCTTTTGGTCTGCTCTCTATGGCCCCCAGTAAATTCCACTTCCCTGCAGTAGGGTATACCTTTATTTCTAATGGCAGATTAATGGCAGACTGATGCCACTAAATTGTCCAAAGTCGGGAAGGTGGAAAAAGCATTGCTCAAATCCTCGGACTAGCAGGTCTAGCTGTGTGGTTTTCAGTCAAGTAATCTGAAAGAAGGACAATTGTATTGTTCTTATGTGTCATAGGAGGATAATTACCACATCTACTATGGAGTTGTTTTCTCAAAGTTTCGATTACATGACACTTTATAACATTGAGTCCATAAAACAAATGAGATTTGACCCATACTGGGTCCTCCCCTGTAGAACAGAGGCCTTCTAAACCTAGAGACTTATCATGTCTTTTAGATTTAGCCTGACTTTATCCCTCCGTGAAAATAATTCTTTTTACTTAAGTCACTATGTGAAAAGGAGTTCTGAGCCTTTTAAACTCCTTGTCAACGGTTGTGCCGTGTTTGTTAGTAGAATGAATGTCTCCAGAAAAGCTGCTGAGATGAATACCCTCCACTTCCTGGCATGTTCGGTCCACATTCTTTTAGAACATCTTTCCCTCATTTTTCACTCAAGTCACAGGCTCAGCTACTACAACTCTATTAGAAGCAGAGCTGATGCCTCTTCTCGGAGCCCTATCTACTCAACATTCTTCATGTGGAATTTGTTCTTTATCCACTCCCTAGCCGTATCCAGGAGGCATTCTTTTTCTTCTGAAAGAAGGTTGCTGGGCTATTCATTATCCTGGTATCACTTTTCTCAGCATCACATTCTAAACCTCTAGGAAGAGTCTTACTTACAGGACAATAGTGAACACTATCTTTATGAGTAATGTTGTATAAAGGAAAGCACATTTCCTAGACTTAAATGTAGAAAGTAAGTTGCTTTAGACTAACCCTGTCTCTGACAAACACTGTCTGTTATAGTTCACTTACTCTTGCCAGAAATGGTTTCTCAATTTCTCAACGAGGAGGAGAATGTTGGTGGCTCTGATAGGCTGTGGCTTATTAAACATTAATTGAATATGGGCATTTTGTGGAACTAGAGATCCTAAGGCTGTCTGCTTTTATCTACATTAAAACATAAGATAAATACTAAGCATACTTATCTTAAGTATTGAATGCAGAGCTTGCTTATCTCTCTCCCTTTCTACTTCCATCTGATTTTCCGTTCATCCCTTCCACTTTATCCATCCCATTATTTCAAAAAAATAGAGAGAATATTTTAATCACTCCATCAGAATCTTTTATCTCCTTTTCTAGTTTAAATGCATGGTACCCACTAGGCTGACTTCTGTCCTTATCAAGTAGCTTTTCTTTTTTCAGAATCTCTTCCAAAAGAACGTTATCTTATCATTCATATGACTGGAATCATATAACTTGTGGTATCTGGTGTTTGGATTTGAGCAACCATAGTCAAATAAGAAGATGGTCAGGCTGAATTAGGGAGGACTAGAATTCATTCTGAGGGTGGCTTAGGCTAGCAAATGGAGAGATGGACAGATGGACAAGCAAAACTATCAGGGAAGAACTGAGAACAGACTGTGAAGTAGACAAAGTTACCATGAGCAACTCTTGATAAATGTCACGGTATAGTACAGCAGAGAAGGAGGCAGTAGATGAGGAAGGAGCCATAGGTTCAGAGAAGAGTTGTGGGAGGTCACGAGAATCTAGATAAGTTTGAATGTGAGTGAGTCCATGGCATTGGGAAGAAGACTGATGATTGAGGAGGAGGGGGATAACTCGCCAAGCTACGTCCTTGAGAACGTGAAAGGAGATGGATGTTAGGTGATAGCAGAAGCAAGGACATCTTTACTAAAATAGCAGAAAGACAACTAGAAGGGAATAATCTACATTCTCTGTCAATGAGAGAGGTCCTTTCTTATGGCTCCAACCTCTTTGTATAGTGTAAGGCAGGCAAGTCTAAATTTGAAGTGCTTGCAGAGCAGGAAGTATTAGGGGTTTCAGGACCTACAAACTGTGTATGACCCCCTAAGAATTTAAAAGAGCCCAATTACCAAGGTATTGAGGGGTCTTTTAAGACTTGTGGTTCTTGATTCTGAGAGACTTTGGGTTCAGTGAGGCTGAATCATACAATGCCTACTAAGACCCAGGCATTTCCTACACTCCAGATATATTTAGTTCTCTATATATACTCTTTGTATATACTTATTGATGTAATCCCTTGAATCATCGAATCATATGCGTTCTATTCTTTCCTGTATTCCCCAAGAAAGATCTGTGAGCTTCAGTAAAGCATGTCAAATCACACAGCTAATAAAAAGCAGAGCAAAGTCAAGCACTTGTGGCTCATGCTTATAATCCTAGCTACTCAGGAGGCTGAGATCTGAGGATCGAGGTTCAAAGCCAGCCCGGGAAGGAAAGTCCGTGAAACTCCTATCTCCAATAAACCACCAGAAAACTGGAAGTGGCGCTGTAGCTCAAGTGGTAGAGCACTAGCCTTGAGCTGAAGAGCTGAGGGACAGTGCTCAGGCCCAGAGTTCAAGCCCCACGACCAACAACAACAACAACAAAAAGAAAACAAAGAATAAAAATGGCCCATGACCTGGCCTCATAGTCTCAAACTAAATATTGAGAAAAATAAGCACACCACAACACAAAAACATGTTCAGAAAGCTCAAACAATAATCAAAATAAAAAATAATAACAATCAAAGGTAAAGATCCTTTCATTCCAATCCCTCTCCTAGAAAGAGAAAAAAAGTTAATTTGAAGATTTAAACACAAGATTTTTTTTCCAGAAAAATGATCATTTGGATAAATCATCTTACTTTCTATGCATTTAGAAGTATTCTTTCTGTGAATTTCTATCATTATTTCTTAAAAAAGAAACCATACCAAAGCATTTATTATTATTATTATTGTTATTATTATTATTAAACTTTGCAGGCTTGGAAACCTTCCTATATCATGTGCTGTTCAGTGTCATTCTTTTTTTCATAGTTCTGTGGGATCTCTGAATTCTTAGATTTTTGTCTCATTGATTTTTTTTAAGTATTCATATTTTGTTAGTGTTCAAAAAAGTTTTAGTTTTTTGGGGGGAGTGGATATGGTTTGGGAGGAATTGTTTGTTCTTAGATTTTTCTGCATGTTTTACAACTTTTTATTATTGTTTGTATCTTTTTATAATGGATATGATTGAGCAAAGGGGGAAACCTTTGGTGCCATGGAATGAAAACCTGCCCCTGGGATTTAGTATGTGTTCTGCCCGTTGTCCATAAAATTTCCACCTGATTTGACGTGGCAAAGTTCACTCCTCTTCTGTTTCCCAAAGGCCAGCCAGCCCCTGTTCCAAGGGCACATCCTGCATTGCAATCAGGCTCACAAGATACAATGGTCTTTGAATCCCTAAGTTCTTTGGGCTCTCTCACCCTTTGACTGATCTTTGATTGCCATTTGCATACCAGCTTTTCCATAGCTGCTCCAGTATCACATATCATTCTTTCTGTCCATAAAGGGAATGCCTTAAAAGTTTTGTAATGCGTAACCTAATGTATCAGGGTTTTTTTTCCCCTGATTTTTTGGGGGGCGGGATTTGTGTACTGCTGGAAATTAGGAATAAAATAATTGTGGTTGTAGAAATTCTGTAGTTCTCCTTCTTGGTGAACATCGACAGCAGCTCCCTCACAGCAGGGACTTGTGGGTGTTTTAGTCCCAAAGGTTATTTTTCTTGGTGTGTGCATGTGCATGTACACATACGTATGGGTTTTGAGGCTTCAACTCAAGGCCTCTCTTGCTGAGCTTCTGAGTGCAAAGCTGGTGCTATACTTGAGACACTGCCAGCATTTTGCTGGTTATTTGGAGATAAGAGTCTCTCAGATTTGTCTGCCTGAGCTGAATTTGAACCAAGATCCTCAGATCGCAGTCTCCTGAGCATAGCTAGGATTATAGATGTGAGACATCAGCACCTGGCTCCATTCTTCTTAAAACCAGAGATGTGTTGTGCCTTTATGCTTGAAGAACAACTTGACAATGAGTAAATTCCCTGAGTAGCACTTACTTAACCAAATGTAACTGATCATTCTATCAGTTTTTCCATCTATCTTCTATCTACCTACCTATTATCTGTCTATAATCTACCTATCCATGTGGCATCTATCATTTTCTTATAACTATCTCTCCATTCACTTTACAAACAAAATAAGTAATTAAGTACCAGTCAAACATGCCTCCTGCTATCTAGAATAGGGAATAAAACAAAAAAGTTCCTTGCATAGCCCTTTGCAATTATACTCCCATACTTACCTGCAGAAGTATCTGTTGTCTTGAAATCTATGCATACCATTTTGCTGAGTACCTTTATGGTTGCATAACATTACATACTCAGCTGTCCTTAAACAAAACTGAATATTATATAGCATATTTTAGAACTCCCTCTATATTATACCATCCTTTTTTTCTTCAGTTTGTTTTGTACGCTAAACATTAGAGCTGAAAATCATCCATATTGGTATTTAGGGCTATGTATGGCTGGATTCAGTTCATTACATTTCATTTGCACAATTCTAAACTGAAATTACATATGTGCATCAAGGTATATTGGTTTTTTTCTGGATGAGCAGAATTTTTTTCTCTGTTTTGTTTCTATTAGAGACACTTCTGCGTATGGATTTGCTTGTGTGTAGCTAAGTGTGTAGGGACGGTTTTTCTAGGGTATATTCCTAAAGAGAATTGTCCTGACCAAACATATCTGCCATTGCCCAGGTTCTTTCCAAAGCAACAATACCAATTTGCCCTCCTGTCAGGAGGGGAGGAGATCTTGTTCCTGCTTATCCATGCCAGTAATCTCAGGCATTTAAATTTTTGCCAGTCTACTGGTTGTGAAATGACACCTCATTATGGTTTTAATTTGCATTTCCCTAGTTGCTTTTGAAACTGAACACTGTTTTGTGTGTATTGACCCAATGGATTTTTTTCCTCTGTGAGCTGCCTATTGGTTTCCTGCCTTCGTCCCCCTTCCTACTCTGTTTTTTTTCATTGTTTTTAATTCATTAGAAGTTAGTTGTGTGCATGGATATTAATATGAATACATTTTCTAATGTTTGACGTATAGGGGTTTATGAAGGCTTTTGATGTTCCACATATTTAAGATTTTCTTATCATTTCGTCTCGACTTTGTATCTTCCAGTCTTCAAAAATAAGTTCTCACTCTCAGCTCATCCACATTCTGCTATGATGCTTTCTAACAATTTTTAGAATTTCAAGTTCTTGTGTTTATGTCCCCATTCTTCTTTTAATCAGGCTCTGTATATGTGTTTTGTGATATTTGTGACATGCATATTGTTCCAAATTCTTCTACCCGTCTGTACGGAAAAGCTTGTACACTTTCTGAAGGTTTTCCATTCTTCCTTCTTTTCAATATTTCCAATGATTTTTTTTTGAGCTAGAGGAATAAGATCAACATATTAGCAAATTTCAGTTTTCTTTTGGCAGTACTAACGTTTGAACCCAGGGTAGTGTGCTTGCCTGGCAGGAGCTTTACTTCTGAGCCAAGCTTCCAAGTCTTTTATTTTGCTCTATTAAAGTAGGGTCTCGCTTTTTTGCTCATGCCTGGACTTCGATTCTCTTATTTTATGCTTTTAATCATAACTGAATTGACAGGAATGCTTCATTACACACAGCAATCAAATGTGTAAATGGTACTACAGTACTGTTTTAAATGCTGTATAGTATGAATTGCATATTTAACTCATTTAACTCCCTTGACAACCCTACTAAATTGTTTTCTCATTGTATTTGAGAATTTAATGCACAAGGAGTTTTGAAACATGTCAGCTGAGTTCTAGATAAGAATGGCTCCCAAGAAGTATGTTGTCTCACATCTCTGGAAGTCTCAAAACTCCTAAAAATCACTCTACTTACCATAGACTTCATTTTTTTCTTTGGGCCCGGTCGTGGGGCCTGGACTCTGGGCCTGGGTGCTGTCCCTGAGCACTTCAGCTCAAGGCTAGCACTCTACCACTTGAGCTACAGCACCACTTCCGGCTTTTTTCTTTCTTGCTTATGTGGTGCTGAGGAATCAAACCCAGGGCCTCAGGCATGCAAGGCAAGCGCTCTACCACTGAGCCACCTTCCCAGCCCCAGACTTCATGTTTTATGTTACCTACTTTCTTTTTTTTTTTAACTGAGATTTTATTAGGATATTTTCAGATGCTGGTCTTGTCTGATAAATAATCTGATGTTTGATTTTTTTCTTTAAAGATTTAAAGGCTAAAGTCTTTAATCTGCTCAGAAATATAAAACTGATAACATTATTTTTGGGGGGGGGGTCCGGTCGTGGGGCCTGAACTCTGGGCCTGGGCGCTGTCCCTCAGCTCTTCA
>NW_012267235.1:7131938-7279804 GCF_000151885.1 Dipodomys ordii
TGGGCGCTGTCCCTCAGCTCTTCAGCTCAAGGCTAGCACTCTACCACTTGAGCCACAGCGCCACTTCTGGCTTTTTTCTTTTTGCTTATGTGGTGCTAAGGAATCAAACCAAGGGCCTCACGCATGCAAGGTAAGCGCTCTACCACTGAGCCAACTTCCCAGCCCCAACATTTTTTAAATTATATGTTTTATTGTCTTTAAGTAGTTGTACAAAGGGGTTACAATTCACCAAGTCTGTTTTTAAATACAGTGTATCCTGTTTGGTATCAAACCATTTCATCATTCTGGCTCATCCCTCCCTACCCACCTCCTCCCCTCAGTTTTCCAAATTTCATATAATATGCATTAAATATTATAAATTATGGCTTTGGCATTACTTCTTCTATTTTTTTCCTCTGGGAATCTTACTTTCAGTTCATTGTGAGTCTTAGCATTAGCTGTTGCGTCCTGTCTTTTCTCACATGAGTTTATCTCGTGGTCATATACCACTGATTGTGCAGTGCACTTCTTTTTAGACTCTACTTCCCCCAATTTCTCTCTATACCCATTCCATGATCCAGATCTGTGACTCCAGGCAAACAATCCTGATTGATTTCTTTCCTTCCCATAGTTGTTGCTCTAATCTCCTAGATGCAAAATGTTGTTGAGTTTTATAGGAATCATCATTTGGATAGTGTATGGGTTCCCCCCCCCCAAATTTTGCAGCAACTCTTTATGGAGAGGCATTCCCTCTGGTCTCTTCTAATCAGAGCCAGCAGCAGCACTGGCTAACTCAGGAAGCTCAGCCTCAGACCTCCTCTTTAATCTCTTCCTTCCTGGGGACATTTGGTCCCTGGGTACTGTCCTTGCTTGGTCTTGTCCTTCTGAATTAGGGCTTCTACTGAGATTTGAGAAGGCATGGAATTCCTGCAGGAGGTCAAGGCAAACTGGGAAAAGACTGAGTTAGACTATACTTTTTGTTGCTTTGTAGAGGAGTGTCAATGAACATTCCTCTACAGGAACTATGGATGCAGTATTATAACCAGAGGTAGAGTTGTCATTTGCTTACTGCTTCCCACAGATGTGTGTGGCAGGTGGTGTTGGATTTTCTTAGAACCGCAAAATCACTCTTGCTGTTGATGGGGACATGGTTTGGCAGTGCAGTGACATAGGTATTGCTTATGCTACTGGGGTGCTTCATAAATTTCTTGCTTCCTTCTACCTAGAACTTTGCTGCAATACGATTGTTATTGGGTTAGGCATATATTCTGGAACTAATAGCCAGCAGAGACTCAGAAGCTACTACAGGGCAAAGTAAAGCGCGGTTCTTACATTACAGCTAATGAACTTGGTGATACACATTGTTTTCGTACATGTCATCAGTCCACCAATCTACACACCACCAAGACACAGAAGAGACATTACTCCTCTCCCTCCTTCACGGGGCTCCATTTTTGCCAGACTTCTTTCCTTCATGATGTTCTTGTTTATGTTAAAACTTTGGAAGGTACGGAGAAAGTAAATCATTCTAGCCCTTGGTCTCAGGTCCAGCTGAAGACTGACCTGCCACTTCTTCTATCATAGTGGTCATGAAATGTAGTCCTTGGAACAAAGGTCACCTGCTGTATCACCAGAGAACTTGTCAGACCAGAGAATTATCAGACCTTACCACTGTCTCAGTAGATCACAAATTCTAACCTGGAGTCTACCAACATTGTGCCACCCAGGGGAGTCAGGAGAATGCTCAAGAGAGGACCTCAACTCAAACAAAAGCTGTGTGCATTATCGGCCTCAACTTCCTGGGAAACTTCCCAAAATAAGTCCTTAGGGATGGCTTTGGAAAATATAAAGGCGCCATAGAGAATTCAATGTTCAATGCCTCTGAGAAGTCCTTTTTATTTTTACTCTGTATTTTATGAAGTGTTTGACCACAGAATATTCTTTATTTCCATCTAGTGCTCTGGGTCCTGCCTCATTACCCTATTTCTTTCTTTCCCCACCTCTACTCTCTCTCTTTCTGTCTCTCTCTCATATGTATATATATATATATATATATATATATAAACACACACACATATATATATACATATACACACACATATATATATATACATATGTTCTCTCTCTCAATGTTTATCTATGTGTGTATGTGTGTATATGTATGTATGGGTGCCATTCTTAGGGCTTAAATTCAAGGACTGAGAATTGTCCCTTAGCTTTTTCACTCGAGGCTGGTCCTCCGCTGCTTGAACCACAGCTCCACTTCCAGCTTTTTGGTGGACTTTCTTGCCAGGGCTGGCTTCAAATCATGATCCCCAGATCTCAGTCTCTTGAGTGGTTAGGATTATAGGAATGAGCCCCTGAACTTGAATGGTACTAAGTTGAACTCTCCTAACCTAACACTTCTACTACATGTCCTAGAAACACTCTTGGAGAAGAGTCATAGCTACATTTGTCAGGTAATAGATGCAATCATTGATAAAGTATGATTTTGGATTTTCAGCTAAACTTGCATGCATATCTAGGACAAACCATTATCTAGCTCTGTGAACTTGGAAACTGATCATTTTTGGTCAGGTTCTTGTGAGGAGAATGTGAACCCAATGAAGTGCGAATGTAAACAATGTAAGTAAGGACCATGGTATTTGGAGTCAGAGGACATGTGAGTGCTAGCTCACTCCTCTACCAACCTTAGCCCATCAATAAACTAGAAGATACAAACAATAAACAACTTGCCAGATAGTATTGATTAAAACATTAAGTAAATTGTGTTGGCAAGCAGCATCTATAAACTGCAAAATACTGTAAAATGTCCATTTCTATATGTCAACAAAAAAGAAAGGAAAAAAACCAACTAAGCCATAACCATACAAGCACTGTCTTACGGTAGCTGATCTGAAAATTCCACTTCCCTTTTAAACAAGCGCCAAAGCACTAGAGCAGTGCTTAGTCCTAAGGGACCTTGTTCTGGCTGACAGATAAGAATAATTTGTAAGTAGCACAGGCTCTGCGTTATGTCCCATCGTCTTCAGTATTGATTTGTTTATCAAAAATTGTTATTTATAAGAAGCACAAAAATAAACCAGCCCAAGTTCTGCAGGATGTATCACAGGTTCTGAATTAATGAGATCCAAATGTATGAGGGTTCTGAATTGCTACTTCCTCTTCTTACTCTTCTGTGATTGGGTGAGGCAGATACCCACCCATTTGTTACAGAAGAAGGATACCCCTCTCTTCTTCCATCAGTAGAGCAACTTCCACAACCCTGAAAAGGATGCATCTTTCTAGGCACCAGGGTACATGGGCCGTTGTCATGTGATTTTAGGTTTGGGGAGTAGCTCTTTACTGACAGTTCTGTGTACCTATAGGTGATGACCACACGGTTTTACAACAAGAATATTTCTTAGCCTGGCACCAGCAGCCCCTGTCTGTAATCCTAGAGATTCATGAGACTGACACCTGGAAGAGTGAGGTTCCAAACCAGATCGAGCAGAAAAGTTTCCAAGCCTATACCTTCAAAACAACCTGTCAAAAGCAGGGCTTGGAGGTATAGCTCAAGTGGTACAGCATCTTCTGTTTGCAGGCCAGCTGAGCAAATGAAAGGCCCTAAAACTGGTTTATTTTTGTGCTTCTTACAAATAAATTTTTTTTACAAACAAATCAATACTGAAGATGGTGGAACATAACGCAGAGACTTTGCTATTTACAAATCCATAGACAAGTCAAAAATTAATAAAAGAGTGTTCCCTACGGAAAGCTGGATCCCCTGAGGAGTGAAGTAATGTGTTCCAGTGTCAGAGGGAAAGTTCTCATGATCCTGGTAGGCTTGGGTGTCTCAACCTCCTAGCATCTCTATAAGAGGCAGAGATGAGGAGGATATTATGGGTCAATGACAACTGAGCCAAAAGTTCAGAAGACTCCATCTGCTGCAATAGAAAGCTGAATGTGCTGGCATGTACCTGGCATCCCAGCTATGTGGGAAGCACAAACAGGATGATTGACATCTAGGTTAGCTTCAGCATCAGTATGAGATCTTGCTTAAACTAATGGCTGCAAAAAAGGCTGGAGGCATGATTCAAGTGATAGAACATCTGACTGGAAAGCACAAAGCCCAGAGTTCAAATCCCTTATAATCCTGAAGCTCTAGATAGCAGTTATTCCAGTATGGTCCCTGGACCTCCAGCACAGGTATCAGCAGGGACCTTGATAGAAACGTAGATTCTTGAGCCCTACCTCACATCTACTGGATTGGGGCCAAGCCAATTGGGACTCCTGAGCTCTACCCATGTCTATTGAATTGGAGCTGTCTGAATATTCTACCTTATTCTGATATGTGTTCATGCTTGAGATCTGGGCTAAGAAGAAAGCAGCCAGGACCAGACTCTGCCCTCCAGACAAAGAAAACTGGAACTCTGGTCATAAATATTATCTAAGAAACTCCAGCAAAATGCTATTTGAATCTGCCCAAATAAACTCAACTTGTTGAAACTTATTGACACTTTCTCTTCTCACTCAAGCATAATGAGTTCTCCTTGATGGTTACACATCAGAAACCCAGAGGACACTTTCAGAATTCTCCTGTCTGAGCTGAGACTCTACTCACCTGGATTAGAAGCTCTGGAATTGGTTTGGGTGTTTATGTTAAGAGCTTCCCTGCCGGTGGTTCTACCTGGGATCCTAGGTTGAGATCTACTGATCCAGAGCACACCTGCTGAGAAAAAATTGATTTGGTTTGTATTTTCATTGATCCTGAGCTTTTCTGGTAGACATTTATTTTACCCATTCATATGAGAAAACTTATATATTCATTGTAGGAAAAAATCACTTGTAAAATACAGAAAAGTTGAAAGGAGAAATAAATGAACACTGGCTTTTCAACTATCCAAAGGCAGTTGTCAGTATCTTTGTACATTTTCTTTTAATCTTTTCAATGTTATTTTTAATGCCCTGGTTTGAAATTTTACAGTACTGTTATCATAGTTAATATACCATTTTCTATCCATTTTTAACTTTGTATTTTAAATCATTCTGTGTGTTATTATAATAATGAATACGATTTTTAAGACATGCTTGTGGTGACGTGAAGAAAGTGACTTTTCTTTATTTCCACTTCAGGATGGCATTTAAGGTATTCTTTTCTCTTTACAATGCCTGAGTTTTAAGCATATTGTGGAGTCCAATGTTGAATGTCAGAAGTGGAATATTAACTTCTTTCTCTTTGAATTTCCTCTCCCATGGTCCTTAACCTACCCTTTGTCATTTTTTCCCCCTCAACACCACAGGAAGATATCTGCCTTTGACCCATGGGGGAATATGGTCTTATTGCAGAAAGTTTAAAACAAAAAAAAGGAAAACACATAAATATTTTGGCCAGGGTTTTATAAACACCATTCTACTTGTCAGCCTTCTCTGTAGTTGGAGTCCTCTTAAGTTGCAAGTTGGTAGTCTCCTCTGTAATGTGGGATTCTCAAACACTCATGTATGCAGAGCAGCCCCCATTAGGCCTACTCCTGGATATTTTGGAAAGCAAGCAAGCAGATATATTACACAAGAAAGAAAAGGAAGAAAGGCAGGGCAAGTATAAAAGGTCTCTGACTAATGGATGGTTCCATGTATGATTATTTTATTGTTGTTGTTATTATTATTATTATTATTGCTATGATTGTCTCAAAGCAGCACTCATCCTTTACTTGGAATTTCAGTCTTTTTCTGGGTTAGTAGGATATAGTATGATCATCTCTGCACATAGTCAGTGGCAGTCATGAATCACAACAACCAGTCAGCCCCCATGATCCTGAAGGAAACAACTGATATGCATTGCTTTGCTGTGGTTTTCTATAGGTTAAGTGTGCCAAATGCAATCTCTATTTATGATGTTTCAACTCTCAATGGGTTGATTAGGATGTAACCCATTGTAAGTTGAGGAACATCTATAAAGCAATTTTCTGGTATACTTTGTGCTCAGTCAGAAATGTCTCAAACCAAGCCATTGGTTCCTCTTCCTTCAACACAACACTCTTTGTTGCATGATAATATATGTACATATATACAATTATGTATAATGTATATATGTGTATCTATGTATATTATATATATAGAAATATATTCTCTGAAATATATATGATATATATTATGTATTGTTGTTTGTTTGCCTGATGAGTTCAGCCATCTGGCTCAGTTGTTGATTTGGACACAGGCTCACCATCATTGTTGGGTGCAATGGAGCTGTGATTGTCTTGTGTGGTGGATGCGTCAGGTAATTCTGCCCCATCTTCTTGCAGGGCATTATGGGAAGGAGGCTTACCGAAGTGGAGGACCAGATCTCCATAACTTCATCTCATCTGGATTTGTCACATTAGGAAGAGGACACACGAAGGGTACAGTGGAAACCATTTTTTACTAAAGTACAGAGGTTGCCTAGGGAACCCGATCAGAACTAGAAAGATGACCCAGAGGCTTCCTCCAAAACAGGAATAAATGGGGGCAGTTCTATGGCAGCTTGTCCTGGGGACAAGAATGACTAGGAAGTCTCAGGTGCAACTTTAGCAAGTGATCGACTCCCAAGAGACATCTATCATGCTCTATCCGTGGCAAGAGCAGAGTGCAGAATGCCAGTGGCTTCCCTCAGGGTGGGGACCACAGACAACATGGTAGGATATGGCAGCATTTACAAAGTGTGTGTTTGCCTGGCCAGTTGGCTATTATTCCCTTCCCATTGGAAAGCCACGTTTTATAACCTCATGTCAATGAATGTTCCGTCCTGTGGGTTTCTAAGCCAGTATGCATGTGGAGAGTTTTTACCACCCTATGTGTGTCTCTGTATAACTCTGTGATATGGACACAAAGGTAGAGGTTATGCAGACCTTTCCAGCCGCAAGATGAAAGCTAACCTAGCGTTTCTGCTAAGCTGCTTTATGACCTAGCCGACAGCTTGCAGAGCATCTGCACAGGGGAATGGAATCCTCCCCGATCCTGTCTTTTGTTTAAGCAGAGTCCTACTAGTGTTGTGAGCATTCTGTTGCATCAAGGGTAACTGGATCCCTAACTCCTCTGACTGATTCCCTCCCCGACACCTGTGTGCTGTTATTATAGACCACATGTGAATCCTGTTGTCGGGATGAGCACATCCCGTCTTCCTCGGAAATATGTGTCTGTTCCAAGTGTGAGCAAACAAGGAACTCGGCAATATTTTCTTACATTCCATGCACCTGATTTTTAAATCCCCAATGTGATGTTTGTTCATCCTCTATAGAAAAAAAATCTGTATCTGTGTATGTATTTTCTGTGTGTCTCTTTGTGTCTAAATAAAGTTTATTGAGGATACAGGTGGCATTTGTGGCTACTAAGAACTGCTGAATCCACTTGGGACCAGCTGACTCCAGAAGGAGAAATGGGCTCACAGTTTAACCACTGAAAATTACAGCAATAGACACATTCATGTAGACTTAAACCTGCACCTACCAGCACTTTGCTCTCCACTTCATAATAATTACCCATAGCTAGGAAACAGACTGGCCTAAAACTTAGCATTTTAAAACACAATTATTCACTTACCATTTCCGAGGGCTGGGGTTTGGGTTATCCTAAATGTGTCTGTCATGAGTTTGCAATCACAGTGTGAGGTAGGACTGGGTGATCTGAAGGGATCCAGTTCCAAGATGGCAGACTCTCATGGGACTGGCTGTTGAAGAGGGGTTTTGGTCTTTCAACAAGACATTCTCTCCATGGGCTATTTGAGTGACTTCATTGTATGGTGGGTATGTGTCCTCAGAGCTGGTGATCTGAGGAAGAGGGACATAGCCACCATGTCTTTGGTAACTAAGCATACTGGTTGCACATCATCATTTTGATCACATTTTATGAGTTATACAAGTCAGTCCTCCTTCGACTTTTGGTAGCTACACAGAGGCAATGAGATCAGAAGAGGAGGAACATTGAAGCCATCTTGGAGGCTAATTTTCAATTACCTACAACAGATGGAACGAAGCTGCAAATCTGTTTTTTTTTTCAAAGAGAACATGTCAATTCTTCCAAAACTTCTCAGCTTCCTGGTTTCACACCCATATGCCCATCCCCAATTTCAACCTGAAATCCCCAATTTCACCCTGAAATACTGAAAACTCCTCAAAATGCTGTCCTATGATCTTAGCCTCCCAAGTAGCTATGATTACAGAAGTGATTGCCTAGCTAGATGAAAAAAAAATCCATGAAAATGAAGTGCAGGAAAAGAGTGCAGGTTAAGAGTCCACACAGTGCTGTGGGAGGAAGCAACACAGGCCAAGGAAGGCCTCCCAGGTAAGGTGAACAGGACCTCTGGGACAGCTTGAGGGAATAGTTTTCATGTGTATGTGAATAATCAGAAATGAGGTCTGTGTGATCACAGGAAGCAGGGCAGAATAGCTTCTAGGACCTAAGAGTTGGGACTGCTATGAAGTGCCAAGTTACCATCAAGACAAATGGCTTTTGCCTCAAGAGGCCCTTTCCAGACCCCAAAGGAAGATCCAAAATGGATCACTTCACTCCCTGGAGAAGAGGCTGGGTAGAGACAGCCAATGTTGCGACCAAACCAGCCACACCATGAAGTCTGAGGCAGAAAAGGAAGGAGGAAAATAAATGCTAAGAAGGAAGTGTGTTGGTTCAGGTGTATGACACATAATTCCAGCAACAGAAGGATTGTAGTCCTGGGGAAGCTCTGAAAGAAATGAATGAAGAGATCCTACTTGAAAAAGAACTAAGGCAAAAAAGGCTGGGAGGGAGGCTGAAGTCATAGCGTGCCTGCCAATAAGGATGAGGTCCTGAGTTCAAACTCCAGTATGGCTGACACAGAATGGGGAATGGGAAGGAGGAAGTGAGGGAAGGAAAGAGAGGGGGAGAAAGACAGACAGACAGACACACACACACACACACACACATACACACACACACATACAGATAGAGACTGAGAGAGAAAAACAGAGACTGACAGAGATCAAAGCTGGACAAATGTCAATACTGATGGTTGATTAGGAATCTCAGCAACAGGGAGATTTGTAGAGAGGAATCCTGGCAGCTCAAACCCCAAATCTGAGCAAATCTGCTCAGTCGGGAGGGGGAATTCTAGACTATGAACCAATGGGACTTGCTTTATCACTCACTCCCTGAGAAGAGAATGATGCTGAAAATTGTTTTTAACATTGAGAAAATGTACAGACTAGGCAATGGTTTGGGGTTGATGGTCAAATGGGCATAAGATGACAAGAACAAGTGAAAAGCATGGGCAAAAGCTTCCTGGTGGATGTGATAATTGAGGGTATAGCTTTGGGTAATTGCAAAGGCTAATGGGGGAACAGTAGGAGCAAGGCACTATAGGAAGTAGACATGAACACTGAATTCAGAGACCTCCTTCAGCTTCTTCAAGCTCTCCATTCATCATGGACTTCCCTCTCAGCACTCTCCTCCAAGTCTGGCTTTACTGTTTTTTTGTTTTTCCCCCAGAAGCCCTTCCCCATACGCACCTGCTGGTCTGCTGCAGTGCATCATGGGAGCAGTATTTATCTCTTCCTCCAGTCACTTGTCTGAGCACCACTGAGGCTTCTGCAAGAATTGATCAGGTCTTATAGAAAGGGAAGGAAGAATGTGGATACAGGGGCCTCCATGGAACTTCAGGCTACCACTTGACTCTGAGCCAGACTCTCAGATCTGCAGTGGATGGTGGTGAAGAGTTCCCTGAGCTATATGACTAAAGGAATCCAGCTTAGAAATTTTCACAGTCTGGAGAGCAGAGCCAGGGGAGTGAGTGGGTTGGACTATACTAAGGTATTTGAAGACTGGACTCCAGATAAAGCACAGAACTCAGAAGGCATCCTGTCTCCATGGAAACGGTGAGGCAGAAAGTGTAGCAAGGGAGGGAGGGTCAGGGAAGGCTTGCCTAAGAATGGCCTCTAGAAAGCCAATACTACTTGGGAGCAATCTTTCCTATGCTTTTCCATGAGACAGGGTGGACAGGCAGAGTGTAAATGGAGCAGGGAGGGACTTAGGATCACTGCCAAGAGCAACAAAGTTCTAAACTATCTACTGGTGGTTTGATCTATTTATAAGGGACAACTCCCTTGTGTAGCCTCTGCTGCTTACTCTGCTGATTAATGTCTGAACACCATAAACTCCAGGTGCCCAGCTTTATCAAATGTATTTCACATAATCCTGAACAGCACTTCGGCACTGGTATAATTCCTTATTTTGTTTTAATCGAATCAGCCTCACCCAAGTTGCTTATTGTTAATAAAAGGAAAACACTGATGGCTTCAGAATAAAGGATGGATGTACATGAATGGTGAATTCCATCCTCACCCATCTCCCAAGATAAGTGCTATCCAGTACAATAAAAAGATACAAGGGGAAACAAACCTTGGATACTTGTGTGTAAACTCTGCCATTTGGCTCATCATGGAACAATTATTCTACAAAATTCCCTTTGGTATGTATGTCTTGTGACTCAGAACGCCCACGACCTTCTAGAAAGCTAAGAAGGATGCTATCACTTTCTCCATCTGGCTCAGGATTCTGTCCCCACCTAGAACAGTGTCAGCAGCCATAAAACCTTGCAGGTTGATAGGAAGATCACTGTGTCCTGTACCCACTCCCTTCCTGAGTCACCCACAAAGTCTACTACTAAGCTAGGACTACCTGATGGCCTCCAGGAGACCCCCCTTGAGAAAATAGGCCTGGCACTAGGAAAATCAGGTTCTCAGTTGGTCAATGAAATGAGTATCATCTTGCTGGTTCACCTCATCCTAAGACAGTTTTTGAGCTGGAATAGTACACTGGGCAAGTTGTGATGACAGTTGTCCATAATCCCTGCTATATAGGAGTTGGAGATAGGAGGACTGTGGTTTGAGACCAGATTGAGCAAAAGTAGTTAAGTAAAAGAAAAGAAAGATATGAAAAAAAAAGAAAAACAGAGAATATGGTGGTACCTGCCTGTAATTTCAGCTAACTCAGGAGGTGGGGGCAGGGGGATCATGGTCTGAGGCTCCTCCTAGGAATCAAGTATCTTTATCCTATCTGCAAATTAAAGTAAATTAAAGCCAAAAGGATGAAGTCATGGCTCATGTGGTCCTCTACTTACCTAGCAAGCGTGACATCCTGAGTTCAAAACCAGGTAATGCATTTAAGTCAAAGGAAATATATGTTACACTGAATAGAATGTTACCTAAACTATGCTGCTGCTTAATAAATGGTGTCAAAGAAAAAACTTCCCATCCATCAGCCGTATGTCCATAGGTCCATATGCTCATTACATGACATTGCTTCATGCTTGCTTTGGGGCCTGTATCTGGGTAGCTGGACCAGTCTATCTCCTTATATCCTGAGTTGATATAAGGTGAAGAGAAATTGTACAGGGCCAAGGATGAGTCTCAGGATGCACTGCTCATTCTGTTACCTTGGGTACAGCTAGATCTCCCATAGCCCCTACCAATGGAACAACAGAGAAGACATTTGAATCTGGGGCTCATGAATGTATCCCTTACTCCTTAGCTTCCAGGCACCTGACTACTTTTTGATCAAACATGAATCATGTTTCAATCTGAATATTAGTATTGTCTACAAAATCTTCTTTGGGAGAAGACAGAAAGTCAAGTCCCTCTGTTTCCCCAGAGGCTGGCTTACCCAGCCAGCGCACTGCTGCTCTTCTCGTCTTCCAACCGCTCACTCATGCCAGATCTAAGCTTCCTCTTGCAATGACCTTTGGCTCAAGATGGCCTCTTAAGATTTGTGGTCAGTGCAATGTCTCGGGCACTGTTCTTGGCACTGGCCATTCAAGTTGGGAACCATCCCCCCATTCCCAAAAGCCAGCCTTTGGCATTTGCTTTTCCTTCTCCTCGACTCACTGCCAAGAGTCTCACGATCCCTGACAGCTAAGTTGTGGGAATAAGTCAAGAACCTAGGGTCTGTAGCCAGGAGGGGAGGCCTTCTCCATCTATACTTGCCAGGATCTCATGGTGGCCAAAAAGTGGAGCATTAAGACAGAGAGTTCTTCAGCACATCACAGTCTGGGTCACAACTGTATTATTATCTATGGCTCTGCTTCTACACTGATTATGAACATGATAGAAGAAGGACATTTCAGCCATTGCTGCCTAGGGTCACAGTCGAGTCCACTTCCCCCCAAACGGTGATTTAAACCTGCTTACTCTGTGACTGTGAAAGAAACAACAAAAAAAAAGGAATGGCAAAAATAAGAGAGTTATTATGGGGACACAGGCTCAACTCCTGGCCTCATCACTTGCTATGTGACCTTGACCTCTATGATATCCATCTTAAGAAAAGTCTGCAGTACCACCTGCCTGCCAGAGCGGTTATGGAGATGGGAAGAGAAACAGGCACCCAAGCACAAAGCACCCCGGCTTTGAAAGCTGTAGAATAGCAGGGCCAGGCACAATAGTATCACTTGGAAGCTGGTTAGAATGCAGATGCTTGCACTCCACCACGCACCAAGAAAATCAGAATTGGCATTTAAATAAGATCTCTAGATAATTCACATGCACACTAAAATTTGAGAAGCACTAATATATATATATATATATATTTATATGTCTATATCTATCTATATAGATACATAAATTTTGTAAGAAAGTCCTTGCAGTGGTCTTCAAGATCTCTTTTATTTCTGAGAAGCATTTGTCAGGCCCTTAATCTAGGAAGCCAGGTTGTCTTATAGATGAGGAGCAAAATAATTTGAAGCAGAGGAGTACTTGGGCTTGAAGGGGTGATAGAAAGGGATTCCTTAGGAACCCAGTGAGCAGATTCCAGGACAGCTCTGGAAAGATATGGGAAATGTAGTTAAAAAGGGGCAGGGGAAGGTTGAAGGTAATGTCCCCAGCCCTCCCAGGCACAAACGATTAAGTTAAAAAAAAATGTCTAGAGGAGCTAGAAATGGAAGGGGGATGATGGGAAGAATCAGTGGGTGCTATGGTGTACCTGGATGGGGGGATGTTTAAGTGTGTCATGGCCCAGTAAGGTGATTGACTATAGATAACGCATAGAGCTACAGGTGGCAATCCTAATGTTTTATCATAAAGAAATGAGTAAGATATGCGGGGCTAGGTTGTAGCTCAGTGGTAGAGCACTTGCTTAGCACATGCAAAGGCCTGTGTTCAATCCCCAGCACCAGAAAATATAAACCAGCAAGTAAATGTGTGGGGAGATAGGTAATTTAACCTGATTTGAACATTACACAAAGGGAAAGGATACCCCATTAATACGTGCAGTTTTTGTGTACCCATTGAAAAATAAATTTAATTAAAACTGTCTAGCATACACTCCTCTTCCTTTCTATCTTTCTGTTTTTAAGAGCAAAATGGAGTTGGAAGTCAGTGGCTCATAGCTAGCTTCTCCGGAGGCTGAGATCTGAAGCTAGCAGTTTAAAGCTAGCCTAAGCAGGGAAGTCCATGAGACCCTTATCTCCAGTTTACCACCAAAAAGCCAGAAATGGATATGTTTCTCAAGTAGTAGAGTACCAGCCTTGAGTGAGAAAGCTAAGGGAAATCATCCAGGCCCTGAGTTCAAGTTCCAGTACAGGCGTGTGCGCACGCGCGCGCACACACACACACACACACGCATATGCACACATGCAGAGACAGACAGATAGACAGAGAAAGAGAGAGACAGAGACAGAGATAGAGAGAACAGAATTAAGCAGAACAAATACATAAGGCCTCTGTGAAGCCTTTGTGTGTGATTGACCCCCACATGAGCAGAGCTAGGTATAGTAAATGGATGTTTAACTCCCTTGGCCTCTGTTCCTCCCACTGAGAATGCCATCCTTGAGTGACTCATTGTGGAAATGGTTCAGAGAGCAGAGCTCATGGAGCCAGTGCTTCACCCAACTGTGGCCCCAGTTGCATGGTACTGGATCACAGCTTCTTCAGGTAACCATACATGGAGGATTGGTGAGCCCTTTGTTACCTGATGTTGTGGGATGATTTCAGGATAAGGCACCTCTTGGGCATAAAACTACCACACAGAATAAAACAGAATTTTCCCTCAGAGGTAGCCTTTGCATGTAAGTCCCTCCCCTGCCCCTGCCCCTGCATTCTTCAGTGGCAGCCTGAAGAGCATCTTGATCTGAGCATGGTGTTGAAGAAAGATATTCACACCTGAAAGCCTTTTGACCAACAATTCATAAATGTGCAGTCTGGCTTCAGAGGGACCGGAGCTTATACACTATTCATTCCTTGAATAGGATGAATGTCCGAATCTTGTTCTCTTCATCTGTGTCCCAGTGAATCATTTCTGCTTTTGCCCTGGGAGAATCATTCTGGGGGAGCATAACGGTTTTCTACTTTTTATAAAGAGCAATTGAAGGCAGATGTCTGCAGTCATTCAACTTTAATGTACAGGGCATGGCACAGGCTCCAGCTAGAGTGGATTCAATAGAGATTATACTTGTGCAGAGGAAATCATGCATTCAGAGCAAGAAAGGAACAGAAGGCCAAAAAATGTGGATAATGAAACAATGAGGGAACAGAGTATACAGAGAAAGTACCACATGCCTACAGCTGAAGGAGCTTGATTCTTGGCAGCTCTGGAAACAGGAGTGGTGGCAATCGAGCCAATGAATAAAATGAGCAGTCTTCTCTGCCCTCTTGTAAAAGAGATGAGTTCTGGGAGGTTCTGGTTATTTGTCCCTCTGCCTATGTTTGTATCTCTAATTCTGTCACTTAAGCTTTTCCTTTAGCGGTAAGGCATTCCTTGTCTTCAAGAGACTCCCTTTAAGATGTCCCTACATTTATCAAGGTGGGTTCTTGTTTGTGATTTTACAACTATTTTGCTGGGAAGACCAAAAGTCACAACTCTGCCTGGGCTTTTAAGCCCAGTGTGTCTTTTCTCTGCTGTTCCCACCCCTTCAGTTTCTCAAGCATAGCCCTACACAGTGCCCACGGTCATTGGTATCTTTCCTCCAGCACCCACCTCCACATCCATTATTGTTGCATTTCTGATGGTGTGCATTGGTCTTCTTTGTAGTCAGCCTTCCTCCCTTCCTTACTATCCAAACAATTTACAAAAGCCTCCCCTGTGGGACTCTATTCTTGTCCCTTCTTCCCCCACATTGTGCCTTCTACTGAGCAGACAGAATGATCTAACTCACTCTACTCTGCTTTAACCTGGCTTAATCCAGTTCACCTGTCTTTGCCTAAAGCTCAGAACTATTGTGACTTCCTATTTTACAAAAGCTCAAAGGCTCTTTATTGAGCTGGAGTATTAAATATTAACATCAACTCTTCACAACAAAGCATGCCCATCATAAAAATACTGACTGACTTCAAAACTTCACTGAACATCCTCTTCTACTCTCCCTATTATTCCCTATTGACAGCAGGATTCAAGGCAAAGCACTCAACGCCCTGTACCGTCCTGCTGCAGCTTATGACTTGAAGCTACCTTTTTTTTTCCCTGATAACTACACACAAACATTTACTTTATTCCTACTCTTCCTTCCTTGGAGTCTGTCTGCCTGGAATAGTCTTCACTGTTGGTCTTTATAGGACCAGTCCACCTACTGTTCAGGTCCCTGCTTGAATTTGGTCTTCTATGTTTGGCCCTCATCCCAATCCGTTCTGTACTACTCTAACAGAATATCATAGACTAGACCAGTTAATAACAATAGAAGTGTATATATCCAATTGGTTCTACAGGTTGGGAAGTACAAGGTTGTGTCCATTGAGCTCCTTGACTGCCAGCTCCTTTCCAGTTAGGCTTCTGTATATGAAGGCTCTTGTTTTCTCTGGGTTAATTTGTATCCTCTTTCCTCAGTGGCCTCTTTTGTGGTTGGAATTCTTTTTACCAAGCATTCTAGGGATACTATTATTCATATGCACATGGAGTCCATTTTATTTCCCTTTTCTTTCTCTTTTTGATTATTTTTAAAATTGTTATTGGAAAGGTGATGTAGAGAAGGGTTACAGTTATGAAGTCAGGTAATGAATATATTTATTTTCTTTATTTTTTGAACAGTGTCATCTCTTCCCTCTTTTTTTCCTGGTTTTCCCTCTACTTCTCTACCTTTATACTGCTAGTTAATTTACCTGGACTGATTGCATTGGCTTAACACAACTAGTACAGGTTGAGTAGCAGTAGAGATAAAGCACATTCTTGCTCCAAGAATTTCCTAAGGTATAGTCTCAGGGCTCCACTAGATAGATAGAAATTGTAGATAGCTAGGCAGATAGTGGGTAGATATACAAATACACAGTTGTGTGTTGACAGACTAACTCATGGTGAGAGTATTCCTTAATTCCTTTTCCTTAAGATTTTAATTTTTCATTAATTTCAAATGAGTATCCAACTATCATCCAACTTTAAAAAACAAACAAAATAATAACAACAAGCAAAAACAAAGTGAGGGAACAAAGAAGCAGCAACTTATTAAAAACAACTCAAAAAGTATGAACGTAGGATTATAACCAGGCAAACTTTCCTTCAAATGTCCTGGATATAGAGTAATGGTTTAAAATATAAGAACTCAGAGAATTCTGTATCTATGAACACTTTCTGAGTAATCTGTTGGAGGGGATCTTCATCCAACAAAGAGATAACTAGACAAAGTTCATAGAAAAACTAAAGATAGGGGAACATACATACATATGCACTTATATGCACACATATACAGGGATTAAAACAGAAGTGGACTGGACCTGGTGGCTCACAGACTGTAATCCTAGCTACTTAGGAGGCTGAGATCTGAGGATCATGGTTCAAAGCCAGCCTGAGTAAGTGAGACTCTTATCTCCAATTAATCACCAAAATAGCCAGAGTGGAACTGTAGCTCAAGTGGTAGAGTGTTAGTCTTCCTTCAGTGAAAGAGCTCAGGAACAGTGCCCAGGCCCTAAGTTCAAGCCCCAAGACTGTCACAAAAACCAACAAACAAAAAAGTGGTTTTGTGGTTCTGAAAGTAGACATTATGTAATATTGTATATGATAAAGAAGAAATGTTTCAACTAAAAAAAAATGTAAGTTGGTCAAGAGGCCAGAAACAGCCTAAGCTACAAAGTGAAGCCATGTCTCAAAGGGGAAAATATGGAGGAAGGAGAAAGAAAGTAAACAGAAAAAGTAAAGCAAACGTACTGATTGGTACGTTGGCAAGAAGTCTGTATTAAAGAAAATCAGTACAAGTTAATAAACTAGATAAAAAGTTGTATTAGACAGCATTAAGTAGAAAAATAATTATCAGAAAACAAACAAGAAGTACTAAATACCAAGATTAAAAAATAAATTAAATAGCAAAACCTTCATGTCCTCAAGGAACAAAACCCATACCCAGGACAGGGTGCCAAAATGTTTTCACAGAATGATTTCCCACTTTTAAAGACAAGATAGTCTTGATGTAGTATATATTGTCCTAGAGCACTGAAAATAAAAGGAAAATTCCTAAATTCTTTAATAAAGTAGAACACTAATAATAAACAGGATTTAAAAACATGACCAAAGAGAAACATGGTAGACTAGTGTCATTCATGAATATTGATATACAATGCTGAATTAATATTAATAAATCAATGTCCAGTATGATGCTAAGAAAACAAGACAGCATGACTAAATGGAATTTATTCTTAGATGTAAGCGTGAATCAATACCAGGGAATACATTGCAGAAATACACCACACTAATATATCTGAGGGGGAAATCGTGAATATTTCTATAGAAGCTGAAAAAGATGTTTTGCTATGAACTTTGTGTAGTCATCTCTTTGTTGGATGAAGATCCCTCTCTTATACTAGACATTTAAAGGAAAAACTTACTTGGTTATAAAATTCTAGGTTCACGCTTTTCTTGAGTTTTGTTTGTTTGTTTAATTGCTGCTCCTTTGTTGCCTTTGCTTTTGTTTGTTGTTGCTACTGTTTTGTTTGCTTTTTAGAAGTCAGATGATAGCTTAAACCTTTAGATCTTATAAGTCATCTGATCTTTTTATTTAAAGCCTTGAGAACAGTTTTGTCTTTAAGGTCCATTGGTTTTTCTTGTATAGTTATGTGCCATAATTTCTAGGCAAGATACCCATCTCACTGTCGCTGATCTTGTCAATGATCTCTGTTAATCAAGTCTTTTCGATACAAGAGTGACACTGGGTGTTTCCTGCCTCACCTCAAACTCAGCGTCTCCTAGGTGAATCTGATCTTCCCCTCAAAGTTCTTTTTTTTTCTGCTGAAATTTTATTGACATCATTCTCTTTTATTTGCCCAAGCTGAAAGCATGAACTTTATGTTTTATTTATTCAATTCTTCTAGAACACATTCCTCATCCCCAACCTAGTACTTGTAGATTCTCCTTAAATACATCCCTGGGCTCTTTCACATCTTAAATCACATAAATCACTATCATATTCACTTAAATCAAGTTTTTGTTTCCAATTTTATTTATAATATCAGTATATCTAGAATTCCTATCTCCACATACTCAGCTCTCCCTTTTGAACAGGCCACTAAAATTAATCTTTCATCAATACAATTTTTGCCATAGCATACTCCTGCTTAGAATGCCAGAGTAATTCCCAATCCTTACATTTCTTCCATTAGCAAGGAATGTACATGTGTCCACTTGACCAGTCATTCAGATTTTACTTCCACATGGCTCAGATCTTATGTGGATAACCTTTTCAAATGCTTTATCTATTACTGAATGTATCCACAAAGTCTGAAATGTTTGACATGCACATTTTCACTTGCTTTCCTACTCAAACTTTTATGGCTCTACAGAAGCCTTGTTTCAGTTTTTGGTGCCAGGCTGGGGCTTGAACGCAGGGCCTTGACACTCACTGTCCCTAATCATTTTTGCTCAAGGATACCATTTGAGCCATAGCTCCATTTCTTGCTCTTTTTATTTAGTTGATTGGATACAAGATTCTCCTGGACTATCCTGCTTGAGCTGACTTTGAACTGCAATCCTCAGCTCTCAGTCAGCCTCCTGAGTTGCTAGGATTATAGGCATGAACCACTGGTCCCCAGCTAGAAGACTTGGTTTTTTATCATGCTCTTCAGTCTCCAATAGTTTTCTCATATCAAGGTCCTGCAGCAGGTATTGATTCTGGTATACCAATATTTATAAAGTATTTGTTATCTTATAATATTACTTAATGATATACCCAGACTATATTTTCCAGTGAGATTCTTTGATTAGATGAGATTTAGGGCAATATTGTAGAGTAAGAAAAACCAAGTAACTGGGACCTCTATATCCAACACGTGTTTATAAGGCCTGACACTTGGTCTTGTCCCAGATACTTGAATTGATTCTATAATCTGTTCTCAGAACTATCAGAGTTATGTTCAGAGTAAATCATCTCAGCCCCATTTATGTGATAGAGTTCTACCATTATCAAAATCAGAGGCTATGCTGAGATGAGAGTGATTTAAAAAACATGATTTGGTGGCTGAATTGCAACGATGGTTTAAGTGTTTCCCATACAGTTTACTGTAAGTTCAAACAATCCTTTACAACAAATGAGCTCCATGTGGCACCTCAGAAACAGAGACAACACAGGGACTGTGCCATCCTATAACTGCCCTGGAACTAGCAGCCTCCTTCATAGCACAATGGAGGCAGATAAAGAAAACTAGACATTGGTTTCTGAATGCACCCACCCTGAGATGACACATCCTGGTCACTTGCACATCAAATACTAAAGTAACTCATGTCCTGTGCCTACCACTCAGGAAGCAATGAGGTACAGGATGACATCCTGGGGTGACATCCAAAGAAGTATGACATTTTCATTCCTCTAGAAGGAAGGGAGAATAGGACATAGTGGTGAATTCTAGTCATGTTTATTCTAGCCGGGGAATCAAATGTTCAGTTTCTTATCTTTCCTGTATACCAAACACACTCTCTCCTTCTCCAAGGCAAAGCCATAATGCTCAAATGGTCATGGCATTGAGTTACCAGTCTGGGATGACTGACACTCGGCACTCCTCACGGCAGGTCCCCGGGGGACTCTTCATAACACCTTTACAAATCTATAAACTGTAGGTCTGCAAAGCAAAGAGACCTGCTTGCTTCCGTGCACACTTCTTGTGCACCCACCCCCACAATCTCCCTTTCGGAAAGAGAAGAAGGGCAGTATTCCATCGACACTGGGCCTTAGCCATTTTGACATCTTGGTGAGCAGACATTGTGAAGGGCTCCTAACTTGATTAGGCTGCAGTTCTGCTCAAACGAAGAACTCCACTGTTTGCCATGGCTCCTGGCACTAACCACCAGGAGTTTTCCCACTTCCCTTTGCCTTTTGAAATAGTTTAGAAGTTGAACTTTCTCAGCTCATCCAGCTTCCCAAGAGAATCAGGGGGGTTATTTACAGTCCCCGAAAACATCCCATTTCTTGCTCATTTCTTCAGTCCAACTGTTGAATTGGGAAGTTTTTTGCCTATTGGATTCTGGTCTCTCTTCTATGCTAGTAAAAATACAAGAGCTCCTGCTTCTTTTGCCTCCTAGGACCATTCCTCTAGCCCTGCTTCATGAGATGTATGCTGAGCCTATCAGCCTTCGGCCCTTTGCACTAAGTCACTTTATCCAATCAGAATGCCAACCTTCTCAGTCAAGGTAGATAAGGAAGAAGAGGTTCTTCAGTGTTCCCACTGTCATGTGATGCATGAGAATCCATTCCCATGTCATTGACCGAAGCAAGTCCTATGGATCAGCTGAATTTCAAGAGAGCAAAGAAATACATTTTTGTGGGCATTTGGATGGAAAGGAGAAGCCGATCAATGAGGGAATCATATGGAGTGTGACACCTGTGGATGTCAACAATAGGTTCTGGCTGAAAAGGACAGAGGCAGAGCTCAGCAAGGGAGCAGGCAAAGGTGTTGACTCGAAGGTATCAGGGATGCAGGCTCTCCCTTTGAGCCAGGGCCAGACAAATAGCTGAGAGTGTCAGTCATTGCACACTTGGGGGGGGGGAAGAATTGTGGTCTTCCCAAAAGCTTCTTGAACTCACGGCCTCCCAAACTTAGCACTTGATACCCTGAAGCAACTGTCTCCAAAAGCGTGAGCATTGAAATAAAACTCATCACCTTGGGGTCCCAGACTCCAGAGAGGAAAGCCCCTCGCAGATGACTGCTCTTGGTGAGAGGTCTCTAAGGCTGCATGGAGTTCCCTACTTCATTGTTACCTTGCCTTTTCTTCAGGCCTCTCCAGTGAAGGCAAATAACTAGAAGTATTCCGTTTGTTAGTTAGGCTGTCACTGAATCTAAGGCTCAGCCTTGCAACGCAGAAAGGCCAATGGGGAGCAAGATGGAGTCTATGTGCAGGACTTTGCGAATACCATTGTCCCACATAGATACAAGTGCTCTCTGACTATTGGTTTAATTGACTTATTTCCTTTTTTTTTTTTTTTTGAATTGTCAGGTTCAGAGACTCCTTCCAAAAGTTTTAGTAGGAGTGCAACCAAACTGTTAGCCTGTGGATGACGAGATGAGATCTTGGGAGAAGAGTCAAAGAGTCTGTGATTTCTCCCATCCACCTGGGAATGGGAATACCCCAGCGGATGGGGCCTGGTCTCATTGTCAAGGCTGCCTTTTTGGGTGGGAATGGGGGCGGAGTGGCTCAGACAGGTGCTGAGCTCAGCCAGCCTCTTCTTTATTTTGATTAATTGGGTTTTCTTTTGTTTTATGGAACTCGACAGCAGTGGTTGTGGCTTTTCGTGGTTGACTACCCCCATAGTATCTAATTACAGAGGAGATATTTTTTTAAAGCAACAATGAACACATTTTCTAAATAGGTTCCCAATCCCAATCCTTCCCTCAGTACTTGAAGGCAGAAGGAAAGGAGGGATGGGTGTTATTCCCAGAGGTCTCCTGTCAATCAGTCTCAGACAGGTCCCCCTAGGGCCACTCAGGAAGAGTGTCAGAAAGCCACATGGCACAGAGGGCAATGTTCATGCCCTGTCACTGTAAGGCCATATCTCCCACATGTGAAGTTCTCGCAGCTGCCTTCTTACTCCCGCACCTGCACCTGGGGGGGGCAGGGGTGGAGGGAGGTATTACTCAAGAGCTAGGTAGGAAATTACATACTTTAAAGAAGTGACTTTCTGTCAAGAGAAAAAGAAAAATCTCAAGTGGCAATAAGGGAGATCAAAACTACACTCAGTAGCAGCTCCTGACACGAGTGATTCTGAGACTCCTCTCTTTATCCTTCAAATGAAAAGATTCATAGCAAGAGGAATAACATGCTTTGATTCATTCATTCACTCTGTGCGGTTGAGTCTCTGTGAGGCACAGGGAGAATCCATTGATAAGAATCTTACCCACTCAGTAGGGAATAAGGACAAGGAGCAGGAGTTCTTACCTGTCCACTGAAGACAGGTGAGTGAGGGTGGAAAGAATTGGGGGAACTTGTGCCTGTATAGCTCAGTATCTAATGATCCTAACTGCTCACAGCTCTCTGTGAATGGAAGAAAAAGAAGTAAAATATTATGTGTGTTTGGCTCTCTTCCCCCACCTGCCTTCTTGCTGCCTTCTTGCTTAGAAGGGCCTGGAACTCTCTACCAACTGCAAACTGCAGACAAGTAGGTGAAAGGAGTCAGTGTGAGGGATGGCTCATAGGGACTTCTGAACTGCTGAGACTTTTTTTGGGGGGAGGCGTCCGGTCGTGGGGCCTAAACTCTGGGCCTGAGCACTGTCCCTCAGCTCTTCAGCTCAAGGCTAGCGCTCTACCACTTGAGCCACAGCGCCACTTCCGGCTTTTTTCTTTTTGCTTATGTGGTGCTGAGGAATCGAACCCAGGGCCTCAGGCATGCAAGGCAAGTGCTCTACCACTGAGCCACCTTCCCAGACCCTGAGACTTTTTCTAAGGATGAAGCACACACAGGTCAGTGCTCTATTGCACCACACTTGTACACACACGTGCGCACACATGCAGATGAGAACAAGGAGATTTCACCACTTTGCCCTTTGACTTTCTTCCCCTTTCTAGAGGACCACACTGAAGTGGTAAGTTGGTTTACTGAGCAATGATGACCTCATGTCTCAGTCCATTTTCTATAGCTCTAACCGGGGACAAAGTAATTTATTAAGCAGAGCAGCTGATTCCCTCTCACAGTTCAGGAGGCTGGCAGGTCTGAAAACACAGCTTTGACATTGGCTTACCATGTGATGAGGGCATTCCTGCTGGTCACGTCACGACAAAGCAAACAATCCACCAAGAAGTTATTTTTATGCCAAAGCCATTCCAGCATTAATCCTGCAACAACCCATATCCTCACAACCCATTCAACTTTCATAGGCCCTACCTTTCAAAGATTATCAGTTGAGTTTCTAACACCCTCATGCTCACATATTACCTCCATCATTTGCTCTGTTCCTACCAGGGGCCATGTGCAAAATCCCTTCTTGATGTAGAGCTCTCTTTATGTGATGAGAACTGCTCCCGCTGTCTGCACAAGAGTGACTTCAACCAAATTCCTTCGGCAGTCAGACAATGACTCCCTCTTTCCATCCCTCCTTCCCCTTCTTCCTTCCCTCCCTCCTTCCTTCTCTCCCTCTCTCCTCCTACCTTCTTTTTTTTCCTTTTCTCCCTCCTTCTCTTTTTCTCTCCCTCACTCTCTTCTTTTTCTTTTTTGTTTTTGTCGGTTCTGGGGCTTGAACTCTGGGCTTAGGTGTTCTCCCTCAGCGATTCAACTCAAGGCTAGTGCTCTAACACTTGAGCCACAGCACCACTTTTGGTTTTCTGCACGGTTTATTGGAGAGAAGAGTCTCACAGACTTTTGTGCCCAGGCTGGCTTTGAACTGTGATCCTCAGATCTCAGCCTCTTGAGTAGCTAGAATTACAGATGTGAGCCACCAACCCCTGGCTTTTTTCTTTTCTTTGTAAGACAGGCTCTTGCTATGTAGCTAAGGCTATTAAACTTGTGATCTCCTGCCTTGGCCTCCCCACTGTTAGGATTACAGGTATATATGGTGACAGCCCACTAAGACGTCTTCTACTGAAACTGCATATCTGACCTGCTGAAACTTTAAAAGACAGGCCTATGAAAGGCTCTTTTCAAGACCATCTGGATCATAATTCATAGAAGTGGGAGCCTATAACATTGGTGGTTCTGCTACACAGCTGTGGTCAGTGCTTCTGAAGATATTGTGAAAATGCAGGTTGTGATCCAGCAGGTCTATAGACCCAAGACGTGACATTTCTCACAGAATCTAGAAGGAAAGTTCAGGGTAGCAAAAGCATAGAGTATGAGTTCTCAACCTGCCTGCATTGTAGAGTCACCTAAGAAGTTTTGTTCTTCTTTTTAAAATCCCTTTGTCCAGGCTAAAACCCTGATCAACAAAATCATAGTTTGTAAGGTTGGAACTCAGTAATTGTAACACTTCCCAAAGGATAAGATTTCTTAGTGCCTGCAGAGAACCCCTGGTTGGAGAGCTAGTTCTCATGAGAGTGGGCCATGATCCACTACTCTTCTCTCAGCCCAGCTCCAGGGCTGCTGTCTACTATCTAGAACCTATTTTCTGGACAGTGTATATATCGTTCCAAACAGACCAAACATATCAATGTTACAGGGAGCTCCCTTTGTATAGATAGCCAGTAGCAACATCCCTCAGTCTATGTATCTTTTGCACAGAAAATTAACTCTCAATTGTTAGTTCCAACTTCTTGGATTCTCTCCCTCTCCTGGAGCAATCATCAGGGTTCAGGTAGACCACCACATAGGCAGAGACACATGCCCACACCACACCTGTGACAAGAGCCTGCCAACTTGCACAATCTTGCCATCTTCCCTATTGCTCTATACCTCCCAATCTTTTCTTCAGGGACACTGGGGAAATCGTGTCTGACTTCTCTAACTGCTCCACTTCCTTCATACCTGTGAACTGTGTACATAGCATCACTCACCATTACCGCATTCACCTTGCTCTTACAGCTGGCTCTTCTTTGTCTTTCAGTCTTTTCTTTCTCATCTGTGGAACTCTCTTCTCGGACCAAGACAGACAACTCCTTTGTATCCCATGGGAATGGGAATATCTACTATATTCTTTATTGCACTGTACAAAATGTATTGATTCTCTAATCTGTTTCCTCTGTGTCATGGTGAGTTCCCCATGGGTGGCAGTACCTTGTCCACTCTTCTGTCTATACCACAGTACCACACACTGAGCACAGTGCTCTGAACAGCAGAAACTCAAACAGCAGTATATTCAATCAATCAAACATACTCCCTTCCTTTCTACTCCCCCCTTCCCCCAGTTTCTCCATTAGGTTGTATAAAATATACAGAAAATGATCTGTTTTAGCACAATTCTGACAGGCAGATTTGCTCAAACAGTCCATACCCGAGGGTAATATAATTGGAATACCCAGTCCTTCCAAAACCCTGCCAATCATTCTGTTGGGTAAATAGGCACCGGTGATTGGTTCTAATCAAAGTCATTAGGATGTTCTAGAATGATCACGCTGCCATATGTAGATAATTATGGCAGAAGTCTCAGTGTTGGATGTTAGCCAATCTAAATAGCATTAGCATGAGGAATTTGCATAGAACAACAAAAATAGAAGGATGGCATGGTAGTTGGGCATAAATAATGGCCAGCACCTATATAGCATTTAAAAAAATGTACTGACACTTATCCAAGTATTTGAACATATTAATTCATTTACTCAACATAGCAGCTCCACAAGTACAATTACTATCTGAGTTTTTTTTGTTTTGTTTTGTTTTTGTTTTTGTTTTTAGCCAGTCATGGGCTTGAACTCTGGGCCCAGATGCTGTAATCCTCTACCATTTTGAGCCACAGCATCACTTCCAATTTTCTGGTGGTTATTTGGAGATAAGAGTCTCACTGATGAGCCAGGCGCCGGTGGCTCAAGCCTGTAATCCTAGCTACTCAGGAGACTGAGATCTGAGGATCACGGTTCAAAGCCAGCCTGGGCAGGAAAGTCCATGAGACTCTGATCTCCAATAAACCACTAGAAAACCACAAGTGGTGCTGTGGCTCAAGTGGTAGAGTGCTCACCTTGAGCTGAAGAGCACAGGGACAGCGCCCAAGCCCAGAGTTCAAGCCCACAACCAACCAAAAAAAAAAAAAGTCTCACAGACTTTCCTGCCCAGGCTGGCTTTGAACTGTGATCCTCAGATCTCAGCCTCCTAAGTAGCTAGGATTACAGGCGTGAGCCACCAGTGCCCAGCTAGTATCAGAGTTTTATAGGGGGGGAAACAAAGAGAGAGGTTACATCACTTGGCCAAGATTAAATAGCTGGTAAATGATGGTGTCTCCATTTAGACCAGGTAGACTAGCAGCACCCCTCTATGCTTCTCAACTCCTCACCCTACTGCTATATTGAAATAGCGTGGATTTCAGCCAACAAGCATTGACAAAGTTCTCAACATTATTATGTCGTTAACATTCCTTGTCATCTGTTAATACATAACAGAGCTAACTTGATCCTTGAATAGAGACTGGACTATCCCTGTTCTGCATCTTATTAGAATAGCAGATCTCAAAATTTAAACATACACGATTCAATTCCTTATTTTCTTTGCTCCTTCAATTTTTCCTTCCTTCCTTCTTACCTACATTTTTTTTCTTTCTTAAATACCCAAACAGACACGCCCATATCTCAGAAAATAAAGACTTAAGGATCTTCAGTGAACAACTTCTCTGTAAAAGAATACTCAAATTGGGGGCTGGGAAGTTGGCTCAGTGGTAGAGTGCTTGCCTTGCATGTATGAGGTCCTGGGCTCGAGTCCTCAGCACTACATAAGCAGAAAAAAGCCAGAAGTAGTGCTGTGGCTCAAGTGGTAGGGCACTAGCCTTGAGCTTAAGAGCTGAGGGACAGCGCCCAGGCCCAGAGTTCAGCCCCCATAACTGGCAAAAAAAAAAAAAAGAATACTCAAATTAATGAGCACAAGAACAATGCTATCTTCCTTTATTTTCTTTTGGAGATAAGACTGGGGTGCTGGTGTGCTGAAATGAGCAGCTTGGGGGATGGCTTTTGGGTCAACATTATTCAAATTAGTAATATCACTCTTAGGCATTCATTTTTTAAATTTTTTAATTTTTAATTTTTTTTTGTCAGTCGTGGGGCTTGAACTCTGGGCCTGGGCGCTGTCCCTCAGCTCTTCAGCTCAAGGCGAGTGCTCTACCACTTGAGCTACAGCACCACTTGCTCTTGGGCATTCTGCTTGGTTCCACAGGGACCCTCATGTGGTCCCTGGCATGTGGTCTAGTCTCATAAAGAGATCTGGGGGGTGGAGGGTGAGAGTCAGTCTCTCTTTCATTTGGAAACCTGCCTGTGGAATCAATCTGTCTTTGCCCCTGAGGTTTTTAAAAAAATATTATATATTAAGTGCCTTCATTTGTTGACTTCATATTTTAAAGCCTACGACTTGGAATTATTACTTTTGCATATGATCTGCTGTGCCTGGACCAGGTAGGTGTGAGGGCAGTGAGAAAAGCTGGGAACTGGTGTTTAGGTCAGAATTTTCTTTGACAGAAAAAAATTCAAAGGCAAAAGCTTCATTATTCTTCCTACATTCCAACTGTCCTTTGTACCACATAGGAAGCCACTAGAACTTAATTTTTTAATACATGTAGTTATCAGTTTCTCTAAAGCAATGTTTTTTCCAAATATATCCTCTCCGATTACCACTTGGACTCGTATGACCAAGAAATAAATTAGAAATATGAGTTTATTAGAAATACAAGTTTGAAGGTCCTACTCTAGACTTACTGAATCAAAACTTCCAGGGTTGGAGACCAATCATATGAGGTTTTTTGAATATTTTTATTATCTTTAAGTAGTTGTACAAAGGAGTTGCCATTCACCAAAGCAGTTTACAAATACAGTGCATCTTGGTCAATGTCAGCCCTTCCAACTTTCTCACCTACCACTCCCAACCCACCCTTTCCCTACTTATCTTAGTTTGAGGTTATGTGCTTAATGTTTGGCCTTTTAACAAAGCCGTTTATGTGCACAATGCATTTGTGTCATTCTTTCAATATCTTCACCTTTCTTTGACGCATCCCTTCCCTTATATTTCTCAATTCTGTGGTATATACAATGAATTCTTACCTACAGTGTATCCCTTTCCCTGCTTCATTTTTCTATACACATCCCTTTGACACCACCTTACCTTCTTTCAAGTACTCATTTCCTAGTACTTATTTTGTTGGGCTTTGACTTAGTCTTTTTAAAGAAGTATACGCTTTGCGTTCTCAATGGAGTCTATACACTTCAGTTAATTCATTTGTAACCCCTTGCTTACCACCTAGTATGTTTAGTTGTAGATGTAGAAGCACATCCTAGCTACCTTCTAGCATGCTAAAGTTAGAGAACTACTCTCATAAAGAATTAAGATACTTAATCAAAACACAGGATAGCTAACATAAAACCTAAGTAATGTGTTAGCAAACACTTTCCTTGAGAGAACGTATGGATGTAAGGATGCACTGTCCTCAAAAGACAACCCAGCTGATATTATCTAGAAGTGGAATTCTACACCAGGCATGAAGTCCCAGGCAAATGGTAAGAAGGTAGATAGAAACAGCTGGGAAACTGACACTCTGTGTTCATTACTGACCCTAGAAAAATATCTCTGCTCAGTGATCAAGGTGGGTGAGATGTGGGTGGAGGGCAATGATTAATTCAGATGTTTCTTACTTGAAAGAGCTCAGCTGTTCTCCTTATTCAAATCTGCCTTACTGAACTGATGATATTAAAACTGGGAGCTTTCTGAAACCTAATTCGAGCAACTGACTTTAATCATTCAGGGTGCAAGGACACACTGTGAGACTATAAAAGCTGGGGCTTTGGTCAAATTTGAATGTCAAATTTGAATGACTGGGTCTGTGGTGAGACTCAAAGAGCAAATGGAACTGGCACAATATGATCTTTAAAACCAGTTACAACGATCAAAACATAAAAAATAGATAAAGTGATTTTTCTGAGCATAAAAATGTATCCTTTCAGAAACAATTAATGAGATAAAAATTACTCATTAGACCCATGTACTGTTATATCATTATAGCTGTAACATCTAAAATAACTTAGTTCTTCTCTTTGAAGAAGCTAGGGCAAATTCTACAGGTTGCATACCTAATTAGGTCAGACAGCAACTAACTTGCTTTTTCATTACTGTCCTATAGAGAATACTAGTTATAATTATCCTTTCAGAAGGAAAATTGGACATGGGTTCACATGGAAAATGAAGAATAAAAATAGAAGGCCATCAAACTCAGGAGGACCCACAGATCATGAGGCTTTCATTATGTGTTGTCTAGGCTAGACAGTACCCTGTGCCCAGTTGAAAAAGTTAGGAAAAAATTAGTTGAAAAAGTTATCTTGGGATAGACTCCCAGCCACATATGAGTGGCCAGTATTCCACACTCACTACCTGGGTTGGATGCCATAACCAAAATTTACCTAGATAGAATTTTGCTGTGACTTGATGTGTGGTTTCTGATACACCTTACCTTTGGTCATTTTCCTTTCCCAGAGTATAGAGGCACCAAGATGAAAGGTTTCTATCCAATTAGAGAGCTAATGAGATTCACAGCGTTGGCTTGTTTATGTTCTTGGGGTTTTTTCCCCCTTTTTATGCCAATACTGGGGCTTAAACTCAGGGCCTATCCATTCTTCTTAGCATTTTTGCTCAAACCTGGCACTCTACCAATTAGCCCCAACTCCATTTCTGGCTCTTTTTTTGGTGGCTAATTGGAGATAAGAGTCCCACAGACTTTTCTCTCCTGGCTGACTTTAAACTGCCATCGTCATTCCTCAGCCAGATAGGAATACAGGTGTGAGCCACTGGCGCTGGCTGCTCATTGACTTCTGATGGCAATACCTATAAAGTTCTGGCTCCATACCCATGCCTTGGGTTCTTAGAACTCTCATTAAGCCAACCTAGCTTCTAAAGTTACCATCAGAGAATCAGGCTAAAGTAAAGCTGAATAACTCTAGTTGTCTGTGACCACCTGTCCAGTGTGAATACTGTTAATCAGAATTTGGACAAGTTTACCTAGTTTTCTGGACCAGTACCAAAGCCTAAATATGAGCTTTGTGCCAGCAGGTCCTTCAACTGTATCATCTTTGACACAACTTATAAGTTGGGTTAATATGATCTCCAGGGGGCTGATGGGGAGATGTCTTACTCCAATGAAATGATAGGGTTCATATTTAATAGAGTTAGACTAGGGTAAAGTCTAATACTAAATTCTAACTGCTTCTCTTGGCCTTTGTTACAAAAGCAGGTCACCCTGATAAACTGCCCTCTGATAACCTTGTAGGCTGATAATGTGGAAGTTTTGTTGGTGGACATTCGCCAGTACCCAGGTCTATTCAATAATTCCAGGATGCCCTGTGGATTCTCTCTCCCCAGCTGGCCCCATGGATAGCTCAGTAGTTAATGGTCATTAAAAGATGTCCACTGGATCTGCAGCATCAGTGTCACCTGGGAGCAGGTTAAAAGTGAAAAATCTCAGACATACTAAATAAGAAAATCTGAGGCTGGAGCTCAGTGATCTGTATTGTCCCAAATTTGGCTACTTTTGATACATGATCAAGATCTGAGACTTGTTTTCTACTATGTGTCATGGTTGACCCAGTGAAATAAAACCCAAAAATTCAGTCCAGTAATCTCTCCAACTCACTCACTCACTCACTGACTTTATGCCTTTCATAATTTAAAATGTTTCAATGATGGACCAGGAATGGGTGGCTCACTCTTATAACCCTAGCCACTCAGGAGGAGGCTGAGATCTGAGAATGGTAGTTCAAAATAAGCCTGAGCAGAAAAGTCTTTGAGACTCTTTTCTCCAATTAACCATCAAACCTGCCAGAAGTTGGTTTTTGGCTCAAGTATAGAGCACTAGCCTTCAGCAAAAAAAAAAAAATCACTCGAGGACAGCACCTAGGCCTTAAATTCAAGCCCCAGGACAGCACCAAAAGGGAAAAAAAAATCAAAGATTTCTTTGAAACCCCAAAGCCTCAAACATTTCTGATTCTCCAAAGTTTCATCGAAGTCAATGAGGGTACCATGGACTCCCCAAACCTAGCATAGGGAAAACACAAACATCCTCACTTTGCCTCTTAAGTTTTGTTAGGTGCTTAGGATTCTCTTCTTGATACCTGTAGTTTTATTCCTCATGTACACCCCCAAGGTTTCAATAGGTGTATCCAAATGATCTCCAAGCTTTCTGGGATATAGCTATTTTTTAAAATCTCGAAACATTGTCATTGCCTCTTCCTTCCATTTTTCTTAATTAACAAAAGCCTCCCAATTTTATTATTTTCTCTTGGAAAGGGAATATGTTTTTATTTTGGCTCCCTTTTCCTTCAAGAATATTTGGAGAAGAAAAGAAAAAGAAGGTCTTCTCTTTGTGTGATGTTATTGCTTATTAATGGATAATTGCAGAATAAAAGATAAGCTTTGAGTATCTTTAGGACCGAGTTTAAATATCATTCCCACTTTAATGTCTTAAATATATTTATTTTTTAACAGTTGGTACTGGGCTTGAGCTCAGGGCTTCAGTCTTGTTTGGCTTTTCCATTCAAGGTTGGTGCTCTGCCCCTTGAGCCATACCTTTGCTTCTGACTTTTTGCTGGTTAAGCAGTTAAGAATCACATAGATGTTTTTGTCTGGCTGGTTTTGAACCATGACTGTCAGATCTTGGCCTTCTGAGTAGCTAGGATTAAAGGTGTGAGCCACCAAGTACCCTACTGAACTTCTTTTATCTTTTTTTTTTTGGTCAGTTGTGGGGTTTGAACTCAGAGCCTGGGTGCTGTCCCTAAGTCTCTTTGTTCTGAAGGCTATTTCTCTACCACAGCATTGCTCAAGCCACAGCATCACTTTTGTGTTTTGAGTGGTTAATTGGAGATAAGACTCACAGGGACTTTTTAGCCTGGTCTGGCTTCAGATCATGACCCTCAGATCTCAGCTTCCTGAGTAACTAGGACTACAGGCATGAGCCACTGATGCCTGGCTTATTTTTATCTTTTAATATGGGGGAAAAGAACTAGACAGGACTTGCGTGAAATTTTTATATTATTTGAAATATCTAGCACAATGTTGGCATATTGTATTTGTTAAATAAGCAATAACTGACTGTTATTATTGTAGAGGTAGCATAGTCTTATTTCCTCCAGGACAGAGATGGAAAAATTATAAAATGAATACAGAATATGTTCCTCAAGGACCAAAGTTATTTCTTGTTAAGAAATATAAATATGGTTTCTATATTTTCTGCTTAATCTCTCTTACATTTTGGAATTCTTCTGATAAAACATGATTTTGAAGATGATTTAGGCTTGTACAGACTTGCTTATTGCTGTGTATTCTTCACATTCTTCCATCCCCACCTTCTTGAACAATGTGCATTGAATCCAGTCCCTTAGGCATAACTCACAGGAACAAACTGGAAAGTACCACAAAGTAGGACGGATGAATACAATTAGTAGGCAGATTGCAATTTAATTGAAGTCATTTTCTAACAAGGAGACAGGGGCTGCATTGTAATGAGGGACCTTCCAGAGGATTCAGATAGGTACTACTGGGGGTGTGG
Source organism: Dipodomys ordii (assembly GCF_000151885.1). NCBI lineage: Eukaryota > Metazoa > Chordata > Mammalia > Rodentia > Heteromyidae > Dipodomys > Dipodomys ordii. The sequence continues at coordinate 7,164,437 of NW_012267235.1, forward strand.
GTAGTAAGATTTGGTTATCCCCCTCATGTCTATCCTTTCCAACCAGCTGATGAGGTGTGATTCCTTTTCCTGTTTCATTCCATGCACAAGCTTGCCGATAGGCACTCAGTGCATGTGGAAAGGCCAGAGTAGATGGATGAATGGATTGTGGATGGATGGATGAATAGATATGTGGGTGAATTTATAGTCTATATCCCATAGACCACCATATCCTTGTAGTGAACCATTCTAATTGCTACCCTCAGTCACTTTACTCCACTTACTACAGCACCCTCGATGCAATCAGAACTGTGTTAAGCTGGAAAAACAGAAAATATGGCTCCAGTTCCCTGGAGAAAGTATACTAATCTCACAACACAAGACATCTCTGTTTTCATCCACTTACTGGCTGGGAAAGTCCAGCAGTTGACATCCTTTCCTCTAATGCTATGGTCCAGACATAGCAGGGAGACAGAGGAAAGGCAGAGGCAGGGTCACACCCCTGACACTCATTTCTGTTTTATTTCTCTACTCCATTGTTGCTTAACAACCCAGCCAAAAACTGGGGCCCGACACAGCCCAGTGTTGATTTCACTTGGATGTGGGTGGGCAATGTGGGCTGGCATTGTATGTGTCCTCACTGGCTCCCCGTCAACAGAGTGGATCTGCCTCTGTGAATGGGCACCTAGTCTATGTGTCTCTTATGACTCACAGGCTTCCTTTTTTGCCTGGCAGTCCAGCACCATTTTCAATAAATGACAGAAAATAGTCCTCTTGAGTCCTGGCCTCAGACTTGGCACAGCATTACTTTGCCTTATTCTCTTGGCAAAGCAAGTCACAAAGTTTGTTCATCTTCAAGAAATAGAAAACTATTGTTTGAGTAGGCCAACCTCTGCAAAAAAAAGTTAATGGTAGCCTATCTCAACCAATAAGCCAGGCACACTGGCACACGCTTGTAATCCCAGGAGGTCAGCTACGGGTAATAACCTAAACTTTCTCAAGAAAATAAAGTACAAAGGGCTAAGAGTATGGCTTAAGTGGGGGAGCACCTGTAAGGTACATGAGACACCCTAAGTTTAAACCCTATTTTACTCCAGTGGGAAACAGGAGCTCACTTCCTGGTACGAGTTGTTAATAGACACAACTCAAAGGGGATGGACATATGAGTTAGACTGGAGAATGGGTTCATCAATCTACCTCAGATTCATTAGCCAAGCTGCAAGCCGATGGAGCTGTTTCCTTTCCTCCCTCACTCCTTCCCTTTTCCCCAGCTCCCCTCCCTCCTTTCTCCTTCCTCCTTTCCCTTTCTTTCTCCTTTTTCGCTTTCCTCTTCCTCCTCTTCCCTCCAATGTCTTTGTCTTCTTTTTCATTTTCTTATATCTTCCTCTTTGTTTTTCTTTCATCTGTAAGCTTTACCAGACTAAAATAAAGACAGGCTATGGACGAAGGTACTAGGAAAGGGCAAAACATTTTGTAGTATGTACCACATTGCTTAACTCCATCCTGGATGGACTTAGCTTCAAAAGGTCTTAGCCTACTATTCGTACTCTGAGAGTTTATTGCTAATTAAAGGTAAACTGGACTCCTAAGCCCGGACTCACTCTTCTTGGCATACCGTTACTAGCCCTCATTTTCAGCCAGGCAGCCCTGTGAGTGATGTATACATTCTAGTATACCTCTTTTTCCCCTGCTCCATCCAACCATTGAAATGCTACTTACTGCCGACTGGAGCAAATTCCTCCCATGCACAGGATAGCTGCATGGTTTCCCTGGAGTTTTTTTGTAGTTCTCTTCAGAAACACTCTCTGTGAGAAGGTATGAAAGGAACTCTTTGTGAACCTGAATATGACAATAACTCTCTCCAAGGATTTTTTACTTGAAAGTAAAATGACTTATCAATGGCATGTAAGTAAAGATTAGTCTGGAAGCAGAAATGAGCTGGTTATGTTGGCATTTCAGTGGCTGTATATATTCTGAGAATGAAGAAGGTTCTTACTCACAAAAAGGGGAACCAGAACACTTGTGGCCTGAAGCTCATAAAGTAGCACCATTTATTAGACACATTTTGTATGTATGACAGTATGCTAAGCATTTTATATGACCTAATGTAGTTCTCAAGCAACATAATACAACAACATAATACCCACTTTACAAATGAGAAACTGAGGTAAAAGAGGAGAAGTATGTTCTCTTGGAAGAATCAGGATTCTAATCCACCCTGTCTGGCTGCAGGCCCTTATTCCTGGTTGTTAAAATCCACTGCATTCTACTTATTTAGAATCTAAGTGAAAAATTATGAATAAACTTAGAAGATAATTAATGCTTCATAAATGTTGGTTGATAGTCTTGACTGAGTCTTTGTCCCTGTGTAAGAGCCAAAACAATTAAAACTCAAATGAATTTTCAGTTACTCACAGGCTTTAATGACCATGTTGTTGCTTAATGAAGTCAACTATATTATATAAGGCAGATGATTACTGATCATTTTAAAAAGTGTAAATAGATCTTTATGAATGAAATCATTCAGTAGCTCTGTCATTTATGTTGCTAAACTACATTAACAGTCTTGAGGTTTGTTGTAGATTCTGGTGTTATTGCTTATTGTTTATCTTTTTGTATGCCACAGGATTTTGGAACAGATTAGTATTTCTCACACTATGTTCCTTAGGAGATGTGATGATTATTTTGATTGTTAATTTGAGTGGATTGAAAAACTAAATGCTTTAGGAGACTGGTAAAGTACACCTTTGGGTGTGTCTGTGGGGGCATTTCTGGGAACCACTGGGTCATGATTGGGTCTCTGACCCAATCAATGATTTAATCCATTAGTAGATTCAAATTTTGATTGAGCTATTGGGAGGAGATAAACTGTGGAAGGTTGGCCTGCTTGGAAGAGTAGGTTGGTGGAAGGGGGGAAAAAAGGAGGGGCTTCTTGACTGTAGATATAGCTTGCCCTTAACCCTACTTCTGAGCTCTGCTTCCTGTCCACCATAATGTGAGCGGCTCCAGTATACTTTCCCCTCCATGACAGGTGAAATCCTCAGAAACCATGAGCTCAGCAAACCTTTCCTCTTTAAGTCGTTTCTGTCAGGCATTCGGTCACAGCAATGACAAAACTGACTAACACAGGAAACTGATTCTATTATATGTTTGTCTTAGTTTAAGCTATTATAATAAAATGTTATTGACTGGGTTGCTTATAAAACAGAAGTTTGTTGCTACCATTTCTGATAGGCAGAAATCCAAAGTCAAGGTGCCAGTAGATCCAGTGTCTGGTGAAGTCGGCTTCCTGGTTTGTAGATGGTCTTCTATTTATTGTCATGTGGGAGAGAGAGAGAGAGAGAGAGAGAGAGAGAGAGACAGAGACAGAGACAGAGACAGAGACAGAGACAGAGACAGAGACAGAGACAGAGAGAGAGAGAGTCTCTACCCTTTCACTTACTGACCTATCAAAAGGACTACTTCCACATACATTCAAGGCTTAGGTTTTACCATATATATTTTCAAAGTGAGGACAGAAGCCTTCATTCTGCATAACACTGTTCATAGATATACCATGAATAAATGAATTTATAGGCAAGTGAACTTACAAAATATATGACCCATTCGTATGTGAAGTATGTTTCCTTGTTGCTTACTACAAGAGTACTATAAGACATGTCAGAGCCTTTTACTCCCTATAGTCTACATTTGTGAATTTCTAAGACAATAGTATGGCTACATGGTTAGCCATCCTTAACTTAATGTTAATATACATTCAACTGTTGAATTGTTAGTCAATATGACGTCATTGTTGCCAACAACAATAATTGCAGTTCACTAAGTATCTAACTGTTTGTACTTCCAATTCCACATATATAAATATAATAATACTTGAGTCTCATTTTCAAGTTATTTCTTCCCATTCTTTTAAAATTTATTTCCATTATGAATGAAAATTATAAATTAAAATATAAATTAAAAAAAGAACAATAGGGAAAAACAAAGGAGGGGGTAACAACACTCAATAGGAAAGGTACTCATTACCTTACTCATGTAACTGTAACCCCTCTGTACAATCTTTACAATAAAAATATATATTAAAAAAAGAAAATTATTTGGATTTTGAAGATTTATGGCTGTGTTTATTTAGTTGAAAATAAGTAAGATGTAATTTATATGTTGGCTTTTGAACACCAAAGAACATTATCTCTGTTCTAAGTGAGGAGTATATTCAGAAATATGTTGCATCCTCTCGGATATTACTTTATGTTTTTGGTGCCAAATTTAAGAAAGCATAATAAAATGGAATTCATGGGGAAAACGAAACTTTTTGGACAGTTTCCCATGTGCATATCATTTTATGTCTGACTTAAATCTTTCAAAACCTACTTACCTAGACGGTAACTACTTATGCCCTCAATTTACCAATATAAAACCCACATCCCAGAGAAACCAAAACTGTTTAAGTTTGCACAGCTACTAAAGCAAAATAAGGTCTGAACCCCAAACATTCTGACCTGACTCTAAAATTCATGCTCTGTTATAAAGAAACAAAGCAGGAGAAAGATGAGTAATGTAATAGAAAACCTATCATTTGAAAACAGATATAATTGGCAAACTACTAATAATAATGACAACAACAATTCCATTTCTCGCCTGTGACAGGAAAAGAAATTATGTAGAGTCCTTTTATGTTAAGTCATAAATGGTGATTAAGAAAGTAATCTAGTCAACTCCTCAGATTTGAAAATTAAGGAATCATCCTTCAGGCTTGATCATTTTTAGAATGATTAAGTTATTAATCAACAAAGTAGATTATGAAATCATAAACCAAATTAGCCATACAGACATGGTTTGTTCTAAAATCCTAATTAGGTTGATGGAGTTAATGCATATGTTTACTGATAATTCCAGTCCTAAACACTTGGTCTGAGGTCACATTATACAAGAATGATTACTTTCAGTATTCCCTTTGATGCCACCAAACATGCCGCTATGCTTTCTGGGTAGAATAAAGCAAAAGGAAGAGCCTTCCTGGGAATATTCACAACTGCAGGTGAGATTCTCTGGAAGATTTGGCCTTCTGTCACTCAGAGGACAGTTTATAGACATGATCCTTTCTTATATTAGGATTTAACTACAACACAGTAGATGATGGACCTTCTATTTCCCTTCCTTTCTTGAAAACACAGTTCTGTTTTAACACATGCCCATGCATGAGTGCAAACACACATATACATGAGTGCACACATAAATTGGTGCAAACACACATGAGTGCACATACACCTTATTGGTGGCTATGTCATGTCTTCTAAGTGAAGTCAATTCAGGCATCTTGACCTGCATGTGAATGCAACTTCTGGAATTTGAACTAGAGCCTGGGCTTTCCTGAAACAAAGAGATTAAAGAGTCAGATGTGTATTTCCACATGAACAAACCCAGCCTTAATGATTATAACAAAGAGGATTACGCAAGGCATTTGTTTAGTTTTAACCGAAAATTGATGAGGAGAAATAGGAATTAGACATATGCACATCCTGTAAGCTGAACACATGCATGCAGCCTGCATGGGTCCCTTAAAGCCTCTAACTTCCCTGCAGCAACACGCTTTCTATGTGTGGAAGACTAGACAGAACTTGGCCTTAGTATACTCTCCATTCTGTTCTGTTGGTAGCCACTATGGTGAATTACCTTGGTATCATATTGTGATGGTGATTAACCTGTGCAGTCTCTTAGGGGCTGAGAGTCGCCCCTCTCATAGAATCATATATACCAGGTAAGATTTTATCACTGTGGATGCTTTTACCAGCATCATTCTTTTTAATTCCATTTAGTTCCATGAAGGACCTCTCTCTCCCATGTTGCCTTCTATTTTCCTTCTCAACCATCTCTTCTTGTTTATCTTTGCTCTTTTCCCTTCTATTTTCATTCCTCCCTCCCTAATATTATCACTTTACTTTGACTCCTGGCACCCCTATCTAGGGGCTGTGTGTTATATAGCAAGTCTCTTAATATGTTGGAGCCTGTTTCCTTATACACAAACTTAGAACTGCTCTATCCATTTTACTTTGCAAACTGTGGAGTGCTATCTATGCTTATGGGGTGGTCACTTTTGCTTTATGCCCACATCCTCTGCTTTGCCATAAGTATGTCCCTGGATAAAGCTGGCATTTGTGATTTTTTTGAGAGGGACCACCTCTTCTTGACCACTTCCATCTACTGCCATCATTGCCATTCTTGCATTTATAATAGATTTGGTCTTTTCTTTCTTGGTCCCTTGAATCTTGAATGGTAGAGATCTTTTGATCTTGACTCCATTGTTCAGAAGTCTAACAGGTGGCTGCCTGTTTTTCTACTCTTCTTACCTGGCTTACTTCTCTACCAAGAGGTGAGAGGCTGCCAGGAATGTTCAGGCATGTCACAAGGCTTAACCAGAGCAGAAGGCAAGAAAAACAGAAATTCACACAAGAATAACATAAAGACAATGTGAAAGCTAGGTGCCAGTAGCTCACACCTATAATCCTAGCTACTCAGGAGGCTGAGACATGAAGGATTAATGTTTAAAGCTGGCCTGGATAGGAAACTCTGTGAGAGTCCATCTCCAATTAATCAGAAAAATACTGTACTGGAGGCATGGCTTAGGTGGTAAAGTGCCAGCATTGAGCAAGATAGTAAAATGAGCTTGAAGATCTCTTAGTTCAAGCCTTGGCATTAGCATAAACAAAAAAGTCAATATGGAGAACATTTTTAAAAAGTAAAACATTCTCCAATGTTATTGTTAATTCACTTGAGGGATAGTTAAAACTGTTATGATAAGCCTTGAGTGAGCCATTAGAGATACAAGTGGAGACATTGTATGGTTTTATGCATTCATTGAAAAGATTACTTCACTTCTTTGAATGTCTCCTTTGGATTTCTAAGCTATTTGTAAAACTTAGTATAAAAGTAACCTATAAATTTAATTAAACAAATGCATTCCTTTAGGAGGAGGAAAAAACAATAATGGAAATAATAATGAACTACAATTAAAAAATATTTCTTCCACCTTCTCCCAGGGTTACCTTGAGTAGTAATAACAAGCATGCAGCACTATTCATATCAGAAGACACCTTCATGGTCATTACCTCAATTTTAACTCAGACTTGGTAATGATAATAACATAGAAAGGTATAGAGAATTCATGTAGGCAGGAGGGCATTGCCCATTGGTAGGCCATTGGTCTCTAGGATGCTTATTCTTATCTAAGAATGTGATTAATAAAGCATCTCCAGATGAATATTAAAGTGTTTTTGCAAAAGCCAAACACAGTGATTTGTGGGATTCTATGACCACAGGAGAAATTTAGACCTCTCTCTAAGATTATTAGCCAGAAGCCACAGGACATTCTGCCAGTTACAGTCAAGGGCACACTGGATCAAATATTATATAGTTCAGGAACTTCATAGCACGTCTGAAGATACAAGCTCAGAAAACAAAAAAACAGATTTATTATTTGATCCCGCTATCTCAGGTCTGTGTATGTACTCAACGGAAATGAAGCAATACCTGAATCTGTATGCCATGTTTATTACAGCAGTATTCACAACAGTGAAGATATGAGTTCAGCCTAGGGGCTTGTCAACAGATGAATGAATAAAGAAAATGTGATACATGAACACACACAGAGTATTATTTGGGCACAAAAATGAAATCATGTCATTTGCAGCAAAATGTATGGAACTAGAAAACATTCTGTTAAGCAAAATAAGCCAGATAGATAATGACAAGAACCATCAATCCTCTCTCCTATGTGGAAGCAAAAAATAATGAAAGGGCTAGAGGCTTGACTCAAGTGGCAGAGCACTTTCTTAGCAAGTACAAGACCCTGAGTTATATCCCAAATACCATAAAAAAAAGAAATATAAACATTTGAGTGTAGACTGAGAATTAAGAATAAGGAAGGGTGAGGATGGGGAAAAAAGGATAGATTTGATCAGTGGGTGTTCCATGTATGGACCACCACAGTGAGACTAATTAATATGCATAATTCATACACATGAATAAAATTATGCAAACAATGCAAGAATCGATGTAAGATGGGACCAGAAGCAGCTGTCACATGCTACAGGGAACGTAGGCTTGGGGATTACTTTGCCTATAATTGGTACCACCACTGTGGTGAGTCACCAACACAACAGTAGATGCCCAGAAAGGGAATATGTGGCCCTCCCCAGCTTCTGTAACAGGTATGACTCAAAACTCCTAATCTTCCTGGAGTTTCTCTCCACATAGCAAGGGAACTCAGAGATTCATTTCTGGCCCATATAAGTTAACTAATTGAGGGTCCACCTTCCTGCTTGGGGGGGGCGGATAATTTCCATGTCTACTCAATTCTAAGTCTCCTAGACCTTATCACTATTTCATGTATTCTCATCTAAATTTCTTGTCTTCTAACTATTGAATCTCTCCTATATACCCTGCACTGAGGTAGAGTTCTGCTTATATCCCAACACTTTATGATGACTTGTTTGCATGTCACACATCCCTAGTAACAAAGTCCTGTGTTGAAAGCATTGTATTTTACAATGAAATTTTAGAGAGTTTTACCTTTAAAAAGAACACGCCTGATAATTCAGCAGAAGCATGGCTGGTAAAGACAGTTTGCTCAACAACAACAACAAAAGAGAAATAATAGTCCCCAAAGGATTCCTTGGGCCCCAACAGCATCCACTATTAAAATTTATGATGTGTAACATGAAGAAGGGGTCATGCCATATAAAGAGTTAACAACCCATAACTGAACATAGAAGCTGACTGCTTCAGCACTGCCTAGGTTGTGGGAGACATATGACTCTGTCATTTCCATTCACTATCTACACTTTGCTCATATTGGACACTAAAAATATCATCATGAAAGACAGGTGCTGGTGGCTCAAGCTTGTACTCTTAGCTATTATAATCTTACCTGAGATCTGAGGACTGTGGCTCAAAGTCAGCACAGGCAGTTAAGTCCATGAGATTCTTTTCTTTGATTACTCACAGAAAAACACTGGACATGGAGCTGTGGATCCAAGTGGTGGAGCTAACTAGCCTTGAGCGAAAGAAGCTCAGGGGCAGTGCTCAGACCCTGAGTTCAAACCCCAAGACCAACATACACACACACACACACACACACACACACACACACACACACACAACCTGGGAGTGTCAAATATCTTTCCAAGTTAATACGTACACTACAAACCAGTAAAGGGAACATACCCTTTCTTTACAAAGGTGCTTTGCCCTACTCAAGTAAGAGGCCAAAAATAGGAACTAGGCATGGTGGCACAGACTTGTAATTACAACTACATGTAAGGCATAAGAGGCCAACCAGCCCCAAGCAAAACTTGAAGACACACTTAAAAAATAACTAGAATTTAAAAAAATGCCTGGTGCATGGCTCAAGTGATAAATTACCTCTAAGGTCCTGAGTTCAATTCCCACTATCCCCTCCTCAAAAAAAAAAGATGGTGAGTACTCTAGCCTGGGATCCCTAGACAACAAATCTTGAGGCCAGTTCTTAGGTGCTATGTCTAGTTAAGTACAGCTCTAGGGAAGCCAGAGTGTGGTGCTTCAGGAGCGGCAGGAGAGCAACTTTAAGGGATATTATAGTTTGGGGTATTGTTGTTATTTCTAGGCACAGTTGATACCAGGTGCTAGTGGCTCACATCTGTAATCTCCGCTACTCAAGTTCCTGACTTCTGAACATCAAGGTTTGGAACTAGCCTGGGGCAGACAAATCCTCAGTACTCTCACCTCCAAGTAACCAGCAAAAAGCCAGAAGTGGAGCTGAGCTGTGATTCAAATAATGGAGCATTAGTCTTATGTGGGAAAATAACAAACAAATAACAAAACAAGGGGGCTGGGAAGGTGGCTCAGTGGTAGAGCGCTTGCCTTGCATGCATGAGGCCCTGAGTTCAATTCCTCAATACCACATAAGCAGGAAAAAAAGCCAGAAGTGGCACTATGGCTCAAGTGGTAGAGTGCTAGCCTTGAGCTGAAGAGCTGAGGAACAGCACCCAGGCCCAGAGTTCAGGCCCCATGACCGCACCCCCCCAAAAAAAAACAATTAAAAAAAAACAGAGTGAGAGGCCTTGAGTTCAAGCCCCAGTACGAGCACTAAATAAATAAATACGAAAAAAATAGAGTTGGCACCTCAGCTCTTCAGCTCAAGGCTAGCGCTCTACCACTTGAGCCATAGAACCACTTCCAGCTTTTTCTGCTTATGTGGTGCTGAGGAATTGAACCCACGGCCTCATGCGTGCAAGGGAAGTAGTCTACACTGAGCCACCTTCCCAGCCCAACAATTTAAATTTAAAAATAATGAAGAAGTACAGTTGATCTCTCAGCTTCCCAGGATATCACAAAGGAGCCTCTGGAAACGTTTATGTTTTGGTAATCCATCTAGGGGTAGAAAGAGAGAAACTCTCCTATCCCTTTGGTCCAACTTGTTCCATATCACATCAGTTCTCTGGCACTTCTGGCATTTACCCCCCAATCCCTTCGACAGTCTCCTGGGACCCAGGTGTTAGGATAGTCAGGCAGCATCTATGCATTGCCACATTAACAGGTTGAACCCGGACTGGAATAAAGGGTGCTGTTCCCTATCTGACTACCTACAGCCTCAGCAGGCTGGCTGGTCAAGGGATTGCATAGACCAGAGTCCCACTGCGTCACATGCCTTCCTCGACAGCAACAGAGAAGCTCAAGATAAGACGTGAGGAAGACACACAGTGCAGCCACATGACCATGCTTGATAGTGACAAGAGAGCTGGAGAGCAGCCTCTGCAGAGATGAGTCGGCTAAGCAAGTGGAACACTTTGCGAACCATCGAGGAGGCACAAGGCTCAGCCAAGATCAAAATGTTCCCTCTCCATCTTCAAGATCTGCAAGTGATCTTCCTAGAGCCAGTACTACCAACATAATTAACACAGCCCAGAGCATCCTGAAAGATGCATACATTAGATAGAGTAAGATAACCTGAAAGCTCTTTTCTAACACACAGCAAACATGGCTGGATGGAAGATGAATAAAGTCAAGTGCATGGATAGAGTTAAGAAGAAAGGAGAGTAACTTCTTAGATCCAAAATAAAAAGTGAATGAACCCTTAAGTTGAGTGGTTTTTATGGTTTTAAAACTTTTGCCACGCACCAGTGGCTCATGATTATAATAATAGCTGCTCAGAGGGCTGAGATCGGAGCATCATGATTCGAAGCCAGCTGGGACAAGAAAGTCTGTGATACTCATATTTCCAACCAACCTCAAAAAAAAATGCCAGAAAGAGAGCTGTATCTCAAGTGGTAGAGTGCTAGCCTTGAGCAAAACCAGCTCAGGGACAAGGGCCCAGGCTCTGAGATCAAGCCCCAGGACTGGCACCAAGAAAAATACAAAAAACTTAAGGGATAGGATTCTGTAGGAAAGGACATAAAACTATGGACATAACATTAGAACTCTCAAAGGACTGTGTCCATAGTACAACCAAAAATATATATTTACCCAGTAGCACAAAGCATTGATGAATGAGCTTGTTTGTTCCCTTCCCTTCCCTTCTTTTTCTTCCTCTCCTCTCCCCACTCCTCCACTCCCTTCCCCTTCCCTTCTTTTTCCTCCACACCTCATTCCTCCCTACCCTACATCTGCCCTCCCCTTCCCTTCTCTTCTTTCCCTTCCCCTCTTCCTTCCTTTCCCTTCCCTTCTTCTCTTGTCCTCCATTTCTTTTGTCTTATCTATTTTCCTTTATGTCTTTTGTTTTAGTTATTAAACAGAAATTGATCATTATTTATTATACTAAAGGCTGGCTAAACTCTAATAAAAAGGTACATGTTAGCACAGAATATTCCCTCTGTCAGCTTTGCACCTGCCTGTGTATACTGCGCCATCACAGCCCAGCTCTGTCTGCAACTTAGAAAGTCAATCCCCACCCCAGAGGGTATGCAAGGAAAAGGACAAGCATCTCAAGTTTTTCTCTATTATCTGAGCTAGGAAGTGTGTACCTGACAAGCAAAGAGCAGCATTAAAGACTACATTCTATCTTCCTCATGAACAATTGGGGAAGAAAATGTCTCTTTTTCACAGATGTCTATACGTGCAACACTATAATCTAGTGTCTAGAATCGCAGAGGATAAAATGAAAGAAAAAATTCATGTTCGTAAAAATGAATTGTTAGGAACAGTCTTACAATAGAGATTATGAAACTTCTTTGTACAACTACTTAAACATGATAAAAATATTTATGTAAAGAAATAAAATATGTGCCCTTTTAGGTCAGTGACACACAGTTTAAGGAGAAAGCATTTCTTGACGGTTTAAAGCTTGATTTTATATTTCTAGAGAGATACAAGAAATGCCAAAGTAAAAATATATCATAAAACACATCACAACAATTTATTCTCTGACAGGAGTATTCCTAGTGTACTCAGCAGAAGCAAAATAATAAATATACTAAGAAGGGAAACAAGAGGATTTCAAAAAAAAAAAAAGAGCATTCCACAAATAGCCGCTCACTAAATAGCCAAATGCATCATGATAATTGGCTAATATGAAAGAGTAGAGCTAATATTATTGAAAATATAAACAAAAAGATTCCAACTAATAGTGAAGTACCAAATACAACATATAGTTATGGAAAATTGGTTAAAACTCAATGAACAGATTAACTAATAGATTAGTCACACCTGCAGAGAAAATTGGTCAATTGGAAAATACAGTTAAGGAAGTTAGATTGGAGACTAAGATTATAAAATAATGAAGTAAGCCAAATATTTTGGAATACGTAAATCCCACCACACACATCCAATAGGAATTCTAGAATAAAAGGAAATAGAGAGAATACTGAAAGAGATAATATTTAGTAGATGCTAACCTACTTCCCAACATTGATGAGTAACCTGTAATCTATTAATTCAAGAAACCCAGCTGGACACCAGTGGCTCATACATAGTTAACTCAGGAGGCTGAGATCTGAGGATCAAAGTACAAGGTCAGGGCAGGAAAGTCTGTGAAACTCTTATGTCCAATTAATCACAGAAAAATCTGGAAGTTGTGCTGTGGTGCTAGTGGTAGAACACTAGCTTTGAGTAAGAATAGCTCAGGGATAGCACCTAGGTGCAGAATTCAAGCACTGCCCCCCCCGCAAAGCAAAAGCTCAGTGATTCCTGAGGAAGTGAAATGATCCAATTCTAAAATCACACCTAACATTTTAAAGTGGATAAAAATAATGTCAAGGACCTTCCCCAGGAACAAATTTAAACTGCTAGCTGACTTGTCAATGTAATTAAGAGAGCCAGATGATGCTGTAATAGGGAAAAAGGAAATCCAGCTAAAGTATGCTTTGGGAGGAAGAACAAAACTAAAACACATTTTCACACAAATAAAGACTAAGAATTCCACCTATATCAGTATAAACAAAACTCAGAATGAAAAACTGGGCCAGAAAAACAAGCTCTCCCAGGATGTGTTCAATATTATTGACATAAAGTCATGAAACCACATACAGATTCACAGATTTTTCTTAAACAATAGTTAAAAAAACTACTATTTTTCAAAACAATAGTTAGAAAAATGCAATCACATTGGCAATAATAGGTAGCACTGCATAGAATGGACAGCAAGTAGAAGGGAAGAGAGAAGGAATGAGATCTCAGCTATAATTGCAACGTCAATTTTAATAAATGGGGGAAATGGCAAAGTATTAATACTTGTTAAATCTAAATGGAAGTTTATAGTGTCTGTGATTTGCCTTTTGTTAGTTTTGTATGTTGGAAATATTTCAAACTGGAAGACACTAGAAATTAAATCTGCATCAAATAGAGAGAGAGAGAGGGAAGAACAGAGAAGAGTTTGAGAAAGTGGCTCAGCATAGTGAATACTGAAGGGTGATGGAAATGATTCAGAGCCCCCTCCCCCCGCCCTTCTAGAAGAAAACGATGAGGAAGAGATGACAAGACTGTGGAAACATGGGCACAGACCGCCCCCTCCCAAGTACCAAGTCTCAGCTTCCTTGTTGTATAACTAATGGGATAAGAACCAGATAATCTATGATGTCTTTTACATTTACAGCAATCTTCCATTGTTATCCTTGATTGTTCAGATGGCTACATGTTCTAGTCTTTTCTCTATTGTATTACTGAATAGTCCACTGGCTTTGATAATGAATTCAACCTAAATTGGGTTAATTAAAATGAAAACTTATTAGTTTATATAAAATGTAAACCTTGGGGCTAGGCCTAACTATGAGTATAACTCGGTCAGAAGCCCAAAATGTTATCATGAGCCATAGGCACTTTAATTTTTAATCTTTTGTATTTTGCCCTCAGTGACACTGGCTTCTTGGTCATCATGTGTTTTTCTGCTAGATGGTGATGGCAGTTCCAGGTCTTAAACCCTATAGGGTTTTCACGATCTGCAAGGAAAGCAAAATTTCCTTCCCAGTAAAATGCTTGTGCCTCATTAGCGTTGACAGAGTTCTGATCCCAACAAAGAGCCACTCATTACAGACCAAACAGGATATGCACAAGTTGATTTGAGCTGTGAACCTACCCCCACTGTGGAAGTGTTGCACGTTAGTCAGCTTTCCATCATTGTAACAAAATACCTGAGATAATTAACTTATCAAGAAAAAAGCTTTGTTCTGGTTGAGGAAGTTCTGGTTCAAGATCAGTTGGTCCCACTGTTTAGGCTTATGGAGAGATAGAATATTATGGCCAGAGATCATGACAGTAATAAAACACAAATCAAGACTGAAAGAGCTGGGGATCCAACAATCCCCTTTAGGAACACACGCTCAATGACCCATAGACTCATGGTCCTTTGGAATATGTTCCAGGTAAATCCAGAGCAAGTACAACATCATATCAGCCAAGCAGACAAAGAGGAGGGGAAAGGCACTGTTTTTCCAAGAGAAACCAGAAAGGAGTATGAATGAGTATTGGCTGGCCACACCAATAACATTTCAGGAATGACTTCCCGAACAACAACAGGCGGAGAATGTTTAGTCTCTTTTGGTACAGAATGACAGAGGGGAAGGATCAAATCTTAAAAGGAATATTCTAGGCGCTAAAAAAAAAATAGTTTTCATGTCAACACAAACATGTATCAGCCTCTAGAGTGGCATTCACAAGCCAGGCAGGGGCTTATTTTATGTAAAAGATGTAGTTTTAGGATCTATCATAGGCAATCCCGTTTGGAATGACACATAACAGTTATGGAAATTGTGGGCTGTACTGATGTTCCTTAGTAGCAAAAGTGAAAAAAGAAGTGGTAAAGGAGGGGACTCTGTGTGTGTGTGTGTGTGTGTGTGTGTGATAGGTGGGAACATGGATGTACCCACACCAACTCTGCCTGTAGCACCTCTGTCAGAAATAGAACCTTAGATCCTGTAAATTATTTATCGTCACAGGACTGCATGATAAAGAAAACCATATTTTGTTTTGAGCCATTCTGGAAGCAATCCATCTAAATAAATGTTGTCGTGAATGTAAGATAAAAATAGATGTTGGCATCAGAGGTGAGCCATGATCTTAGTTGGCTATCATTCCCATAGTAACTCTGGAAGTAAGGAGGGTAGCGTATGGAGAGGAGCAGAGGAATATGGGGGATTTCCTCCTCTTTCTTCCTTGGTGGCCTAAGCTATCACAGATTTTGCACTCTCTTCTTTTCTCCTGTTCGGTCTTCCTTTTCCACTCCACTTCTATCCAGAAGATGCCAAAAATCACATTGTAACCCTGTCCCAACCTTTAGAAGGGCTAGATGCATGTGATCAGAAATAAGCTTTTGGTATTGTAAATGAGAAACACGTTGTAAATTAATGACAGGTACAAGACCCCTGATGATAATGGAAAAATTCCCTACAGTGCCTCTTTCATGTTCCTTTACTACCTCCATCATGTTTGCTTTTCTACTTCCCAGCCCTCCATCTTTATTCTGCAGGCTCCCACCCCAATACATTTTAAAAACAACACCCCACTCAGTGCTACCATGACAAGCCCCATTCCACTCTCGACCCTCACTGTTCAGGGTAAAACACCATGAAGGAAATTATAAAAAAAAAAATTCTCTGCACAACTTGCCTCTCATGTCTTGTATTTATGGTGTGACTTTCATAAATTATTGTGTTAAAGGACTGTCTCCCCACCCAAGATGAGTGTTATATAAGTGTCAATGAGAGGTGAAAAGGACAGAAAAACCAAGTCTACCACATAACTGAAAACGAATAAAACTTCTCTATGGCATGGATTCATGGCATCGTGTTCTTAGGTGGAGCACATAAATATAGTTGAGTTGAATTATGGCCATCCCTGGCCCTGGATGTCCCTAGTCTACTAATTTAGATGGAGTGTAATTGCTGAGGCTACAATAGCACTGACAGAGCAGAAAGGCTTCCCAGAAAACTCTCTGCCTGTCAAGTGGAGCCTGTGGCTGAGATTGATGATGACTGACATCTATGAAAACTCCTCCATTCCAAGACATTGGGCTATGTTCTTTATACTAGGTTGTGTACTCTCACCATCCCACAACCCTAGGCCCTAATCTATCCCCAGTAACACACAAGAAAATGGAAGCCAAAAGAGGTAGAATAACTTCCACAAAGCCATAGTTAAATACATGGGAGTACGATTGACACAAAATCTGTGATTTTAACAACTGTCTCCCAATAATAAAAGAGCTGGAGTATCAAGAATAAACTCTGTGGGCTGGCAATGTGGCTTAGTGGTAAAATGCTTGCCTAGCATGCATAAAGCTCTGGGTTTGATTCCTCAGTACCACATACACAGAAAGAGCCGGAAGTGGGTCTGTGGCTCAAGTAGTAGAGTGCTAATCTTGAGCCAAAAGAAGCTCAGGGACAGTATCCAGGTCCTGAGTTCAAGGCCCAGGACTGGCAAAAAAAAAAAAGAATAAACTCTGTTTCTTAAAATAGCTACAGTAAAGTCAGTACTACTGGTTCATGTCTCTAGCCACCCAACTACTTGAGAGGCTAAGAATTGGAGGATCAGAGTTTGAAGCCTGCCCATGGTGGGGGAAAAAATTCAGGAGATCCCTTCGCAATCCATAGCTGGCCACTTCAGTGCATGTCTGATATATGAAGCTGTGTGGGAGGCTGAAGACAGAAGGAACGTGGTGAGTAGACATGGTCCATGTAATTGTGAATAGAAGTCAAAAGCCTTACTGTAGGACTGAGTGGGTTTTTACGCAAGACCATTCAGAGGCCCTTGGCATGACACTAGCACATGTTGAATCCCTGAGTGACTATGGTGAGCCAGCCTTTCCCTCCATCCCAGTCCCCACAGGGGACACATAATGTGAGCAAGAAATAAACTCCTGTGGTTGGTGTCCCCTAAGGTCTGGGAGTTGGAAGTTGTGATCTCCAGGACAATCCAGCCTGGTATAGGATTAAAGCAAAGGTGGGACATGGGGGTTGAGACTCCTCCAAGGTGAGTGAGGGGAGATGATGTCTGTATGAGCTAGGACTTTAGTTCACCTTTGCTTCAGCAGACCTGGGCTCGGTGGGGTCTGCTGTTTGACAGACTTAAATTTCTGGTCACCACTGGGGAGAATAAGAGGGACTGACAGCATTACTCAGAAAGAATGAAGTATGAACCCCATCACCTCCTGTGCTGTAAATGTTACTTGCTTTAGAACATCAAAAACCATGATCAGAGCAGAAGTGCTTCCCAGGTCTGCTCCTACGCACATAGTGCAGCACAGGGTTTTGAACTAAATGAGAACACAATCCTCCATTCTGACAGCTGAGGAATTGTTGTTGTCTGCATGGATATTTGCTAAGCTGGTCTCCTTTTACAAGTCTAGGGACTAACTCACACAGGGCTGGGGTGTGGGGAACAGGGGCGCGCTGTGGGTGGGGAGGGATGGGAATGTAGATTGTTGTGTAAGTCAACATCAGCTTCCTACACCTTCTGTTCAGAAATTGGGATTCTCTTCTTTCTTTTCCTGGGTCATCAGCCCAACCAGTTGTTCTTCAGGTTGCTTTCTCCTCTTCTGTGTACTCTGCCCTACTGGAGCCTACAGGCCCTTGGGGATTCTCCAGTACTGACACATTCTACAACAGAGACAAAAGCTTGAACACATCATGCAGAGCCAAAGGAGCCTGGCACAGAGGACCACATGGTGTACACTTGCATTCATACGAAAGATCTAGAAGAGACAGATCTCTACAAACAGAAAGCAGATGCGTGGTTGGGTAGGGATGGAGTGGGGCAGGAAGAGGAGTGACCCCTGGTAAACAACATTATCCTCTACACAGAGAGCAGCAGAGATGGGGCTGTGGGGTGGAAGAGTCTCTACTTCAAACTGTGCAGAACTATACAGTTGCATTATACTTTGTCTAATGTTTGGGACCTAACAACTAAGGGCAGGAAGTTACATTTTTCCTATAAATAATGCCTAACTTTTCCTGTAGTTCAAGGAGAACACCCTTTGGAAGGAAGTGGCATGATTATACCCATGTCATTATCCTCAAGCCTAAGATTTATGTTCAGGCTCATCCCTCTGTTTAGACAGAGGGGTTACAGTTACGTAAGTAAGGTAATGAGTACATTTCCTATTGAGCATTGTTACCCCCTCCTTTGTTTTTCCTCTACCATCCATTCCCTTCTTAACCCAAGTTGTAAAGTTCGTTTTCAACATAGTGTCTTGTACATCCCGTTACCATGGGTTAACCTGTCTTTCAAAAAAAGAAAAAAAAATCACCACGGTAGTTGATCTCTCCCAAGAGCTCTGTTCTCTGTTCTTAATGTACATTTGTGTGTGTGTGTGTGTGTGTGTGTGTGTGTGTGTGTGTGTGTGTGCGCGAGTGAGCGCCAGTACTGAGGCTTAATGTCTGGGCACTGGGCCCAGGCTCTTTTGCTCAAAGGTTGCACTTTACCACTTGAGCCACAGCTCCACTTCTGGCTTTTCATGGTTAACTGGAGATAAGAGTCTTATAGACTTTTCCTGCCTGGCTGGCTTCAAACCACAATCTTCAGATCTCAGTCTCCTGAGTAGCAAGGAATACAGCATGAGCCACCAGCACCCAGATCTCCATGTAATTTTGCAGCAGAAAATTTCATTAACTCAAAGTTATTTTATCTGCATGGCATGAGGGAGAAGCTTTAGCACCAACTTCTAAGGTAGATTTGGATATCTCAAATTTAAAAAAAAAAGTAGAGAAACTAGTTCTTCCATCCATGGCCTCATCTGGATTTTAAGCTTTTACCCAAAGTAGAATTGGAAGAACTGGCTCTATTACTAAGTATAGTTAAAACACCACACACTTACTCAATTACTCTATACCCCACTGTACAGGTATAACAAATTGAAGCCAGTGCCTTGCTACTCATAGTCTTTCAGGTATAAAAGAATCCATAAAAATCCAATCTGGACCAGGTGCTGGTAATCCTAGCTACTCAGGAGGCAAAGATCAGAGGATCATGCTTTGAAGCCAGCCCAGACAGAAAAGTCTGTGAGACTCTTATTTCCATTTCACCACGAGAAAACCAGAAGTGGAGCTGAGGCTCAGAGTGGTAGAGTGCTAGCCTTGAGCAGAAAAAGTTCAAGGACAGTGCCTCAGCCCTGAGTTCAAGCCCCATGACATAAAGCAAGAAAGAGAGAGAGAGAGAGAGAGAGAGAGAGAGAGAGAAAGCCTATTTGCTCATAAGAAGGAATCAAAAGCTTCAAACTCATATCAAAGGTCTCTACAAACAATATTATATCCTTCTATGAGAGAAGAAGTTGAAAGGTTGTCTATGAGAGAAGAAAGAAGCCTTGAGGAGGTAATGGAGGAATGGTTTGTTGAGAGGAAGCTAAAAGAATGGGGCAGGGGAGGAAGACTTCCATAATTTCGTTCTTCTGCATAGAGAGAGCTCTGTTATTCACCCAGAGCATCTCCATTGGTGTGTTAGGTGGGGGATGGTCCTCTGCCACAGCAAGAGTGGAATGGTTGAGTAGATACACCTTTCATTGTTTCATAGATCTGATCTTCTGTCCAATGTTTAGGATCTTCGTAGTGTACTGGGAATCTAAAAAAAGCAAAGCCTGACATTGAACGAGGCACAAGGCTGATGCTACCTGAACCCCAGGGCCAATGAGCCAGAAATATATATTATATACAGACAGTTCCAGAGGAATACCAATCTGCTACAGCTGTTTCATATCAAGCAATGAGAACAGAGTCTCACTTAAGGCAGCAGGAATTTGTTAGGAAAGCATTTAACCTACAGAAACAAGTGGAGAGAAATATTCCAAATGCCCATCTGCTGATGAGTGGGATACAATAAATGTGTTCAGTCTACATAACCGAATACTACCCAGCTCTGACATATGCTGCAACAGGAACAAAGATTTAAGACAGACTGAAAGGGGTCAGTAATGGAAGACAGTACATCGAACAATTGCATACATCTGAAATGTCCAGAATGGACAAATCTCTAGAAAGTTGATCTGTGGGTTGGACCACTGATGGCAACAGAGTTTCTTTGTGGGATGATGAAAACGTTCTAAAATGAATTATGAGGACACTTATGTTGCTCTGTGAATACCCTAAAGATCATTTGACTCTGCCTTGCAAATGGGTGAATTGCATGAGGTGTGAATTACATCTCAATAAAGCTGATTACAAAATATGATTACATTCAGAAAATCTTGCAAAAAAGAAAAGTAAAATAAAATCTTGGCCTGGATATGCTTAAAGCCCTGGAAATGCTGGAGCATCCTCCGATGGGGTTTTCTCCAAAGGGTTAAATGCCCCTTAGCTGTCTCTTCCCAGTGTTTTCTCACTCCATACAAGACTCAGGGTCCCTGGAGAGCATCCAATGGACCTTGCTTAGGAATCCATAGTCCAAAAGACTATGCTAAATGGAACAGGGGTAATTGGCCAAAAAGAAATCTAAAGAAAGAAAAATGGATATGAGAGGCCAGTTTATATTCATGCCCAGAGTTTTTCCAAAGTTTTATTCTGTACCTCACAGAAGATTCTTTATTTTCAAATTCTTTTTTATATCATCTGGGTCCATACTTACCACAGCCTAAATGTTTTCTCAAAAATCTTTATTCTTTTCATATTTTCATTGATATCTAAAATTCAGCACAAGCTGACTAGCCTGAACTCTCTAGCCATCTGACTTTAGTTTTTTGCAGTTTATTTTACAAGGTAGAAATCCCATGTTTCTGAGCATAAAAAAAGAGGTGTAACCAGGTTCAGATAATTCATCTGCAGCTTCCTTCAATTGCTCTTTGTTTCACATTAAAGAAATATATATAAAATGGGCATTTTTAAATTTTTGGCCAGTATTGGGATTTGAACTCAGAGCCTGGGCACTGCCCCAGAACATTATATCCTCAAGAGCACGACTATACAACTTGAATCACAGTTCCACTTGCAGCTTTTTGGTGGTTAATTGGAGATCAGAGTCTCATGAATGCTTTTTTTTTCCTGCCCAGGCTGGCTTCAAACCACCATCCCTACCCAGATCACAACCTCCTGAATTGCTAAGACTACAGTCATGAGCCACCATACTCAATTAATGGACAATTTTTATGTAGTAAAACTGGTACCATTTTCTCTCATATCACAATTTTTCTAGTCTTATACATTGCTTCAGTCCATACTTACCTAGTATATTTCAACAATTTTTGAACCCGAAATGCAGATACATTCCAAAGCAAATAAGAGAGAAGGGAGAATTTGTGACCACATTTCTAACTACTACTGCCCTGACTTCTTTTTTTCTGATGGGAAAAAAAACAAGGAAAGACTGTAGAAAGAGGTACTTTTTGTGGACTTTTATGGCAATTTTATGCACTCACCGTCCATACCTATTCATATGTTGAAGCTCTAACTCCCAAAGTGATGGTATTTGGAAATGAGGCCTTTGGCAGGTAAATAGTGTTACATGTGGTCGATGAGACAAGGCCCTAATAAGGTATTACTGTCCTGATAAAAGAGATACCCACCAGTGACTCACATGTATAATTTCCAGCTACTTGTAAGGTAGAGATTGTGTCCATGAATAATAGCTCTTTGTTAGTGGTGAGTGCATTGAAGAATAACCAACACAGCCTATATATGCCTGGAAAAATTAAACAGTGGTCTTTGATATTGGGATTATAGCTACTAATGCTAATTGTAAAGAGGGCTAATGATAACAGGGTTGAAAATCATGATAAGATGACTCTGGCAATGTTGTCATTCATTATAGTGAAGTTTGGAACCCTAAGGCTTACTTAGAATGGATGAGGATGTGTGTCTGGCTTATTTTCTGTCCCCTTCCCTTTTTCACAAGTCTCTCTTATTCTAATCTGTTCCCAAAGAACAGGTATGTATTATCCATCTCTCAACCACCCAATCCTTGTGTAGTATATTGGTTTCATCAATTATTAACTAATCATTAGCTCAGTGACCTACTCTGACTGAAGCATTACTTTGACAAACTTTGAGCTATTTTCTTCCTGTTTACATCATTCTAATTCCCCAAATATTAAGAAAAACATCAAATTACGTTAAAAAAAACCCAGGTTGTACCATTAGTAATTGTTTTGTTACTACGGCTAACTCAACAGTTTGCTAAGACTGCCAAAACAAAATACCACAGGCTTGCCACAACTACAAAATGTCTTCTTCTTCTCATGGTTCTCAAGGCTGAAAGTTCAAGATCAAGGTGACAGCAGGATTGATGTCCCCTGAGGATCACCAGGTGTATTCTCTCTGTGTGCTCACACAGGCCTTTCTGTGTTTGTATATAGAGAAGATAAAGAGAGGGGAAAGAAGAGGTAGGACAAGGGGGGAGAAAGAGAGAATGGATGGAGGGAGACAGAGTGAATGAAAGAGGAAGCAGAAAGGAAGGAAGAGAGAGTAAAGCAAGGAAGGGAGCAGGAGAGAGAAGTAATTAGAGAAATAGAAGCAGACAGAGAAAAGGAGGGAGAAAGACAGGGGAAAGGGAAAAAAGAGAGCACGAGTAGACGAGAGACAGACAGACAGACAGACAGACAGAGAGAAAGAGACAGAGAGAGATCCATGCCCTCATTTAATCTTAATTACCTCTACAGCATCTAGGGTCACCTTGATTCCAAGATCTTTCACATATTGATTTGGGGAAGATGAATTAAATACACAACAGTTTAATAGTTTTCATACCTAGCAAACTCATTCTTTTTTTGAAGATACTATTGTATGTAATGGACTAGAATAACTTCTCTTCAGGGGCCCAAGACATGCATTTTAAGGCAGTACGATTAGGAAGTGTGAAGTTTCCCTGTGATAGGGATTTATAGCAGATCTCAGGGGTGAGTTAGTAAAGGACAGGGAGGAGATGGGCAGGAAAGAGGCAGAGATGGAGATGAAAAGCAAATATGAGCATCCAAAGGCCTAGGAGTGGTCTACAGCAGGATCTGAGTGTTCATTACACCTCCAGGTTGTTCTGACCTGAGCTCTGTACCTTCATACTCCTCAACACGGTTTAGTCCATGACTAAGGGCCTGTCCAATGGATATAGACTCCCCAGCACTTCTGTTGCTCTCTACTCAAGCATATTCTCCAAATAAGAGAGGCAAGCTTATGTATTAGAGGTGAAAACTCACTCAATCCAACGTCTCCACGATAGTGAGGAGACCTGGAGAATCCAGGTAAATCATGAGTGGACCCACAGAAGAAGAACTCTAAAAGAAGAATATGCATGCGAGCTGCAGGGGAAGATGTCACAGAAATCAGAGTCTGAGAAGCCCTTGGCCATCACCCCTTCCTCTCCCCACCACCCAGTCTTGCCTCTCGGGAATAAAGACAAGGTGTTGTTCCCTAGTCACTCCTTCCCTAGAGACAGAGGAAGGTACTAGTATTTGGTCATGAAAAGTCATCTGTCCTGAGTAAAAACTTCAAAGGAAAAAATAAGGATTTTAGATTTCGTTAAAAAAAAGATATTAGGGACACTGGATCTCAGTGTATCCGGGTCGAATCCTTGATCTGCAGCTTACAAACTAAGCCACACCATCACTCATCTTAAGTGACTCAGTTCCTCCACTTCTAAATGTCGTCTGTAAGATGGGGCATCACATTACGATGGCAGGTAGGAAATTACCCTAAGCTTAGTAGCACTTAAGAAATAAATATTTCTCCATCCACCCCCATCTTCCTTGTGAGTAATTGCATGCCTGCCTACTCCTGGAAGCATTGAGATGTAACTGTATTCACCTGTCTATTTTGTTCAAAGTTTTTTTTTCTTTATCACTTCAGAGAAGGAAAGTTATAATGGTCTTGACAACATTTTTATGTTCTTTTATTGAAAAGAAAAAGAGTGTATATAGGCTGATTTATAACAGGAGGGGGTGGGACTCAATTGATCAAGGAAAAAGAAAGACGTTCCAGTGGGGTTATAGCAAAGAATATCCCAAATAAACGGGAGGAAGCTGAGATCTTCAGAGCACTGACATGAGTTCATTCATGCTCTCATATCAATTTCTCTAGAACCTGATTAGGGCTGAGCATTGATGTACTAAATCTCCAGGAAAAAAAAACAAACAAGACGAAGATGTGGAACCTGCCCTCCAGGTCTTTCCTCTGTCTGTTAGTGGCAATTGGAAAGGATAAAGAGGTGCACAAATGAGATTGGTGAGAATAAAATGTTTGCTGCATTACAGTTCGCACTAAACTCTAGTCAACAACTAGTCAATCAGTGATGTCTATGCATTGTTTTAAGATGAAGATGTCTGAAAAAGAGGATAAGGACAACTGTCCAGAGGAGAACATACCAGTTCTCCATTGCTTCTGGCTTTCGCCTCTCACCTTACTCCTCCACGTACTCCTGGTGGATCTGGACTTATTCCAGGCATGGATGAAAAAGCAGACTAGCATGACAGAGAATTTAGATTTTTTTAAAAATTGAAACATAGGTAACCTCAGGGTTAAATATTACTATGCCACTTACTTGTCTGTAGATTAGGACAAGTCAGTTTCTTTAAGGCTCATTTCTAATCAGCATTGGGTGCATAATCAGGAATCATTTAGAGGAAGTCCCCCAAATAGATTAATAGTTACCAAAAGGATGGAGGGTATTTTGCTATTCCTTCTGCTCCTCCTACCACTGTTTCTATTGACAGGGCTGCAATGATTTGTCTGTGTCTAATAACAAACTCTATTTGATCTTTGCAGGTTTGGGTTTGGCTCCCCTCTCCTGCTCCAAATTCTCCCACAGTTTATTGCTCCATTGAGAGATGTTGGGGGGAGGAAGAGAGTCTGTGGCCAAGAGAAATGGCTGGTTCAGAGGAAGGAAGAAAAGAAATAAAGATATTTTGAAGGATTAAAGAAGACTATAGTGGATAAGACCATAGTGGATAAGAGAGCAGGGAATGAAGAAGAATTTCTGAGGGTGTTGGCATTCCAAGAGGGATTGGACCTTCCTAATGGAGATTTTATGTAAACAGGAACACAGACTTTTTTGCATTAGGAATGGAGATAGCATCATCTTTGCTGGCCTTATATGGACCAGGCTACTCTATCAGCAGTAAAATGTTCCTCAGTTAAACATCATACAATGCAAGCCTACTGAGGAGCTTATAGAGAAGATGGCATCCAAGATTTTCAGTCACTTCTGGCTTGAGTATTCAAGATCAGTAAAAGACTTAAAATGACTTCCTATTTGGGGGTTCTACTGAGAACCTCCCACTATTCTTGGGTTTGAGTGTTTACATGGTGGTGAAGGAGGAGGAAAGGATAGCCATAGGTTTGAGATTGAAGCCTCAAATACACTCAGATGCATTATAAGTCTCACAATGTTCGCTGTTTTTTACCTGCATTTAGTTGATATAAATCTCAGGTCCTGCTACTCTTTCACAATGACTTTATCTGATGGTCCATGAGCTGTGTCTGGTGTCATGATGACCTGAGCAACTTCTGATTGGAAGACCATAGACAAAACCTGAAAACAAGAAACTGATGAATGCTGCCTCCCTCCTTTTTTGTGAACTCTTCTTTCTCCTATCACCTCTGTTCTGGATTCCTACCACCTTCCTCTGTCCCTCCATCATTCATTCTCATAGATCTGGTACCATCCTTTGGGGCTGCTCATAGTATTTGATGCCTGGTATACAGTAGTTTGTATTTTCATACTTGTTTTGTAGCTAAAGAAAGGTCCTTGGGTTCAAAGTCATATACATGGTAAGTGAACGCTGAGAGTTAATCTTGGAGTCAGTGTGAATCTGATCTATTTGGATCTCCTCATCACTAAAAACTCACAGGCTTTGGCTCTTCCCTTTCTCACATGTCTTCCTCTTCCTAAAATTCTTACCTATCTTCTCTATATCACTCTTTCAGAACACTCTTGATTTTGAGAACTAGTAGCCAAATTACTGTGTTATGGAAAGTTCCTGTGTGACGTTAAACAAGGTATTAATCTCCAGACCTTGGGTTCCTTACTTGAAAATAAAGCTACTGGTAGTATTTCTTTCAGAGGGGCTGATATGAGAATTCAACAAAATAGCACCTAGGAGGTATTTATTTAGTTCAATGGCACATAGAAAAGACTCGGTGATGTTCACTAAGACAATCTATCTATGCTAATATTCTGGTCACCAAAGTTTGCATTTGGATAGCATTTTCCTATGACAAAGGTCTCACTACCTGTGTGAGTGACGGAAGGGAGGCTTGGAGACACAAGACTGTGTAATCTTGGGCATGTGGAAGGATGAGGAGGACTGTTCTTGAGCATCCAGATTTCTCACCTATCTTCAGGAACTTTCTCTTTGGTCCAGCTACTTCTCATTGGCACTTCTCCCAAAGCTCAGGCAAAAAACGGGGGTGGGAAGGGTTGAGGTGTGAAATGAGCTAATTTTTTTGACCATCTTGGCATTTCTTCACAGAAAAAGAAACCCAAGAACTACATGAAAGTTGAGTCGAAGTTGAAGGACTGCTGACACAGAGGTCAGCAGCTCCCCCTCCACCTCTCTCCATAGTTTTGGGTATTTGAGTAGACACTGTATTTGACAGTTCTGACATATATACTTGACCCAGCCTGAGAGGCCTTGCCTTTAAAAGTCTTGAAGGACACCTCTGGGATTTCAAGAGTTTGGTTTCTCTTACAGCTGCCAGAACTCTCTGAGAAAGGCTGCATACCTGGGCATAAAGCACATGGTTCAGAATTTATATACCAGGATTCTGGCTTTAATGCCCCACCCCTCATAAAACTGGCCCCTCATAACTATAGAAGTAGTATTCATCTATCCAACATCCTCAATGTTTAGCAGTATCAGTGTATAGCTTAAGGCTCAATAAAGATTTGCATAATAAATGCTGAATGGTTATGATGTCCAATCTGCTGTCAGAGCTGGTCATGGAGGTATTTTTTCATTAAGGGATTGGAGATAAGTTATCATAAATGATAGGCATGAAATAAAGTCAGAGAATAGATTAAAAAGGAAAGAGGACCATTTTTGTTTGTTTCTCTATCATATTTTATGCAAACAGACATAGGAGTTTCTACTCAGATTTTGTAGCACATGTAAAAGTCCTTTTGAAACAGACATAGGAGTTTCTACTCAGATTTTGTAGCACATGTAAAAGTCCTTTTGATTGACTGATTATGGAGGAACCTTCAAAGAGACGAATGGCCAGTAGAGATGTCCAAAGTGACATCTACTATAGCTGATTCATAGGATTGTTGGAAAGGATTGTGGATTTAGGTGCTCTGGACCTACACCACACAAAAGTTGTAATAACTACAATGACAAGTGTAAAGACTAAAGTCACTGAAGGAGAAGGTTCTAGCTGAAGGCCTAGATCTGGACATACCTGCTTCACAAACATATACCCCCACATGACTAGACAAAGAATTCTCCTGAGAGTTATCCAGAGATCAGAAAGCAGTAAATAAGATGATTGAAAACTCAATAAACAAGATTGAAATAAGACTCAGAGCTTCCTGGAAGCCATGTT
Organism: Dipodomys ordii; assembly: GCF_000151885.1. Classification (NCBI taxonomy): domain Eukaryota; kingdom Metazoa; phylum Chordata; class Mammalia; order Rodentia; family Heteromyidae; genus Dipodomys; species Dipodomys ordii. The sequence continues at coordinate 7,192,330 of NW_012267235.1, forward strand.
GAAAAGGAAAACATAGCTAGGGATAGTGGTTGTTACCTCATTCATATGAGAGGCTGAGATTGGGAAGATTGCACTTCCAGGCTAACCTGAGGAAGAAATATTCATGAGACTCCATCAACAGCAAAAAGTTCATGCCTATCATCCTAGCAACTATGAGAATCATAAATAGGAGAACGGGAGTCCAGGCTATCCCATATAAATAACCAGAAGAGAAAGGGATAGAGATGTGATCTCAGAAGTAGAGTACCTACCTGCCTAGCAAACAGAGAGCTCTGAGACGAAAACCCCAATAGTGAAAAAAGAAAAGGAAAAAATCATGAGTTATGTACATCTGGTTACCAGTTCCATGGATAAAAGCACGATTTTCTCAATATTAAATTCTAAGTAAGGTTGTTACACAATGCAGAGAAGTCACAAAGAAGGTAGTGAGTTTTATATTAAAAAAATGAAGATGCAGCCAGGGGCCAGTGACTCACACCTGTCATCCTAGCTACTCAGGAAGCAGAGATCTGAAGAGTACGGTTCGGAGACAGCTTGGGCAGAAAAGTCCCTATGAGACTCTTATCTTCAAGTAACCACCAGAAAACCAGAAGTGGAACTATGGCTCAAAGTGGTAGAGCACTAGCCTTGAAAAAAAAAAAAAAAAGCTCAAGGGACAGTGCCAGGCCCTGAGTTTAAGACCCATGACTGAAAAAAAAGATTGCAGAGATGTGTTTTTAGTATGATTTGTTAAAATGGTGTACTTTGGTAGAGTCAGATGTAACACTAAAACAAAAATTGTGTCAATATTTCCAAGAGAATCTATGTGTGTCTAAATCTGTTTGGGTTGCTCTAAGAAAGTACCATAGGCTGAGTAACTTAGAGACAACAGACATTTACTTCTCAGAGTTCTGGAAGCTGAAAGCTGAGCATCACGGCATTAGCATAGTTGGGTTGTGTGTCTGCCTCTTCCAGGAGACAAGGGAGCCTCTCTGGAGTCCATGATATAAAGGTTCTAATTCCATTCATGAGGATTACACTCTCAGGATCTAATTACCCCCAGACATCCCACCTTCTCAGACCATCATCTTAGGAGTGAAGATTTCAACACAGAAACATTTTTTTTGTGTGCCAGTACTGGGACCTTTTTACTTACGGCTAATGTTCTACCGCTTCAGCTATAGCTCCATTTCCAGTTCATTAGTGATTAATTAGAAATAAGAATCTCATGGTCATTGCTGCTTGGGCTGACTTTGAACCTCAATTTTCAGCCCTCAAACTCCTGAGTAGCTAGATTATAGACATGAGGCATGGGCACCTTGTAACATAAGAACTTTGATGGGGGATGGTGATGGGGGAACAGACATTGAGTCCATAGCAGCTTAGCTCTAATGCTCATGAAAAAGGAGGTGCAGTTGGCTGTAGACCATCACTCACACATATATCCTTACAAAGTAAGAGTAACTTAATGTGTTTTAGCAATGTACTCTTGTATTATTCAAATGCAGCCAACACTATATAATAGTCTTTTTGTGTATGTTTTTGCCACAAGCAATGGTATATTCATACTTTATAAAGTCAAATCTCATCTGCAAATAATGATTAATTTTCTACTGTGTGTTAGGTCCTATGCTAAGTTCTGGTAGTACAGTGATATGAAATGCATTGTCCTCAGTCACAAGAAACTCACAGGGTAAGGGATGTGGTGAGAATAGATAAGGAGGGCCATAATGGTAAACATTCCTTCTGGGTTGTTGAGGAAGGCCTCCACTAGTAGAAGAACGATCTACAAGGAGATGACATATAAGCTGTGTTTTGAAAAATGCATCATAGTTGTCAAATCTAAGAAGAGTTGATGGAGGAAGAATGTTGTTTGTCGACCTAAGAGTATGTCACAGCAGTATACTTAGATGGAAGCATTTATCTCTTAAATGTAGTGATGGCGGCCAGATGAATCTACATGGGATCAAAATAATGCAGTCAAAATATGCATGTGCACATGTGCACACACATGTGTGCACATAGTCTTCCTGGATCGCAGTTTCATCTTCGAAAACCAAAGATCCATAGGAACTATAATCACATACCTAATATTTCCATCCATAACAGCTGCATACACAAGGTTGGCTGTATAAGATTATAATGGGGCTGAAAAAAATTCCTAATGCCTCATGAATGACATCATAGCCCTACTGATGTATGGAGCCCAACACATTCCCATATGTCATTGTGGATGCTGGTGGCAACAAACCCACTCCACTGCTAGTCCTATAAAAAATATAAGACACACAATTATGTGCAGCTTGTAGCCCTTGATAAAGAAACAGGCAAGTTACTGTTCATCATTATTTCAGAACGTACTCCTACTTATAAAAGCAAGTTCACTGTGAGAGGGTATGCTATAATGGCTTAGTCTTACCCAATCCATCTTTTCTTGTCTCTCAAATTAAGAGACCACATTAAGTGGTTGACTCAGATGCTCCGGTGAGTGTGAGCACGCTCTGTGGTGTCCTCATAACAGAATCACCTGAGGACATAGTTCTCAGAACTCATTGCCATCTTGGAGCAACACATGGCTGTACAGAGACACAGTAGTTTCATCCTTGCTGCCCATGGCTGCCCCTATTCAAACACATTTGAGTTAATTACTGTGACTCTGTCCTCTAGATCATAACCTTCCTAATCCAGCTCCCCAGCACTCCTTCCCAGAAAAGCTGCTGTGAGCCGAAAACACTCTTAGACAAATGCTGAAGGGAAAAAGCAACTGCTGCAGACAAAGAAAGATGAAATACAGACATAGTCATAGGCATAGATATGGGAGTAGAGATGTTTCCTTCTATGGCTAGCCTGGATTGCTAGTCTTCCTTCTCCTTCTATTGGATGTCTCCCATCAGCCATTCAACTCTTGCTCCTGTGATATGTATGGATCCCAGGGAAAAACTTTGCTGTTCACGTTTTTGTGATCTTGTGCAAGTCTCTCAAATCTGAGGTACAAGTTTCTGTCTGAAAGCAAGGGTCTTGTGGTATGTTCATCTGCTGTGGAAGAAGCTAGTGAGATAAAGCTTCTGGAATGTTCTGTTCCTTTCAGTCCAGCTACCCAAAGAAGGTGGTATGGTCCCATTCCTCAGTTTCTAACTAGTGAAACATCTTTACTTAGCTCCTATCTAAACTCTCCCATGTGAACCTGACTTCTCTTGGAACCAGTACTATTTTGTCTCTGCCAAAGGAAACAGAGACCCTTTGCTTCTTCTCAGTCATTATGAATATCTTTGGATGTAAAGTAAGTAAAGCCAGGGGCGTGATCGAAATGAGTAATACTCATTCAAGCACAAGAAATGGTGCTGAGGTGACATTCAGAATCAGAATAGCCTGTAATCGTCCCTGTATTCTGAAGAAGGAAGGAGGAAAGAAATAAGAAAGTAGTCTCTGAATGCAAGACTATATCCTCAGAAATTTAAGGCTGAACTAATGTACCCATGGTGGGCCTATTGTCTGATTCCCACTTTTCTAGAGAAAGTGGTTGTGATCTGTGGGAATAATAAGCAGTTGGATATTTTAACTTAACTGTTGCTGACCTCCAAGAAGATATCCCACAGTTTCCCGGAATGGGTTGAATAAAGTCTGGGAATGGAGCCACCTGCCTTGGGTTAACACAAATCTCTTAATGCCAGATTCATTAACAGCTCACTCCACTCCAGCCTCTGCAGGTTTTTTCCTTCTTTCTTTTTTCATCCAGCTAAACCTTTTCATAGAGGAGGAAGGCATTTCACATTTCTCCCTATATAATTCCCCTGCTAATGGAGATTGCAACTCTCCCTGGATGGTGGGTCTGTGGGAGAGTTGCCTCATTGAAGTTTTATTGTAGGCTTTATCATCATCTCCTCAATGAGTGTGCCTTTTGCATTCTCTTCCATTCTAGACCCAGGAGTTCTGCTCATATGTGTGTGAAGGGGCTTGAAGGTAGAGTGAGCTGCTAAGCCAACAGAAGACTGATCTAACCTAAGCTCAGCAGTGTGCAGGGCCAGAGAAGTAGACTTGAGAAGTAGACTTGAGTACACTTGAAGCTCCTCCTGCTAGCTCTTCCTTAGCCTTCTAATGCTGATTGGCAGTGCACTATGACAGGTCGAGGACTTGGAGTGTTAGAGCACACAGTGCAAATGGCCATGCCTCCTTTATCATTCTCCTGGAAGCCGAAGAAGACATGGGTCAATAAAGGAGAAAAACAAACAGAAAGTCCCTAAGAATTTGGGGCTGTTACCTATTTATATGATTTTATTTTCACCAACGGTCTCTGAGGTAGGCTTCCCTTACTGCAAAGGAAGGCTCCTAAGACTTAGGTCAGTATGAATACTGCATTTCCATCCAGGTTTGCTTAACACAAAGTATGTCATTAGCTTTAAGGTGACATTGTGGAATTCTGTGATTCAGATGTCTATTCTACATCAGAATAACCAATGGGGGGGGGGAAATGGGATACTGTGATGCAAGCAAAATTCCCAGAAATTCAGGGATGAGAACCTGCTGATGGCTGCATGGCTTTTTTTTTGGTAAGGTCTTATCTATGTAGTTCAAACTAGCCTTAAATGTATGACCTTCCTGCCTCACCTCCTCAGGGTTGGGGTTATAGGCATGCACTACCACACCTGGCGATAACAATGGCTTTCATTTCAATGATAGATATTTTTCTCTCTGAATATCAGTCTAAAACATAGCACTTAAAGGAAATGGCTGTTCACAGTTTAGTATCTTCCTTTCCAGTCTATCATTTTATAAATATATAGTCCATAAACATATTCTTTTGCCTGCTGTGAAAATGGAGATGGACCAAGTTCACACCTGGTATCTTGCTTGTGGCACTAGTTTTCAGGTAGGTAGGACTAAACACACTGAAGTTCTGATATCCTAACCAGAAAGTTACAGTTTAAACAAACCAGCATTTCCCTCTCCTCTTCTTCCTCTCCTCCTTATTTTTTTCTTCCCCTTTCTTTTCTCCTTCTCTCTGTGTGCCTCCTCTTTCTCTTCTCTATCTGTTCCTAGTTTTCCCCCTTTCTCTTCTCTTCCCTTCCCTTCCTTTCCCTTCCCTTCTCTTCTCTTTTCTTCCCTTCCTCCTTCATTTTCTTCTCCTTTTCTTCCCACTCTCAGTCTAGAACCAGTTGCTTGGAAAACTTCCCAGCCTTCCCCTGGACTTAGAACATAGCCAGCCAGCACTTCCTTTTCTCTTTCAAAAACTCATTCATCTATACATGTAAATTTGGAAAAGGCCAAGGCTAAAAAGGCCAAGGCTGAAAGCAGTCCCTCAAAGGGGCAAAAGGTAAATGCTCCTTTTCCTCCATAAATCCAAGGACTGGACTAACAACAGAGCAGACACTGGATGAGAGAGATGGAGTCCCAGGAGCAGCAACCCTAGCACCAAAGCCACCCAAACTCCCAAAGCAGTTCATCTTCTGCTTCTCATAGTCAGGAAGGTCAGTCTCATTGTCTAACTGAATCTGCTGTTAAGCACAATGCAAGCCTGCAGAATTAGTGTTTATGGAATTTTAAGATAGCTTCTTTATCTCCTCTTTCACCCCACCTTAGCCAGCTCAGAAAATAGTACAACCATCTACTCAGTGTTTTTCCTCTGCTTGCTTTTCTCCTATTTAAAAAACATTTAAAACTTACATATCTTAAGATTATCTTTCAGTGACATTGTTACTGGAAAACAACCCAACAATAAGACTCTTCAAGCCCACACCAGTGTGATGAATCACAAAGGCATTGTGCTGAATGGAAGAAGCTACATGCAAAAAGGTTGCCTACTTGTAATTCCACTAATAGGACATTTTGGGAAAGGTCAACCTGGATGAATAGAGAACAAATCAATGGTCACCAGGGACTCAGGGTTAGGATGTACTATAATGTATCAAGTGATTAATCTGCTAATGCACATCTGTGCTACCAGATTTTGCTTGGACACACATTTTCATTTCTTTCATGTAAACGCCTAGGTGTGGGATTGCTCAGTCACGGGCTATGTTTATGTTTCACTTTGTAAACGAAAGTAATTCACATTGGCTTATATAAACCTATGTTTAAGGTCAAAATCTAGAAGTCATTATCACCTCTCTTTCATATATTTCAGTCACATTTGATTTCTCTGCCAGTTGTCAAGACTCTACATCCATATGATAGCTTCAAATATTTCATCCTCATCCATTATCTCTGCTTCCATCTTAAAGTCAGTGTCCAAGTTATCTTTTGCCTTGTTCCCATCAGTAGCTTTCATGTCCCATATCCTCTCTGATCCTGTCCCTGTAGCCAGAATTAAGGTGTTCAGACACTTTGATCAGATGGCTCCTCATTTCATACCAACCATCAAAGGATATCCCAAGCCCATGACCCTCACTCAGAGCACTTTCCATCCCTCATGTGACGATCTCTTTATTTCTCATCTCCTTCAACACTTTCTGTGCTGTGATCCATGGGCCTCCTGTAAGTTCTCAGAATGAGCCAATGAGCTCTCCCAGAGCTCCGGGAGTCAATGGGCACTTGGTCCTCTCGCTGACATTCTCTGCAATGGACTTTAGGCATATGGGTCCTTTACACCCTAGTTTAAATGCAGTCTGCTCAAAAAAGTCATCTTATCCATCATGACACTCATCATGATTTTTTGTACAAATATTTATCCTCTTATTTGTTATTATTTATCTCCCCCCAACTAAAACAGGGACACCTTTAGAGCATGAGACTCATCTTGACAGTTACCAGTACCTGAAGTGGCCTCTCACCATCCCAGATGGAGTGTCTTAAACATGTTTTATGAGTGGGTGAATATATGTAAAAAAAGAAAGACTCTACTATTTACTTTTAAGGACTAAAGGGAGTTGATGGAGACTTTATAGGGAATAACAGTACCTTCCTAGTAGGTTGGGTCAGATGAGTCAGGACATATCAAATCACTTGCCTACGTCAAGTCTTAGTACACAGCCAATAGAACATACAATGAGCTTTAAAAATAGTAATGGAACTCCAGGTGCTTTGGTTGAGCTTTGAGGGCCAAGGCGGGATGATACATTGAACCTAGGAGTTCAAGACCAGCTCAGGGAACACAAAGATAATGATGGTGGTGGTGGTGGTGGTGGTGGTAGTGGTGGTGGTGGTGGTTGTGGTGGTGGTGGTGGTAGTGGTGGTGATAATATAAGAAGCAGCTGATCATGGGATAGAAGTAAGATTCTCAACCTTTTTAGCAGAGCACATATCTTCATTCCTTCAACAAACATTGGCTGTCTGGTTATGGATGGATGTATCGGCATAAATGTAAACACTAAACCCAATTGGCATTTCTCATCAGAAAAATTCCCACGAGGGCCAGTTCTCACCCCAAACCTGACATCCCTGGCCTGTTCAGGAACTGCAGGAGGTAGGGCTTACATTCCATTTTAGAAGAGTTTCCTTCGTGGCAGGGATTTTTCTTGGTGTTGTTTCTTCCTAAACTGAATACACCACTTACAGATCTTTCTAGGCATTAAAAGTCTCTTTGCACTCAAAGTAATAAACATCACTGTAAGTGATTCTCTAAATTACATCTATACTAAAACTAACCCAGTGTCTTCTACGGCACATAAAGGATTGAGATGGGATAACAGACAGCCAAATACATAGAAGTCCATATTATCTTAAAAGTACCTTGACTGTCACTCATCACCCCTCTCTTAAGCATCTCCATCTCCTCCGGGTTTTTACTCTTAGACTTACAATTTAAATCGTCATGATCGGAAAGACCTCTTTATAAATTAAAACCCATCGATTTCTTTCTTTTTTCCAATAGAATTATTTACCAGATGAGTCATGAAGGTGCCCTTGTGAATGCAGGAGGCATTTAAGTTTTGAACCACAAAGTGAGTGGGAGAGAGGGAAGATTAGGAACAGTACTCAGAACCCACCCCCGTCCAATCCATTTCTTATTTCTTTTCACATTGGCCATACAGGCTGAGCTATGCATCTTGCTGGAAGGAATCTTCCCCCAGACCCCCCCTCCCCCCCCACACACACACTGGTACTGAGATCACGGAAAAATATTCCTCCCATTTTGCTATTTCACCCAAAGACACCAAACAAGCTGGCAGCCATTGGCTCCATGATGAACCTCCTTCATTGACATAACCACGGATTCTGCCATTAACTTAGGATTTTTCCCCTCTCTGGCTCCCTGCATGGACGCCCCTAAAATGAACAGCTTGGACCTCACTTGTTTTTCCATACACTTTATTTGTAGCTGCAGTGTTGTGTCCTCCAATGAGATTGTCCTGGGAAGCTAGAATAAAGCAAATGACCTTTATTGAGGCTGTACTGCTGGAGGAGGAAGGACCCCGAACACTTGGCTTTCACACGGTGGAGACACACCAGGACAGGACACCCCACGCAGGAATCCTTAGCTGTCTTTAATGTCTTTTTCAGTCATGTCTAGTTGTGATTTTATGAAATACCTGCCAAGCAGGAAAATATCTGCTAGGCATTGTGGAACGTTGTGCACAGATGCGAATGGTAAGACCCACAGTCCCACTGTATCGGCTGGATGTTTAAGGGGGCAGTGCTTTTTATTTTTTATTTTTTGGGTCTGGTCGTGGGGCCTGAACTCTGGGCCTGGGCGCTGTCCCTCAGCTCTTCAGCTCAAGGCTAGCGCTCTACCACTTGAGCCACAGTGCCACTTCCGGCTTTTTTTCTTTTTGCTTATGTGGTGCTGAGGAATCGAACCCAGGGCCTCATGCATGCAAGGCAAGAGCTCTACCACTGAGCCATCTTCCCAGCCCTGGCAGTGCTTTTTAAATACTTGTGGCAGGGCCCTCAACTCCTGCTTGTTGTCTGTCATTCTTTCAGAAGCTTCTAGCTCTTTGCCTCCACCTACTAGCCCGTTCAGTTCTCTGCCATGGCCTATGTTCCCTTGATATTGGGAGATTCTGAAAAGAAGTCAGGCTACCTTGTCAGTTGTGGCTCACTCAAGAGCTTTTCTGCAAATCTGTGCCTAATTGAATATTCATGATGACCATCTGAATATTTATGATGTCTTAAAAGCTCAAAGAAGTCTTGTCTTCTCCCTTCCTTACTTGCAGTTTTATCTAGTGCTTGCAACCTTTTCTCTCTCCGAGGGCTGGTAGTTTCTGTCCCTCCCCTCATGCCCCTGTTCTTGCTGCCCCTGCCACTCACCTCTCTATTCAACACTCTTCTTCCTTTGCTATAGGTCTCAGTCCATCAATCCTCAGTCTTCCTGAGCATCTTTGTCAGAATTACTCCTGCGGGCTACAGATACAATGCAGGCTAAAACTTTCCTTTCAGAATAGCAGTTTTCCATGAACTTTATGAGGCTGATGGGAGACGCCATTGGCTTCCTTGCAGGTACAGATATGATTGATCAATACAAAATTTGTGACAAAATAAACTAGCAATTGTCCAGCATTTAGCTTAATAAGAGTGTTCCTAAACATTTTACATATTGTATCTTTCTTCAGTCAGGCTAGTGAGAATCTGTCTTCAGGATCCTAACAAAACGTTCTTACCCTTGGCTTTTCTCCTCTCACCAATCTTGGTTGAACTATGATGTAGTGTAGGTAGAATGAGGAAAAGAAAGGCATTTGCAAGGCTAATTGGTGGGTGCTGATAATAGCAGTCCTTCTCCTCCTTCTTGTTCCTTCCTATTCCTTACACTTCTCTCCTCTAGATTTGTTGTAAGGGAACAGATAAAACTCAATATTATAAGGAGTGAGTGCTCAGCCCTTTTGCACCAGACATCAAAGGAAGAAGAGTTATTTCTGAGACTGCCATGAGTAGCACATTAGACAACATCCTAAAGAAGACAGATGAGTCTGGGTGGCAGACAAGATCTTCTCCCCGGAGAACACTCAACTGTGGATACAGATGGTCATGTAGCCAGGATGCAGAACCCCTCAAACACATGGGCTGGACCACACTCTCAAGTTTAGGGCACAGAGCCACCTTTGTGTCCTTGGGCCAACTGAGCATCTACTTGGAGAGTTCTTCCTCCAGTGAGATACTCACTTATGCCTCTCTGCTGAGAAGCAAGATGGTACCACACTACTCCTAGAGTCATGCAGCCTCCATATGGATCCATTGCCTACCTTAGGAGTGCCTTCCCGAGGGCACTCCAACTCTCTCAAGACCAAAGTCCTACTTGACAAAGGAACATAATCCCTGTCATGTGTACTTAGGAGAATTTGGAGAGTCACGGTGCAAAGGGGACTGTGAACCTGGGTAATTGCAAATGTTTCATCCTCCCATAAAGCTTTCTCTGCCCTCCTACATGAAATTAATCTTGTATTCCTCCAGATTGTCTCCTGGGTATTAATAGTGTTTCTCACAGTCTTCTTCAGATAATAAGGAGTTATCCACATGCATCTGTTTGCAGGAACCTCCATCTCTCTGCTGGCAAGTAGGCAAGGCTTGCCTCTCATTCATTCTTACATTCACCACTGTAGGTGCTCAGAGCTTGGCTCATTGTAGATGCCCATCAAGTGCTGGATGAGAGGGAGGAATTAAAAAGTCTGCATTCCCTGTCCTGAAGGCTAGGCCTCAGTCCAGCAAGCAGGGGACATAAATGGGAAAGAATGGGAAATACAGAGAGTTGGTATGTAAAACTCAGCCCAGGCCTATCATTTTCTGTGATCAGCCACAGAGCACATCACGAAAACAGGATGGACTCTTTGAAGCAATTGCTTCTTGTCTCAGAAATTGCTTCTCTGTCTTCTGGGCAAGTCCTTGAAGTGGCTGCCGAGAGCCCCAGCTGTTTAATAAGCAGCCCGCTGATAGGAGCGATTGCTCATCAGACCCCAGAACTTGAATGTGTTCAAAAGGGACCATCGACAGCCTCAACTGCAGAGGTCTTAGACAAATGGCTGAGAAGTGGATCGGCCAACATTAAGCCACAAACATGATTAAAGGCCAGAAAATGGGACCTGTGAGGAAAGGATGGAGCTATCTATTTGATTTATGGCGAAAGCGAACAAATAACAATGTGCAAGTCTGTGGAAATTTTCTACAAGGATAGCGGTGCCCAGCTCAATGAGGCAGGAACAGGAAGAGAAGGGCATGAACTGTTGCACGAGGGACTTTGCCTAGACATATAGGAAGGAAGAACTTTTATGTTGCCAGGAAGCTGCTCATCTGAACACAGAATGATCTCTCAGAAGCAGCTAAGTAATAAACACATAGACTTGAGTCTAGCAGACAAATTCAGTGTTTTGTGTATCTGGAAACAGAAATAGAGAGAATCCTCAGCTTCTATTCATCCCCACTCTGAGTATATCCATGATCCTTCTGATTCTACCAGATAGGGAGGGAAGAGGTGGGGGGGGAGGGCAGCAGGATGCTCAGGTGTTCAGACTTGAATTAGGAAAAGCTCATTTCACTCTGTGTGGATTCCACCACTGGCCCCAACGTCTGTGTGAGCTGGCAGAGTGACAAATCCCTTTCAATCATCTCAAGATGAACAGAATACCCTCATTAATGGGTTGCAACTGGGGTAACAAGCTTGCAGTATAGGATTCCCCTCCCCTCCCCAGAGTTGTATTAATTCACTTACAAATGGTTATCTCAGACTTTCATTCATGAATGATTAGCAGTTTCTTTCTTCATCCAGAAAGAATAGTATATCCAGACAATATGCATTGGATCTGTTAAAAATAACAATATTTATAATAGACCCACAAGGCATTGAAGTAATGACTGCTCTTGCTTTACATTGTACCCGAGATAAGTTTTAATCAGTATGCTAATACTATGCAGCAATGGAAATGAGTATGGTGGAAGCAGAGGTACACTCATAGGTCCCTAGACATTCAGAGCCACACCAGGTCATGCAGGACCACACAGGGAAGTATCAGAGGTGAGTCAAGAAGTAAAGGTAACTAGGTAAAAACACAGCTAAGGATCATTACTGTGATTTCTACAGAAAAGGCAAGACGAGGTACACAGGGTTAGGACTTGCTAGTGTGAGTCGGCTAGTGTGAATAACCTCAGCAGGCTCAGATGTATCAGCATTATCTCTAGCTATCTGACCCCTGGTCTTGGGGTGAGTGAGGCAGGTAAAGATGCTACAGAGCTCACAGAGGAAGAAAGGATAGAAAGTCAGGGTAATCTCTGAGTTGGCTGCTTTGACAGGTTCCAAATAAGTCATGTACTATTTTCTCAGGATTCCCTAGCCCTAAGAAGGACAGTTCGTCCCCACAGCAAGACACCAGATGCCACAGCATCAAAAATACAGAAGGAAGAGGGAGGATGAGGGAGAATGATGGAGGAGGTGAATTTGATAGATCTACATTGTATCAATATGGTACAATGAAACCCCTGTTGTATAACTGATAGGGGCTAAGAAAAGATCTTGTAAAAATACAGCAGAGGCTGAGGGTATAGTTCACTGTTAATGCAATTGCCTGGTATGTGTGTGAGACCCCGGGTTCTAGTATGCTGGAAAAGATGAAAGATAAGGAGGATAAAGATGTGAAGGGGGAAAGGGAGGAAAAGGAGAGAAAAAGAGAGGGAGAGGGGGAAAAGAGGAGGGGGCGGAGGAGGATGAAGGATAACAAGAAATTACAGTTAATACAACCGTATATCCAGGGGAAAACATGGGTACCGTTTGTGTTATATTGATATTGGGACAAAATTAGGAATTAGTGAACTGTAGCTAGATGCAAATGTTTCAGGCCAAGTCATACAAATGTGGGAGGGAGAGATACATGGGATAAGAATGAGAAAAGGCATATTAGAGAAATTGGAGAAATATGACAGCAGTCTTTGAAGAGGTCTACCTTGCCCTCCCCACCTGCCCTCTGCCTCTGAAACTGGGATGTGGGTAAAGAAAAGTCAATGTTCCTGTGTCCTATGAAGGATGCCTATAGGTTGAACAGGGAATGAGCTCTAACGGTACCACCAGTAAGCATTCTTGTGCTTCTAAGACCCCATTCATTTCAACCCCACTCTCTGCCAAGTGTATATGGTCATTGGATCCACTGACCAATGAGAATTCCCCTCCTCTGAGCTCTCGACAGTGTTGCCTGGGTCAGAATCTGCTTTGTGGTTGTCAGCCACAGTCAAATGTCAATAGTTAGCCGACTCTCAGTGAGAGCTTCCTTTAATTTCTTCCTTCCCAGATACAACAAACACACAGGCAACGTAGAGGACCCCATTTGCCAGCTACTACACCCTCTACAATTTGAAGCACCAGCCTCATTTACTTGATAAACATTGGAGGAGCACCTGTTGGAACCAGGTCTAAGGCTGGGTGTTAGAGATGTAAAAATGAACGAGAGGCATGGGCCACACCCTTGTTTAATAGAGAGAGATAGCTGGCAAGTAAACAAAATAGTTTAGTTGATTACACACTGTGTAAGTGTAGTGACAGAAATAAAAAGGATGTGTGGAGGAGAATAATAAGGATAGCTTTTTTATTTAAGATCAAGTTTGATTTCTCCAAGGGGAAAGACAAGGGAGATCAGGAAGCTAAGCTGAAGTCAGTTTGTGAGTAGCAAGAGCTACTCACATAGACAAGAAGTACGAAGGCCTCAAAGGGAGGCAGAACATGTCTTTTTCTAGGAACTGATCTCCAAGGAGCATCAAGGAATTTGGTTTCTCTTCCAAGGGCAGTGGTAGGGTTTGACACTGGAGTAGGCACAATGTGATTCAATAAATGTTTTTAAAATATCAGTTTGGCAGCTGGGTGGAGCTGAATTTTCAGAGATGCAAGAAGGAAAACACGCCAGGAGCCGGTGGCTCATGCCTGTAATCCTGGCTACTCAGGATGCTGAGTTCTGAGAATCATTATTTGAAGCCAGCCCAGGCAGGGAAATGTCCATATATCTCATATCTTCAATTAGCCATCAGAGAACCAGATGTGGAACTGACTCGAGTGGTAGAGTCCTAGCCTTGAGTGGAAAAATCTAAGGGACAGCACCAAGGCCCTGAGTTCAAACTCCAGAACTGGCACAAAAAGGAAAGAAGAAAGGAAGGAAGGAAGAAAGGAAAAAAGAGAGGGAGGGAGGGAAGAAGGGAGGGAGGAAGGGAGGAAGGGAGGGAGAGAGGGAGGGAGGGAGGGAGGGAGGAAAATAAAGGAGAACAGAACAATAAACCAAGAGGCTATTACCCTGGAGAAATAGAGAGACAGCAGAGTCGTAAGCAGTAGATGGATTCTGGCATACTTGGGCATGGCAGAACCACCTGTTAGGTCAGCTTCTGAAGGAATAGAGGAAGGAAAAGAGAATCCAGGCTTCTGGATTTGAATATAGGTTGATTGGTGCCATATTTTGAGATGGAGAAGGTTGGATAAAGAACAATCTAGGGGCAAAATGGTTGTTTTACTGTGAATTTTTCAGTGAACGATATTTAGGAGGGGGATAATTACTGTGGCGGGGAGGTTATCTTGTGCATGGAATTAACATTTGAAGGAAATTAATTCTCCCTTGTGGGTTTTTTTCTGTACCTTGTAGGATGGTTATCAGGCCTCTCCTGGCCCCCATTCAGTAGAGACCAGTAGCATCATCACCCTCTAATTCCCCCTAATTATGCTACCATAAATGTCTCTAGCCTTTACAGATACCCAAAAGGAAATCGCTCCTGCTAGAAAACCACTGATCTAAGAGAGGTCTGGAGTTTAAGATTGGGAAAGAAATTGTACAACATCGTCTAAGAAGGATAAGCCTGCTAGTTTTGTTGGGAATCTCTGATTTTTCCTCTTCATAGTTTAGGGTCCATCCTGCAGCTTCTGGGCTAAAAACCAATCTGGGTATGTCACAAAGAGCCTGGGAGAAGGCTGCATTCAGCAGCAAACATGTCCACCTACCTAGAGACAGAACACTCACGCCAGTTACAGCCCTGTGATTTTTTTTCCCGATCTAGTTCCTAAATCACTCATTCTCACATATGAGACTTAGAGAGGTTAGAGATCATTGAGTGGTAAAGGCAGAGTTTGAACTCAGGTCTTTGATGCCAGACACTATACCTTTCCCTCATTAGCAGTCTCCTTTAATATATTTTGTAACATTACTCCAAAGAGCATCCGTGTTGAAGGTTACCACAACATCAGAGAGAACAGACAGGAGCTATGACTCCTTCTCAACCCCTAGGATGCACATCTGTTCTTCCAGGATGGTTCTGAGGCACAGAACCTCTGGGAACTCAAGGAGGATCCTCCTGACATCCCAGGCAAATCTTACCAGAGAGAGCCTGGGACTGCTTCCCCTTAAATCCCAGTAACCCCCCCTCTCTTCCACCAGCAGCCTGATCACTCCTTTTTGTTTTTATCTCCTATATAAGCACAATCATACCATGGTTGAAAGACAGAAACTACTTAGCAGATCGAAGACAGGTTTCTTCACAAATTAAAAGGCTGGATCCCTCCCTACTAAAGGCCTAAGCAGACATGATCCTTTATATGCTTTTGGAACTTAAGATTTGTTGGGAAGTGGTGGAACTTTTAGAATGGGAACCTACAGAAGGAAGTTAGATCATTGAGGGTGTGGCCTTGAAGGAATTATAGGGACCCTGGCTCTTTTTCTCTTTTTGATTCTGGGCCCCCATGAGGTGAGCAGCATTGCTCCAATGTAGGCTCCTGGTTATGATGTTCTGTGCGTACCTTTTTAATTGATTGAGATGAGGGCCTCCCTTTGTGCCCAGACTGGCTTTGCACTGCAGTGCTCTGGGTCTCAGCCGGAGTACATGGGATTACAGGCATAAACCACTATACTCAACTTCCTCCTTTTAAGATTTCATCTCAGCTATTTGGTCATCATGATGGAAAGCCAACTAATACAATTCCCCGTTCCTGAGACACCTTCTGCTTGTATATCCTCTTCCCTAGCAGGCATACAGCTCATGGAGTATTTCAACTTCACATGTTAGTGGTTTTGGGACGTGACTCCTATGCTCAGTCCCCCCACCCTCCACACCTCCCTGCAAGGAATGTGATAGGTGTTGGCTTTCTTTGCTTCTTAGCAATGATGTTTCAACTGGTTCAACCAAGGAACAACTTCCCAATAGCAAAAGGCTATTCTCAAAGTTCTTTAAGAATTGACTGAGCATTTCATATTCTTCATAGATCCTGATGAATTCCTTTTGTTCAGTTGGTATATAGATGGAAATGTGAATGGGAAGGTAGAAGGATGGATGGATACATAAATAGAAAAATGGATAGGTGAATGGATGGATGAAGTAGGTGAATGGAGAAGAAGGGAGAAAGGAAGAATTAAGAGGTCTTTGACTTCAGGTAATTTATCTACTGAGCTCTTTTTTCTCATTTGTCAAATCTCATAATTCATACAGTGATGACTGCTCATAAAACACCAATGAGAAAGTACATAGGCTTTCTCTTTTTAATTAGTCAAGTTGCTATCCACTGAGTTCTAGTAGGAGTAAAGAAGAATAAAAATTCAGATTTTTGTCTTTATAAAGTTGATGATCACTCACCAATTGTAACATTGCAGACTCAGGATTTAAAATCTTGCTTTATGAAAAATCCAAATGTGAAACAATAGAATTAATTACCTTTTCAAGAGATTGTCCAGTACCATTTATCAGGCTGGAGGAGCTCATGGAGCCACCAACCTGCAAATGGAATATATGTGTTAACTTAGGATCATCAAGTCATTTAGCCAGTTTCTTCTTCCATACAGTGGGAGTTTACAATAACATATGCTTCAAGAAAGGACTGAAACAATGAGTTAATATTTGGCATCTAGTAACTACTTCACAAAGAATGGTTATTATTATTTTTTACTTTACTAAGTGATTCACTATTCTTTATGACTTTTGTGAAGGGTTTTCATTTTTAAAAACTGTGGAAAAACAGAAGATAAAAGTTGCCTCAAATCCCACAAAAACAATTAAAGAAAGAAGTGGAAATTACAGGCTCTTCAATCTTATCCCCACTAGTTACTAAGATGCTTTTAACAGAATCTTTTTTAACACTTTGCTAAGCTTTATCACACATCTGTACGTGTGTAAACATAGATCTTTGTGTATAAAAGCAAGACTGTGCTATTGTCCTGGAACCTGTTTCTTTCACCTGACAAATGTATGTGGACAGTGCTCCTAGTCAGATTATTTGGATATGATGTGTTCTTGTTTTGACAGCTACTTAGTATCTCACCTCATAACTGTGCCATTGTTTATGCAGCCAGATTCTTATTTATGCACTTTTAGAATGCAATATGTATTCAAGAGTGATCTGACAAGAAAAATCTTTTGCTCGTTGTTTTGTAAATACATGCCATGCACTTATAGGTACTTAGAAAAGGGGTGTTGAGTTGAAGACAGTGTAGAGCACAATACAACATTAGTCATGTGATCAATAGATTTCCCTCTGCCCTCCTCTTTGGGCTAACTATAAT
Source organism: Dipodomys ordii (assembly GCF_000151885.1). NCBI lineage: Eukaryota > Metazoa > Chordata > Mammalia > Rodentia > Heteromyidae > Dipodomys > Dipodomys ordii. Next base: position 7,209,678 of record NW_012267235.1, read on the forward strand.
GGTTAATGTCCTAAAAATTAATTGAATCCCCATGCTCACCCATGCATTGATCCCAGCACTAAAAAAGAACATGCTTTTCTTAGTCAAGTCCTGGTGGTATAATCTTAGCTACTCAGAAGCTGAAATCTGAGGATTAAGGTTCAAAGTCATCCCAGGTAGACACACATGAGAGATTCTTATCTCCAATTAACCAGAAAAGTGTTGGAACTGGAGGCATGGCTCAAGTGGTAGCGTACCAGCTGCGAACAAAAGAAGCTGAGTAATAGCACAACGCCCTGAGTCTGAGCCTGGTACCAGAAACAAATAGTGTACATGCTTTATAGATTCTGGGTCCTGAGGGTATGAGTCCCTATTTTTCATCCTGCCTAAATGATCCTTGAGTCTTAGGCCACCTCTATCTGGTACCAGCTTTCCTTTCTGCACAAGCCCCTGACCCACACCCACTTCCCCAAGATGAGAGAAATAAGAGAAGGGAGCCAGGAAAGTTCAAAGGTCCCCATGGAAGGAAGGCTCCATGTTCCCAGGCAAGAGAAATCATCAAGCCAAAAGAAGCCTTTTTTCATAAGTTCTAAGTTCATGCTGTTTATTAGAAAATCAAAATGTCACCACCTTGATTATGTCTTTATTTTTCACATGTATTTTTTATTTGCTTTCTATTACTTACCAAAAGATTAACAATCTAAGACCGGTAACTTGGTCATTAACCAGTTGGTTTTTACTGAATGTTCTAGCTTTGTATCCCAAAGGATCTGGCCAAACATCCACCTCTCATTTTTCCAATATACTGTGTTCTTTCCCTATTCTCCTCTCCTCCCCCCTCCTCTCCCCTCCGTTCTCCTTCCTTCCCCCCTCATCTCCAGCTGATCAAATCCTAAATGCAGTCAGAATGTGGCACAAAGGCTACCACACCAGAAAGACATGAAAGCCATGGCTGTAACACTTGTGTCTTGCTTTCAAATCATTTTAATATTCATTATGCATCTCATATTCAGCCCTGAATTGCTACTGTTTGCATATATATATATATATACACACACACATACATCTATCTATCTATCTATCTATCTATCTATCTATCTATCTATCTATCTATCTATATCTATCTATCTATCTATGACTCATGTCCTTTATTAGATGACCAAGTCCTAGAGGACAGGAACCAGACCAGAGAAGACATTTTTTACAATGTAATGTGCCCTGCATATAATAAGTACTTAATATATATTTTGAAACATTGCACTAAGCTGACAGCATGGCTTATAGCCTCACTATTCATGTTCTTCATTTTTCTAAATCAGCATGTAGTCGACGGACTTTCTCACTATGTGGAGGCAACATAGTAAGGCAGGCTTTCCTATATAAACCATTCAATTCTTCTCAGCCTCCAATGAGGCTGGAGGGGAAGCCGTGAGGATGGTCCTCCACCCAAGGGGCAGAACAGCTTTTGAGAGGAAGTTAATACACTAAAAGTTAATATATTAGAGACAACTTAGAAAACACATCATATAGCCCTGGAAAGTTCTTCCCACAATCTCTCTTGTGAAGTGGTCCTAGTGATCTATCTGAGTCGGGAAGTCTAAAAACTTCTCTTCACAGTAGACTCATGTCCTCCACCTACATCCCAGCCCACTTCTACCTGATTTCACCCTTCTCCTTTCCTCCCAATCCAGCTTTTCCTCCTTCGACCCCAACTGTCCACTTACTACTGATCCAGCACTTGCCCATTCCTGCAGAAGTCCCATGTTTGGTAAGGGATGAGAGCAGAAAGGACACTGCTCTGAGGTAGAGCTTCACACTGGATGAACTTGTCATGCCCTCAGAAAGCCATGCGGTTCTCACAATTGCCTCTGTGCCTCTGTTGCCTATGTACCATCTTTCCCCTGCTCCTAAAAGAAACATCTTTGCAAAATAGAAATCCTGTAAGTAGTCATGTTGGATTTGTAACTCTCCAATCTTGCTCACAGAAAGAAAACACATTCTACCCACTATCATCCCCAAATCAGTGCTTAAAATCTCAAGCTGAAGGAGAGCCTTCAAGCTGAAGTGCAGTTTTGGAGAAGAGACTTTAAAGGAAGTCTTGGAATAAGACTTTCTTCTTCTGTTTCCATGTACAGAGTGACCACAGCAGCCTTAGTTCACAGGGTCTCCGGACCTGGATTAGCTGCTGGGGTCCAGCTAACTGTCTACACGCAACTCCTTGCAAGGTGCTTGCAATGGGGTTTTCTCCCATGTCTGCTGAGCACACAAAGGGAGGAATATGTTCTCTGTTTCTGCAGTCTTATTCCCTCTCAAGCTATCCTAACTGCTTCTCCCTTATAAGGATCTCATGATTACACTGGGCAATTCAGATGGTCCTAGGTGGTTTTCCCATCTCGTGTCCTTTTTGCACTGGAAGGTGACATATTCAGACACTTTAGGAATAACATTGGTAGAGATATAGTTTTCCAACTGTTGCCAGTGTGCCTGTCTGTCCCTGTCCTGTTCAGTGGCTCACACTGAAATTTATATGTCCCCTTATTTTTCCACCAATGGTCTCTTGGTCTCTGCTTCTTGCATGGACAACCTTCTTTTTTTGTTTTGTCAATCATGGGGCTTGAACTTGGGGCCTAGGCACTCTTTTGTTCAAAGTTAGTGCTTTACCACTTTGAGCCACAGTCCCACTTTCAGTTATCTGGTGGTTAATTGGAGATAAGAATCTCAGAGACTTTCCTGCCTGGGCTGGCTTTAAACCATGATCCTCAGATCTCAACCTCCTGAGTAGCTAGGATTACACGCATGAGCCACCAGTGCCCAGCTGACAACCTTCTTTTTCTTGACCATCCACTCCATATATCACCTCCCTTTCTATCCACCCTCCAAACATTTACTTGCTTACAATTTTTTATTGTGAAAATACTGTACAGAGGGGTTACAATTACATGGGTAAGATAATGAGTACATTTCTTATCAAGCATTGTAGCCTCCTCCTTTGTTTCCTTTTCCCATCCCTACCCATCCTCCCCTCACCCCCCATACCGCCCCCCCCCCGCACCAAAGTTGTAAAGTTCGTTTTTGACATAACAACTTGTACGTCTCATTGTTGCAATGGGTCCACCTGTATCTCTATTTAAACAATTTGTTTTTCCCCTTCCCCTTCACAAATTGTACTGACATCAAATACAGTGAAAGCAGGAGTTATACTGTGGGGGAGGGACATACAAAGCAACAAAGAAATCATCTTATAAATATGTTAGAAACAATTGCATGAAAGAAAAAAACATTTGAATACATATCTTAGGGTTCATTTCCCTAACATCAGCTTATCTGACCTTTCCTGCTTGACTCAGACATATACTAAATATTGCAAATAAGGTAAACCATGGGACCTATGTTTCTTTGGGCCTGGCTTACTTCACTTAATATAATTTTTTCCAAGCCTTTCCATTTCCTAACAAATGGGGCACTGTCATTCTTTCTGATGGAGGTATAGAATTCCATTGTGTATATATACCACATTTGCTTACAATTTTATAAGCACTTTTCCCCTGAAAATTTTGGTCTAGAGAAGGGGAATAAAAGCAAGAAACAATTTCTAAATTGATGTCATATATCATTGGTCCTAGAAAGATATTGTTCACTATGCCCCACAGAGACTTTCCCTCTGAGTTGGCCTTCTGCAGCCTGGTTTGGTCTTCTTCCTTACTTCGGACATTTATGCAGAGTAGGCTCTTTCCCTACTCATGGCTGTCTCTCCAATCCAGGCGTATTCCTTGCATGTCCCAGACATTAATTAGTCCTGCTGAATCAAAGTTCTTTCTGCTTGCATCTCCCCTCTTGTGACCACAAGAAACACCAGAAGCTGTGAAATTATAGATTTTTTTTCTTAATGGTTACTGCCATTACCAACTGTATTTCTTCTCGCAATCTGTCCAGGATTAGTTGCTATGAGTTTGGTAATTTATTTATTCCTTAATTATTGATTCATTCACTCATGAATATGTGTTGAGCATGTACTATGTCCAAGTACTGTCCTTGGCCTGGGGTTATAATGGGTGTCTTAACTCAGCTTGCCATTACTATAACAAGCATGTGTGAGAATCAACAAATAAAGAACAAAGGACTAGTTAGCCCATTTCCAGAAGTATCACTTCACGAAGGGTTGGCTCTGTTGTCTCAGGCCTGTGACATTACATTAGGGTGGGAACACAGAGCAGAGCAAAAGCGTTTACCACATGACCAGGAAGGAAAACAGAGGAAGAGACCAGAAATGCACAATCCCCTTCAAGGTACACCCTCCAATGACCTAAAGACTGCCCATGAGGCCTTACTTCTTAAAGGTTCCACCACCTCCAAATAGCAACTATCTGGAGACTCAGTTTTTAACACATGGGCCTTTCAGGGACATATAAGATCAAATTATAGCAAAAGGTGAACATGCTTAGAAGGATAGTATAAACCTCTATCAGTACCTTCAGTTTATAAAGTTTAAAGACCATGAATAAACATTTCTGTTACCTTCTTGGTAAGATGACCACAGACATACAATGCCAGTCTGACAGGGCATGTATCATGGATTCGTTAGCTCCTTCTCTTGTTTCTCAAGTGGCAAAAGACATTCAGGATAATTTCCTTCCTAAATAAATGTTTTTGTTTTTAAAGCTAGAAGCTGGCAGTCCAGTGAGGGCCCCTTCCCATCACTCTGATATCTAAATCTAACATATTTCAGAATCTCTGAGCTTCTGGCAGGAACCAGATGTCCTTAAGGGGTCTAGTAGGAAAGACTTTCAAAACTGCTTCTTACCTCTTCAAAGATAGATAGTGGATTAAGCAGCCTCTCTTTGTGATCTAAGAGGAAAACAGTGTCACTGTTCCAAGAGTTTCATGTGGCTGAACAGATTCAGGGTAAGGGCCCGAACGTAGGTTTGCTTTGGCTGAACTTCCATTCTGATCATGGAGAACCAGGTGCTCACTTTTCCCTCTAGGCTTTTTGGGGTGTGCAGCAAATATCCTTGTTCCTGTTAGATACAGCTCCTAAGGCCTTTAAAGCTTTCAAAATCTCCTTGATATTAGTGGTTGGTTTATTCTTTTCCCCAAAAGCTTATAGAAGCATAAAAATTTTAATGCCGGAAAGGACCTCAGAGAACAGATGCATTATTTAATTTATATTCTTAATTTTCCTAATTCAACAACTTCAGGGAGATGAGTTTATTCACTCCACTTCTGTCTGCTCCCTGGTCTGTTTCTGTTCATTACCCATTCACTGTCCTTTCTAACCACGCCTGCGCTAGCTCCCCAGGTTAATTTTACCCCCTGGAAAATCACTCCCTGAGGTCCCTTGCTTTCCTGAAGCACCACCTACATGGTTTCCAGAGATTCTCTCTCCTTTCCTTCAGTGAGGGTTCAGTTACAGCATGTCTCTTAGCCAGGTCACAAGGGACCGGCTGTGCATGGACAAGGCCTAGATTTTATAAGTAAGTGGGAACAGAATTGGCCAGGGGCTCAGCCCATGTGCTGGGGCTCAAGCAAAAGTAGGTTACTGGGCCTGATTGTGTTAAAATAGTGAGGACAGAAGAGGCCTCGGGCCACTTATCATCTGAACACTAATCTTAGGAGAAACAGAGCCCTGGTTCTCTAGTCTTATTCCTGGTGGACTCTCAGGACAGTGTCTGGAGTTGTCAGGCTACTGTAAGCCTGAGTCTCACAAGGAGAATCTCAAAGTCCATTGTGTCTTTTTGGAGGAGAAGTAGCAGAGTGATGCTATGAACTGTAACTACAAAATGACCCCAGTGCCTGAGGCTTCTGTCTAGAACACAAGTCAGCATCATGACGAATCACCTGTGCCATGAAGCAGGATCATGCTATCCTGTGCATGAGCTCCTTGGGTCAGAGACTCTGTGGTTCGGGTAGCTACAGCATCACCTCTCAACATTCTTGCATTTTAGAGCTGAGAGTGCATGGGATATGGGGGAACCCACAGTGTCTGTGTCAGGTGTCCTGGCTAAAGCTGCCGAGAACAGATGCTGTCCTGACTACCCCACCATTTCTCATTCCTTCCCTTCCTTCCCAATCACACCTGGTAGTAAAGCTGTGGTTGCCACCATTTGCAATCTGAAGATCACTCCCTGGAAGCCACTTCCTTTCCAAAGACTGAAGACAGCCTCTGGCATAAGTACAAGCAGCCAGTGGTAGTAGCAAAATAATGACTTTAAAGATGCCTACGTTCTAATTCTCAGACTTGTGAACATGGCACCTTATACAGCAAAGAAGACATACGCTTGGAGGATGATCCTGGATTATCTAGGCAGGCTCAGTCTAAGCACCCATTGATGAAAGACAAGCCATAAGTTAGAGGGAACATTTGGAAGACGCTAGGCTGCTGGCTGTGAAATCAGAGCAAGAAGCCAAGAATGAGGATTTTAGGAAGCCTCTAAACTAGGTAATATCTCATCCTTCAGAACCTCCAAAAGGAAAGCATCTCTGGTGATCCCTTGATATTAGTTCAGTGTGTTTGTTTTGGACTTCTGGTTTCTGGAACTATAAAGTATGTTTATGTTGTTTCAGGACACATTTATGTTTGTGTTTATTTGCTGTCGCAGCATTAAGAAACTTAAATACTTCTAAAGAAGAAGAATGCAGAGTAGGAGTTAAAGGTATTCTGCAGTCCTGAGGGCCAGGTTCATCTGATCTAAATGAGCCACACAGGAAACATCCTCACAATCTCCTCCATCTTGGACCCCTTACCAAATGCTTGTCTTTCCTCTTTTTTCTTCCTTTTTCTCCCCCTGTCCAGGAAGACTTCAGTCTCAGACTGCAAGCACATTGTGAAAAGGCAATTTTCTCTACTTGGGTCTCCTACCCTGCCTCACAAACAGACCTTAGAACTTTGTATTTTTTACCATGTTAGAGATGGGATTGAACCCTTTCTCCACTTATATGATGAAGCTCTAACCCTCAATGTTTTCGCATCTAGTGTAGTAATCAGGGTTAAATAAGGTCATCAGGGTTTGGCTCTATTCCATGGGACTGATGAACTTACAAGAAGAGAAAGAGTCAGACAATTCTCTGTGTACATGTGATCACAGAGAGAAGATGCTATCTATGATGACCTGGGGAAAAGGCTACACCAAAAACCAATTTTGGCAATATTTGGGTTTGAACTCAGGGCCTTCCACTTTTACTACACAGACACTCTACTGCTGGGCCATGTCTCCAGGCCTTTTTTATTGAGCTGGTTATTGTGAGAGAGGGTCTTTCTTTCGGCCCTTGCCTATGCCTGGACCCGAGTCTGCCTATGTTAGGATTTCCATAAAGCTGGGTGTTAGGTGCATAGCACTGTGCCCCACCTCTTCCATTGAGATGAAGTCTTGTAGATGTCTTTGCCTAGGCTGGTCTGGAGCCGCCATTTCCCTCATTTTAGCCACCCACATAGATAACAAACATGTGCCACTCTGCCCAATTATTGGGTTGAGAAAGGGTCTTTTCTATATGAGCAAGATGGCCTCAGACTGCAATCCTTCCAATCTCAACTTCCCAAATATAGGGCACAAGCCTTTGGTTGGTTCCTGACTAGAAACCAATCAGATGTGGAACTTCTATAGCCTACAGAACACGGAGAGAATTTTTTTTCTCACAGTTGGTAGGCCACCCTGCCTAGGAAGTTAGAAAAAAAAATCTTGTCAAGGAAAGATAGGACAGCCTGAGCAGGCAAATGTGCTCATCCTGAGGAGTGTCAAAGTTCTGACTCAAAGTGAAGCTTCTGTTTGCCCTTAGCTCTGTTCACACTGCCAGCTGACTCCCAACACTGCTGCTGTTCCCTCCTTTGAGCCTCCCCATGTCAAATGACCGATTATGCTCACACAGTGAGAAGGAGGTCAGGAGCATCTCTAGGGAGCATTCCGTACAGAATTGGTCCCCAGAGATCCAGGCAGAAAACTGCTGATGCTCTTCAGCCTTATCTTGCTCAAAGGGACCCCAAGGTCACACAAGTCCCAATCAGTCTTCATTTCTCCTCTAAGTACGAAGGCGTGCACTCCTAAAGAACAGCCAAGATGCAGTTTTCCGAAAGGAGGGCATCCCCTCCTCAGGCTTTACCGGCAGCTGGCAAAATAAGATTAAATGGATAAGGCAGATGTGAAGGATCCTGCAAATCAGCCCTGTACGCACAGAAGTCATGATAATTCCAGGTAGCTCTTGTCTCATCGTGCCCTGACAAATGGGTGACATCATCTCTCCTCACCCTCTGCAGTGAGAAAGCAATATTACTTGAGGAAAAAAAATGAATGTAATTTAGGGGAACCAACAAGAGAGTACCTAGGATTAATGATGATAGTAAGACATTGTCACAACCCCAAGGTTTAAAGAAGAAAGGAGAAAGGGCCAGTTCTAGCATCCAGAGAAGGTAGAAATGGACCACATACAGGAGCAACTCAGGAGGACAAGCGCTAAGGAATATACCCCAAGTGATTTCCTTGTCCACCCTGAAAATACCTGCTGCTCTTCCACTGACTGAGCTCAACTGGCAACCAGAGAAGCAGGAAGTTTGTTGGGGGAAGATAGAGTGAAGATGGAGAGAATAGACTAGAAAGGCTGTTGGAGGGTATCAGCACGCTTATTATGCTCCAATACCTTGGTCCTGTTTCTTTCTCAAACATCCCAGGCCTCCTCTTATGTTTTGTGTCTCGGCTCAAATGGTCCAAGGACCTCTTTTTTATTGTTATTATAAAGGTGATGTACAGAGTTATATAACACAGTTATATAATGCAGGTAATGAATAATTTCTTCTTGGATAATATCACCCCTTCCTTTGTTCTCTCCAAGTTTTTCCCTCCCCACAAGTTATATCTTCAACATAGTGTCTAGTGAGTACCCCTGCTGCATTTGTTCACCCTTTGTCCCACTATTTCTGTGCCCCCTTACCCTCCCAAAGACAGATTAAACAAATAAAACAGAAGAGAACAAAAACAACAAAGAAACAAAAACGTTTTGTTTCCATTTCCTGGAGTTCGTTTCGATAAATATTATTTTATATGATCAGAAGCACATAGGCATTGCACCTTTGTGTTCCTCCCCTAAGAGTAACCTCGTCAAAGGACCGTTCGAAATAGTGATCTAAAGTAATGGCCCTTGACCCTTGGGGTATCTTCTGAAGCATCCACCATAGACTCTAAACAACTTGGTGCTTAAGTACTTGCTTGGTTGGTTACTCCTTTATTATATGGGACTGTTGTGTCTGTTTAAGCCACTGGAATGAAAACAGAATAAGGAGACTTTGTAAACTAGCACTATGCCTGGCATATACTCATTCGTAGATGTGTGTGCCACATGCACTCATGCATGTGTGCACACATACACACACACACTCATATACCAATCCACTGGAAATGGCATCAGGATATAGTATAGAGCAAAATGATTCCACATAGAACATCAACAAGGATGTAAAGGTCAATCTAGAAAGAAGGGGAGAAAGAGGCCAGAGGAAAGACTTTGAAGTTCCAGAGAGTAACAGTCAATAAATAGGTAAATAAGAGATGTTTTATAAAAGGAATTGAACCAGGATGAAGGAAAATTAGGACTGAGTGGAAGAAAACTTAACTGAATTTAGAAAAACTTGAATTGGTAGGTGGAATGAGCTCTCCGGGAATAATTAATTAAAAGTAACCACATAGACATATATTGATGGGCTCTTGTTTGTTTAGTTTCAAGATAAAGAATTTGACAAATGTCCAGGCAAAAAAGAAAATAAAATTTTAAAAAAGAGAAAAGGCTATCTATAAAAGGCACACAAGCTGGTTTTGTCCCAGTGATCTCCATAAGTTAAGGTTATGTAAATTCCAGGCATTGACACTACCCAGGGGAGGGTGTGTGCTTTTGATCTGAGAACACACCAGAGCAGCAAGGTGTCATTTACTTTTCAAGGTAATATAAAGACTTTCTTGGGTATATACAAATTCCAAAACTATAAAATACATCTTTCCATATATAGGGTATATAGCTCAATACTACAATAATTGTCTAACATATGCAAGGCTCCGGGGTCTATCCTATACACAGCATAAACAAACAAACAGAAATGTGCTTGTATGACAAATACACAATTAAACTAAAGAGTTCACAAGAAAAGATTCTGACCTTTGTATTGAATCTGGAAACCACATGAACGGGTCTGAATAATTCCTGTCAATGCAACTACAAAATGGAATGCAGATTCAATCCCCAGAAAGGAAAGAGAGAAAGAGAAAGAAACAAAGAGCCCCCACAAGTCAGGATGATAATTTAGCAATGTCTGGCACTATGGAAACTTTTTTTCCCTCTGTGTGTATGTCATTAGGTACTGACTTTGATCATTATAAATAGAAGGTTTGAGTCAAGTGCAGTAGTTCATATCTGTAATCCTAGCTCCTTAAAAGGTAGAGATTGGGAGGATCATGGTTCAAGGTCAGCCTGAACAAAAAGTTCAGGAGATTCATCTCAACCAATACAAGGCTGGGTATGACATCATGTGCTTATTGTGGCAGTTACAAACAAAACATCAGTCTAAGTAGGAGGATGGCAATCCAGGCTGGCCAAGCTATAGTCAAGAGACCCTTTTCAAAGAATTAACAAAAGCAAAAGGAGCTAGGGGAATTGCCCAAGTGGCAGAGTACCTTACTTTGCAAGTTGAATTAAACCCCGAGCACCATCACCAAAAGCTAGGCTTGACAATATTTGTAAAAGTTAAATAATTATTTGTAGGATTAGATAGACCATTATGGAGGGAAAATCAAAACAAACAAACAAAAATACAGCTCCATCAGCAACAAATACCTATAGCCCCATATAGGTAATGCCACAAAATAATGCGAATTGCAAAATAAAATAGTAACCATAATAATACAAGCATAAAACCAAACAAATAAAAGATGAGTGGATTTATTAGATATCAGGCTTTTGTGTGCTTCAAGAAATAAGGTTTAGTATTATTTTATCAATAGGGCTTCTATGTAGAACATACTTACTCCAAAATATAAAAGTGAATAGCTGAGCAACAACAACACATAGAATACCAGGTGATGAAAATAAAAAGAAAGCACAGAGTCCAAACGGGGAATGTCTTAGAGAACTAGTCACGTTTAGTGATGACATTTATATTCCTTCATATATGTACCAACATTACATCCAAGCATTTAAAGCAAACCCGGTCAGAATTGAATAAAACATTAACAAAAATAATAAAGAGAAACATTACTTGAGCAATCCAGGATTCAAACAATAAATAAGTTATTTACTTAACAATTCATTTATAATTTCAATAATTAACATTCAATAATTAAGTGCTTATGCCACCAGCCTACAGAGAAGTAAAAACATTTTCTTTTTGAAGGGCAAGGAATGTTTACAAAACTTGACCATGTATGAGGCTTGTATAGAAAATGTTCTAAATTGACTGAAAACAATGAAAACAAAGGAGTTACTCATTCATTGAAGAATATGGAAAGATGTAATTAAATATATCCTGGTAAAGCAAGAGTGCATAATTGATTAGGATAAAAGCAGAAATTAATAAACTATAAAGCAGAATTGATTAGTCGATGCAAGAATTGCAGATTAAATGAAGTACAAATAAAATACACAAAGCATGCATCTGCATTAATGAAGAAGAACTAGAGAGCGAAAGATGTAAATATACAAAATAGTGTAAGAAAACACAGTGCATAGCGCTGGAGGTATGGTTTGGCGGAGAAGTACTTCCCCAGCCTGCTTGAGGTCCTGAACTCAAACTTCAGCACCCATTAAAAAAAGGAAAAGAAAAAAGAAACCATAGTCATAAAAATAGAGCTTTTTAATATCTAGCAAACTATAAGAATTGTGTAAAAGTTTAATGACCTGAGTAGGTTAAAAAAAATCATGAGACAAATTTTTAAAAAACCAAACAAGAAGAAACATTTGTCAAGGAATTGTCCTCAGAAGGCACTGAACAGAGATCGTTTGCAGGCAATACTGGAATTTGTGCTACACATTACCAAAGCAAAATCCATAATTGTGCAACTTTTCCAATTGAAAATGAGTTTTTGTTCTCCTCACAAAACCAGCCCATTAAGTTGCTGAAAATGGGCATGTATTTGGGTTCTTCAACTCCAGCTATCTACATACGCTCCTACTATTTAGGAAGGACACACACCCTTTTCCCCTGATGTCTTACCATAAGTACAAAGAGGACCACAGAAGCACCTCCCTTCCTCCTCACTGCCTGGATAGAGAGTGCATTTTTGTTTTCGGGATAGATGGGAAAGAGGAGAAAGAGACTGCATTCCCAAGGATGTGAAGTAGGAGCAGAAAACCAGGACAGCAGGGCAGGAGGCCTGAATCAGTTCAGTATTCCCTGTACTAAATGAGTACTTATTATGTTCACAATACAGTCTTGAGGAAGGAGGGTATGGTTCTCTCTTCCAAGAGGCCAAAAGCAGCTAGCTGGCTGGTAAGTTAGGCTGAGCTAGGTCCACATGTGCCTGTCTGGGGACTTTGGCATACACAAAGCTGGTTGCTCAGCAATCCCTTTCCTTGTTGATTACTAGGGTTGTCTTTGTCATGACCCAGCATTCCAGCAGACAGTAAAAGTCCCAGGGAACACTCTGGAATTGTTATGACATGCAGCCTTGGAGCTCTGGTCCTGACATGCAGTCTGTGGACCAAGTGAACTTTCCTGGCAAAAATGAGCATTCACATGAGTATTTGAACAAGGATATCAGAGACAGAGAGAGAATTCAAGATGGTCCCATTACTAGGGCCAGACCCAGAAGCCAGGAAGTGGAAGAGATGTAGGAGAAAAGAGAGGAAAGATGCTTTGCCAGCACTTTAATGGAAAAAGAAAAGGAGAAAAGAAAAAGCTCCACCCCTTGTAAATGCCTCTGGATTTGTGTTTTTCATTCAGGCTGGATGTGCTGAGCCATTTTCATTTTGCTCTATTTCCCTCCCACCCTACCTTCCAAGCAGGCTCCATCCCAGAGCTACTGATTTCTGTCTTGCGACCATTATGGAAATCTGGCTTCATTTCTCCTCCTAATTTATGATCTTGTTAACATGCCCGTATGCCAGATGGTCCTGTTCTTCAGGTTGGGAGATAATGAGATAAACAAAAACTGCTGTAAGAAGCAAAGAGGAGGGAGAAGTTTAGGGTTTTTCTTCTTCTTCTTCTTTGAATGGGCCGCTCTTCATTTCTACAAATGTGCTTTTGGAGGCAGCTCACTGCGATTTTAAAGCAGATGAAGGAGCTCAGTGGTGCTCCACTAGCTGCTTCAAGGTGAGTGATTTCATCTCCTAGGCCCTGTGCTCTAGAATTCCATCCAGAAAGGGATGAAATTTGGGGAGTCACCACCCCACTCCATCTGCAATACAACCTGGACTCACTTGTCATTCCATAGTGTTCTTTGCATGTGTGGACACACCATTTCCCATACTGCACTGTGATGGTTTCATGTATCTCTCTGTCAATCACACTGGGAACCTAGGGCTCTTAATCTGAATCACAATGCCTAAACTAAGGCCTGGCATGTAATTAGCCGATCTCCACCAAATAACTTTGAAACTCCTTTGCTATAAATATGTAAAGTATGCACCAGATGAGAGTAAGGAGTTGAATGAATAAATAAGCAGTCATCTCTGGGATTGCTTTCAGGACACTTCATAGATAGCCATGCCTGCAGATGCTCCAGTACATGTATATAAAATATGCATAAGGCATTGTTGTATTCACATCAAATGGATGCCCATGCTACTATATGTTGTTTTATATGTTTTATTTTTAATTGGCACACAGTAATTGCACATATTTATGCAATACAATGTGGCATTTCATTTACTTGTATACAATGTGTAATGATCAGATCAGGGTAATTGGCCTATCTGTCAACACAGACATTTATCATTTCTTGATGTTGAGAAAATTCAAAAACCTCTCTACTGCTGAAAGTGGTAGTATACACCTTTAATCGGCGTTACTTGAGAGGTTGAAGATCAGGAGTTCAAGGCCAACCTGGGCAATGTAGCAAGACCCATTCCCAAAATAAGCTCTCTCTACTAACTGTTTCCCACTAATTGTTGTGAACTAGAGTTATTCTGTGGTGCCATATGACATTAGAGGTCATTAACCTTATCCAACCATACACTGTTAACCACACTCTCTCTATATTCTCTCCCCACACCCATCCCCAGCTCTAGTAACCACCATTCTATTCTCCACTTCCATGACATCAATGTTTTGGCTTTCGTATATAAGTGAGATCACACAGGATTTGTTATTTTATGTTACATAATCTCCTCCAGTTCTATCCATGTTACTGCAAATGAAAGGCTCTCCTTTGTTTTATATGGCTGAATACTATTCCAATAGATAGATAAACAGATAGATAGATAGATAGATTTCTTTATCCATTCATCCATTGATAACCTTATATTGGCTGGCTGCAATAATTATGTAGTTTCACTTTCTTTGGACAGATATCCAGTCGTCTGACATATATATATATATATATATATATACATATACATATATATGATTTAAATTACATATATATATATATGGATATAATTTCTAGATTACACAGAAAGCTTGAAATCAAAGAGTATTCCATGCTACTTTTCAGTGCTGGCAAAAGAACTTTTCTGTATCGGCCAGCTTCCTATCACTATGATAAAACATCTGACATAAGTAACTTACAGAGAGAAAGGCCTATTTTGGCTCAGCGTTGGCAGATCAGCCCATAATCCAGTATCTCTGTGGCTTGTCTAGCCTGTGATGAGGCAGTACATCCTGGTGGAGAGCATCATAGAGGGAAATCACCCTCTCCCCCAGCCTCTGAGCAAGGAGCGGGAGAAAGGGACTGGGGTCCTGTGGTTCCCTTCACACACCTATCCTCAGTGACCTCGGTATCTCCCACTAAGCTCGACTCTTAAAAGCTCCTTCAGGTCCCAGTATCCTTTGATACCTGGACCATGGGAAGACACGTAAGCAAACCCTAGTACCTGTCACTCAATATCACAATTAGCGATCAATAGCGTGAGCTTTGGTTAGTAGGAAGGGTGGGCACAAGAGAAGGCCTAGGTGCAAGTCTTATCTTAATCCAGCCATCTTCCCAGCAGGAATTTAAAAAAAAATACAGCTCCTCCTAATCCACCTCTAATATCAGACTCAAGCCAGAATTTACCAATCGATTGACTTCCAAGTAATAGGATTAACTTTGGCCAGAGTGCACTAATGCTCCCAACTCATCTCTTTCTTAGGCTGGAGACATTTCCATTCAGCAATTTGCTAATTCCAGGACACTCTTGTAAACACACTCTATAGTCTGCCAATCTCTTTTAAACTCCAGCCTGGAATGAAATTAGCTTCCTGGCCCCTTCCAGAGAACCTGGAATCCAGTCTTAGGGATGTGATCCTTCTTGCTGGCACATCATAAGTGACAATTTACCATCAAGCCAGCTTTCTGGAGGGCCAGTCTATGATCCTGTAATCCTGCTTCAGCTAGGATTACAGGTGTGAGCCACCAGCGATCAATTTTCTCTTGTTTTGTGTATGGGGCTTGTGGACCTCTGGCTTGGGTTCTCCTTCTAGGCATTCTTTCTCTTTGAGGCTGGCGGAGACATCTCTGCAGCGTGTGCTTCTTCCTACCCCCACCCCTGTCCCACCCCCACTACACTTTCCCTTCATCCAGACTGCAGAGCCCTTCCTTGGACATCTCAAATCATTCCCTCCAATGATACTGGGAAACCAACCAAGGAGGAGTGAAACTTCCTACCACAGTGCTGTATAGACTTTCAGGGTTTTGCTTGTTTGTTATTCATTGGTTGGATTTTTTCTGTGTTGTGTATGTGTCTTTTTTTTCTCTTTTTTGTGATACTGGGGTTTGAACTCAGGGTCTCATGCTTGTCAAGCAAGTATTCAACCACTTGGCACCTGCATCCAGCCCTTTTTACTATTGTTAGTATTTTTTGTACTAGAAACTTGCTTTGTGCCCCATCTGGCCTGGACTGCAGTCCTCCTATTTACACTGTCCACGAAGCTGAAATGAAAGATGCATGCTGCTATGCCAAGCATTGTATTGATTAAGGTGAAAGGTCTTATACATATTTTACCCATCTCAGCTGACTGAGTAGCTAGATTAATAAGCCACTGTGCCCAGCTTGGACTCCAAGTTGTTTTTATTTTTTGAGTGTGTATATACATGTGTGTGTGTTTCAGTACTAGGGCTGGAACTCAGGGCCTAGGCACTGTCCTTAAAGTTTTTACACTTAAGAATGGCACTTTATCACTTGAGCCACAGCTTTGCGATGGTTCATTGGAAATAAGCACTCATGGACTTTCCTGCCTGGGGATGGCTTCAAACTGACCCTCAGCTCTCAGCCTCCTGAGAAGCTAGGATTGCAGGCATGAGCCACTGACACCTGGCAGGTATCTAGTTTTTAATGAAGGTTATTTCTCATCGGCTTTCATATTGTTCCCCTTCTCCTCCCCCTACTGCTGGGTCCCTCCTCCCTTTACACCATTTTTTTCACAAATCTCCCGATCTAATCAACTGAGTTTCTGCCATGTCCTTATTCATCACCACTTAAAATTAACTCTCCCTTGAGTATCTAGCTAGAGTCGTATTTGCATATAATAACATAGTGGAGTGCTCGAACATATTTTATGTAATATTATGTGGTACTTTATAGTTCCTATCTCATTTGTTCTTCTCATTAATCCTGTGAAGTAGGCAATGACCCCATTTGCAAAATGAAAGAAAAAAAAAAACTCAGAGTTAAGAGCAGCAGAGCCCAAGGGTAGGCACTACAAGGGTATGCAGCTGCAAGAGTCAAATACCCAGGGTAGCATGCTTCTATTTAAACCACACAGAGGCCTGAGTGCTAAGCTTAAACAGTGGGCAATTTTACCACCCTGAGAACATTTGGCAATGTCTGAATATACTTTTGGCTTTTTGCTGGTAGCAGGGTTTGGTACTCTACTACTTGAGCAACACCTCCAGCCTGTGTTTTGCTAGCTATTTTGGAGACAGTGTCTCAAGGACTTTTTTTATATGGGCTAGCCTAAAACTTCCATTCTCTGGATCTCTAGAGTAGCTAGGATTATAGACATGAGCCACCAGCACCAGGCCTGGAAACAGGCCTGGTGGATGACAATTTGCTGGCGTCTAATCAGCAAAAGTTAGGGATACCACTATACATCCCATAATGCACAGGGCCATATCCCTGTACTCTTCCAAGTTCCCATAAAGACACAAGAATTATGCAGTCCCAAATATCAATAATGCTCAGGCTCTAAAACTCGGTTTAGAAATACCAAACAATATAGATTTGGGAGCTAGGAAGGTGGCACAGTGGTAGAGTGTTTACCTTGCATGCATGAGGCCCTGGGTTCAATTCCTCAGCACCACATAAGCAGAAAAAGCCAGATATGGCACTGTGGCTCAAGTGGTAGAGCTCTAGCCTTGAGCTGAAGAGATGAGGGACAGTGCCCAGGCCCAGAGTTCAAGCCCCACGACTGGCAATTTTCCCTGTGTCCTCAGCCACAAAACTAAATGGACCATTACCATTATATCCTCTTTGTCAGAAGTTTGGAGACATGTAAGCCTGCCTACGGCTACACAGAGAGGCAGACACATCCTTCTGCCACCCTTTCTAGTTTTCACATGACCACAGAATGCCCAGGCTTTGGCCATTGCTCACAGTTACCAAGCAGAGAGATAGAACACAGGATATAGAGCTGATGGTACCCAGAGGGTGGAAGCAGAAGAAGAAGAAGAAGAGAGGAGAGGAGAGTGATGAGCAGCTGTGATAGGGTAAGGAAGAGGAGGATAAAGGAGAAGAGGGAAGAAAAGAAGGATGATAGAAACAGGCGAAGGTGTAGTTCTCTTGCTCTTGAAACAGGAGGTGTTTGGCCTGAGCAGATGACGGCACCTCAGGCCACGGAAAGGAGCGGGTAGGAGGCCTCCCGCTGCCTCCACAGGCTTCTGCAAGTGCCACATTAATGTGTTGCTAATCAAGTCAGAGGCAGCTCTCATTATTCACAATGCTCTGCCAGCTTCAGAGTCCACAGGATCTGCTTTACTGTGGAGAAGTTCAGTCGGTGGTGGTGGTGGTGGGATCCACAGTCATGGTAGGGATGAGAAAGGCAGCCTGACCCCCAGCTGTGGTGCTCAGACCAGGACCAGAGGCACAGGACCCCACCTGACAATTCCTGGCCCTGTGAGCTTCACTTTCTGTGGAGCGGGGTTTGTGGATGAAGTCATGGGGATGGGAGCTAAGAAACCCAGAGGAAGTGTGTGCATCCATGGGAGCATGTCAAGTCTGATGATTTCATTCACAGAACTGATGGCTCCAGGCAGAGAATGGGGTAAATCTTGTCTGGGACACCCAGGATAAGCAGGACAGGACTTAAACTCTGATGTCACACTGCAGCATAACTTCTGACCCCAAAGATGAGAGAGATGCTATCAGCCTGGATTCCTCAGGTTGCCTTCTGTGTATCCATGTCTCCCCAAGTCAGGAGTCTCTAAGCTGATGAGGCTCCAGGTTAGGAAATGAAGGGTTAGGTGGGGAGGCAGGCTCAGATCTGAGAACTCACCTGTCATAGCAGAATAGATTTCAAGGCCCTGAAGCTGGACACTGGTGTTCCGGTCCTGTAATCCTACCTACTCAGAGGTTTGAGATCTGAGGGATCGGAGTTCAAAGCCAGTCTGAGAAGAAAAGACCACACAAGATTCTATCTTCCAAATAACCAGATAAAAACCAGGGCTAGAAGCATGACTCAAGTGGTACAGCACAGCAGCCCCCCCCCCCAAGCAAGGATGCCAAAACACGAGGCCCTGAGTTCAAGCTCTATTATCAGAAAAAAAAAATAAACCTGAACAAAACCAGAACAAAAACAGGAATGGACTTAAGGGAGATTTTGGCAGCAGGTATTGTGCCTGGAAAGGAAAAGAAGTTGGAGGGGGGAAGGAGATAAAAGGGAAGGAAAGCAGTGTGTCTCTGTGGACTGGAATACTGTGGAGTAATGGATAGAGACAGGGTCGGGGAGTCTGCTGCCTGGGTCTTCACATTCACCTCAGAGTCTTACAAGCATGCCCAACCAAAGGGTGAGAAGATATGCTAAGAGGCAGCAGAAGCCCCTAGACAAGGACTCTGAAGCATGCCTCCATGGCACTGAGAACCAAGATTCTCATGGTTGCTGAGAATCAAGAGCCTCCAAATTCTCCAGCATTCAATTATAACAGCATAACAATGAATGGACCCAATGCCAGCTTAGATAAACCGTGATGGTGCTGCATTGGCCACCTCCTGCTATGTGTAGGGGGACACCTTCCCTGATCTTCTCCAAATGAATACTTTATGTAACTTTTCCATGGATATAAAGAATGTTCTCGAAGCTTTGGCTAATGACCTCTCTGATGTATACATCAGGGGTCATCTTAGCCAAATATAACTCATCAGAGGTGAACCAACTTCTGTTTCTTTAGCAACACACACACACTCTCTCTCTCTCTATCTCTCTCACTCACTCACACACATACACACACACACACACACACACACACACACACACACACACAAACACACACCTCTTGAGGTCAAGAGAGACCTCAAGTTCTTCTTCAGATCCAACAAGGTTTCCAAGCAGAAAGGTCACAAAGAAGATATCCATGCTATTAAAAGATGGGGATTCCTATGGCTACCCACCTCAGAGCTTTTCATTTAGGGCCTTCTCCCCTAACTAGAGACAGCTGAAAAGGGCAGCAGTCTCTTGGCCATATATATATATTCACATATATGTATATGTGTGTATATATATACATGTATATATGTATACATATGTGTGTATGTATGTGATATATATATATATATATATATATATACATTATTGCCAGTTCTGAGGCTTGAACTTAGGGCCTGGGCACTGTCCCTGAGCCTCTTTGTGCTCCAAGGTTACCTCTCTACCACTTAAGCCACACTGCCCCTTCCAGCTTTTCCCGCATAGTTAATTGAACATAAGAATCTCACGGACTGTCCTGCCCATGCTGGTTTTGAACCACAACCCTCAGATCTCAGCCTCCTGAGTAGCTAGGATGACAGGCATGAGCCACTGACACCAGGCAACCCTGACCTTTTGACACCTATCAGATGGCTAGAAAAGAAAAAGAAGTAATGTTGGACTACATACAAAAAAAAAGCCACTTTAAGGTATGTTCTCTATTGAATTCTTTTCTCCCTTTTTTCCCCTACGTGTTCCTTTTTAATACTAATTTCTCATTTGAGTCAAAAATTATCTCACCGGAGAAGTGGTGATTAAATCGGATAATTAGGAGAAATACCAATTAAGTGGGACTCTACAAGCAGAAGGCGGTCCTCCTTCATGCCGTTATTTGAGACAGTGCTCAGCTGGGGGCTCCTGCCTCTCCAAGGCTCTTTCACAGCTCACAGACCATATGCTGAGTAGGATGGAGGGATTTATCCCAGGCAGAGCCAAATAGGGATAGAAGTAGAGGGTCCCCACCTCATCCTGTTCTCCCTAGAGTCCTCCATCCCTCATTAGATTCCTCACATCAGCACATGCTCCATGCTGTATTCCCTGCCATGTCCCTTCTCTGCTTGGATGGCTCTTGCCCAGCTCCATTTCCTACATGTGGCTTAACCCTGAATTTCCTATCCTCTGCTTCTTGAATTACTGGTTCTCTATCAACTGGGTCCTCGATAAGTTAAATAAGTGACTAGTTTACCTCTAAGTGTATATTTTTTTTTCCAATACAGAGCTTCTGATAGACAAGGTGAGCCTCAGGATGGCTGTGTGTAATTGTTTACAGTCGTGGATGGTTTATTTGCAGAAGGGTGAAGACATAACTGAAATGAGGAAGACAGAGGTGGAAAGTTAGGCTGGGGCCAGGGTGAGTTGTAAGGGCTCCTGGAAGCCAGAGTGTTGGAGAGGGAGAGGAGTTCTATTTATTCTGGACCCAGCTGCAAAGGTGATAGTTTAAACCTGACAACAGGACCAAGCCAGGACTTCTCAGCTTTGGCTTGCAATCATTTGGGAAACTCTCAAAACTCACAATCGGCACGCTGACGTCTGGTCCCATCGACCCAAAATGTCCATAGAGTCAGGAGCTAGCAAGCAAATAATATTGTTCAAAGCATCTCTCACTGTTCAACCACACTGAAAATCCATGGCTAGGACCACCTACTTCTGATGAGGAGGGACACACACTTTTGAGTTTGCCTAGTAATGTGAGGTCTTCTAAGATAGCAGACCTTCCAGGCAAAAATAAGGCAAGAAGAAAGGTGGAAGAAGTGAGTCACCTACCTCCAGCAGACTTTCCAGAGCTATATCTGGGAGGAGGTAAACCTTGGGGTGAAGGCATTTTGTCCATGTTAAGTCTTTTTTGTATATTAAGCAAACAGCCTTGGAACCAGTGAGACTTCAAATCCATTGCATAATAGCTACATGGCTTTGGGCAAGCTGACTTTCTTTTTTTGTACATTTTTTTTGTAAAAATGTTGTACAAAGGGGTTACAGTTACATGAGCAAGGTAATGAGTACATTTCCTATCGAGCATTGTTGCCTCCTCCTTTGTTTTCCCCATACCATCCCTTCCCTCCCACCTCCACAACTAACCACCCTCCCCAAAGTTGTAAAGTTAGTTTTTCAATATAATGTCTTCTGCTTGACATTTTTCTACCTTTCTCTCCTTCCTTCTCATCATCTTTGGAGTCCATAGATTGAGCTGCATTCCTGGGATGTGTTATCCAACACAGGGGCCACATAGAAATAAGTTTCACGGCAGTAGAGAGAACTGGAGAGTCACAAAATGGTACCACAGAAAGGAAGGAGCCAGAGGAGAGGGAGAAGAGAAGCAGTCTCATACAGGGTTCTTTTAAACTATGTCCAAAGCCAGTTACTAGAATTTTGCAAAGAGGAGCTTCATATCTAGAATCTTCTCTTAGAGTTTCTTCTGGGAAAACATTCTACCTGTCCATTGCCTGGCTATGCCCCAGCCTGACTGGGTGACATGAAAGATTTCAGGTTGCAAAGAGGCTGAACATCTCCCTGTTCTTGAGCCCACGCACCACCCTTCTAAGAACTAAGTGGATATGTTGGCACATATGTTTAGGGTTTACAATCTCACAATCCCCTTCATTTTGAACCATCAAGGGATTGATTTCTCTATGGGATATGAAACAGTTGTACAGTTTTGGCTTCAGGCCCGACTTTTAAATCCCACAGAAACTAAGAGAAGGAAGTGACAATTATTAGGCCATCTGCGTAAGAAGGACTTCCAAAAGGACCTCTCCTACAGTACCTCTTTCTTATCTGGCCCATGTCCCTACCCACCAATTCATCCACCCATCCATCACACACTATTTATTGGTAGTCTACTATATGCCAGAAATTATCTGATGTCTGCTGCCCTGATTCTAAGAATCAGCATGCAAAAATGCTGATGATTTTCTCCATGCAAACGAAGTGACCTCCATTGGCCAAGCCAAGGTATCTAACCTGGACAAAGGAGGGTATCCATTATTTTATCAGTTTTCCTCCCATCTTCTGCCACTTGAAATTCCTTTAACTCCTTTCAGTCCACCAGAGATGGAAAAACTGCCATCTTAGTTTTCATATACTTTGGGGGAAAACAAGGAATCTAAAATAGGTTGAAAGAACTGTAGATGTTGCTAAGTGTGGGATCTACAAGATTTACCAGATCCAGGCATACGATGAGATGACAGAGGATAGGCTGGGACTGATGCAGTAGGTTGGAGCCATAGAGATCAAATCTTCCTCCACTCATTTCCCATTGAAGGGCAGGCCCTTTGTGACTGCATCTTCTCATTTTCTAAAAGAAGCCAAGAGTTTGGATTTTTAGTATAATTTTGTAACTTTAAAGCAATGAAGAATAAAAGAGAGACACATGTGGGCTAGATGCAGTTGGCTTGCTGCCTACTATAGTCCTACAAACATGGAGTCAGTGTCTTCCAAGGAAGATCCCTTCTTCCAGGATTCTCCCTCGCAAATGTAAGTTAGTGAAGAACAGTGTTGGAAGGGAATAAAATCTAGGTTGTGGAATGGATTTGAACTTCCAGTTCAACAGTGTAGTAAATTATGTAATCTTGTAGGAGCTACTTGCCCTTCCTGAGCCTAGATCTCTTCATCTCTAAAGGATTCAGTTGACAATCCAGTAAGGTGAGGAACTTACGAAATTTAGTGCAAGGTGCAGCAGAGTCCTCTTTCAATTGATACTTGTTATTGCTATTTTCCTCCTCCTCCTCCTCCTCCTCCTCCTTCTTTCTCTTCTTCTTCTTCTTCCTCCTCTTCTTCTTCCTCTTCTTCCTCCTCTTCTTCCTCCTCTTCTTCTTCCTCTTCTTCCTCCTCTTCCTCTTCTTCCTCCTCTTCCGCTTCCGCTTCCGCTTCCTCTTCCTCTTCCTCTTCCTCTTCCTCTTCCTCTTCCTCTTCTTCTTCTTCTTCTTCTTCTTCTTCTTCTTCTTCCTCCTGTCGGTCATGAGACCTGAAGCCTGGGCGCTGTCCCTCAGCTCTTCAGCTCAAGGCTACCACTCTAGCACTTGAGCCACCGCAGCACTTCTGCCTTATTCTGCTTACATGGTGCTGAGGAATCAAACCCAGGGCCTCATGCATGCGAGGCAAGCACTCTACCACTGAGCCAACTTCCCAGCCCCATGAACTTGCTTCTTAAGGATGCACAGGTCACATCCATCTAACCAGCCAAAGCTTCATGTTCCATCTTGGAACATGAAGCCCCACGGGCTTAAAGTTTGCCCCATCATTGAACTGAAAGAGGCAGATGAGAGCACTGAGAGGAGCAGGTAGAGGTGATACTGCTGAGCAAGCCAAGCATCATCCCTCTCCACTCAAGGTAGAAGTGGCTCCCAAGAATGGGCCACTGGTGCATCATTGTCTTTCTTATGGGACTCTCGGTCCTCCCCCCACAAGCACATCTGTGCATCCCACAGATGTACACACAAACATTAACCCTGCTTAGCCAGCTACCACATCCTCCTATGGTCTCGATTCTCAAAGCATAGCAGGCCCCAAATTTCTCTGCCCTAGGCAAACAATTCTCACCCAGTTAGCACTTTAACATAGGCTAATGTATGCTAAAATATGAATGACTCCTAACACTTCAGATATAATCTTTGAGTGCTTTAATAAGGAACAATACCTTAAGTTTAAACATGGGTACAGATATTAGCCAATGGAGTCAAGAACCAAGGCAAACAGTTGACAGACTCTCCTACTGAGTATTGTCAAGGGGAGTCTGAACTGATGCCGTTTTTATGCAGCCCTCCCCTTATGCCCTCCATCCATCCCCATCACAGACTGCATTTGTGGAAAGACTTGAAAGCCCCAGGTGACTTGTAGGAGGAATCAAAGAGGTAGACTGGAAAAGCAGTACCGTCAAATCCCAATGGAAAAGTGAGACTGTGGAGCTGCCCAACACCAAAGGGTGCCCTTCACACTGCAGTCTCCAGAGACAGGACAACCCCCCTGCAATAGCACCCAATACAGGCTGTGAGCCTCTTGAAATACTGGTCAGTCAAGTCTGTGGGTGAGGAAACTGGAAGTGACCTGTCCTGCCTACAGTTCTATGTGTGTGTTGAGTTACCCCCTCTCCAGTGCACATCTTGTCTGATACTGCATTTTTTGTGTGTGTGGTATGTTCAAGTCAGCTTTCACCTAGAGCACAGCAAGACATTTCTTCATTATTTGGTGTAGTAGTCACTGGGCACTTGTGGCTATTTACATTTAAATTAACTTCAAGATCTATTCTGAGTTGCACCAGTCACATTTGAAGTAATCAATAATTACAAGTGGCTACTGGCAGCTGTACTGGAATTTCCATTATCTTAGAATGTTCTATTGGACACAATTGGAATAGGGATTAGACTTAGGTCTAGAGAGAAACTAGAAGGAAAAGTACACCAGGTAAACATTTCCCATGTAAGACCTATCCAGTCGTCACCACTGCGTGTTCATGGCACTTCCATTTATCCCTCTGTAGAAATGAATTGGAGGCTCAGACAAGTAGCTTGCCATGATCACTCAATATGCAAGTGGATTTGAATTCAAGTCTGACTTCAAAGGCCATAATTTAAGGATTAAAGAGCTTAGACTTACATGCTGCTGGTAGAGCGACGCAAACAAATGCAATTCTCAGGATGGAAAAGACAATTAAAGGGCTCAGAACCAATTACAGGAATTGAAGAGGCTTGTTGCATACTAGAAATGGAAAACCCAGGGATGAGTTAATCCCAGTTCTGGAAATGAGAGGTGCTAAAGGCTGGAGAAGAGAAAGGACATGAACAAAGAGAACTCTAATGGTCACAAGTGGTGTTTCTTGACTATGCAATGAAGATAGGACACAACCATGAGAGACAGACAAGCAATGACAAAGGACTTCCATTCCCTTGTTCTAATGATGGAAAGGGGAGAAGGAAAGAGAGGAAAAGATGGACCTGGATTGGATCTTCATGGTTAGGAAATTAGTGTCCCTTGGCTTTGTTAGGAAATGGACAATTCACTCTTGCCAAATGCTTTTCTTTCCTCGTTTTTCTACTTTGGTCCTTTTAAGGTTCATTTATTTGGGCCTCAGTAACAAAGAAAGAGGCTAACATCCTTGAAACTCCTACCTCGCTCAGATTCATCCCAACCATTCCACCACATAAATCTATGTGAAAGGCTAATAATAAAATCAACCCTTGTCTGGCAGTTGCTGGGTGGGAGTCCTGGGGTTTGCCCAGAAAATATGAAGTATCTCACTTAGAGGTCCTCATTTTCTCCTAATCCCATAACTCTGATCTCAGTCTTTTTAGATGGTTTTTTACAGAGCCAATTCTCAAGGTGTTTAATTGCTGGAATTTGAATTCTGATCTTCATAAATGACTGAGTGGTATGAGGAGGAGGTGGAGAGGCTGGATTAACCTTTACCAACCTTTTCCTTTTTGTTTTATTTCTCCTTCAGAAAAGATGCCGTTAAAATGTACCTGAATTTCTCTCTATAAGATCTGAAAGGGTTCTAGAGGTCGTCTTCTAGCCAGTGCCCTCATATTGCAGATGAAGAAACAGAAGCCCCAAAATGTTAAGTAATTTACCTGAAATGGCTCAGCTAGCTTGATTACATACCCCAAGGCTGACAGTGTAAAGA
This sequence comes from Dipodomys ordii, assembly GCF_000151885.1. Lineage (NCBI taxonomy): Eukaryota > Metazoa > Chordata > Mammalia > Rodentia > Heteromyidae > Dipodomys > Dipodomys ordii. The sequence goes on from NW_012267235.1 coordinate 7,235,834, forward strand.
GTTTGAAGGTGTCATCTTTTGTCTATTATCATTTGCTGGGAATTTAGTCAGCCAGCAAATAGAAATACTACTTGGGTTCCTCTTTGATCATTTCCAATCCCTCAATATTCCTGGGAGGTTGGATACAGGGCTGGAGCTAAGGTTCTGGGCAGAGTCCTGCTCTGCCACAAAGGCATGCTTTTAATTTTCTTTCTATCTCTGAGGCTGTTGAAAACTCTTCATGCACCGGACTCCCCACATTATTCCTCCTTAGCCTGAGGGGTTTCCGGGCCTGCCTTTATTAGCTTCTTTCCTCCCTTCGTCCTTCCTTCATCCCTTCCTTTCTATCTTCTCTCTCTCTCTCTCCCTCCTTTCTTTCTTTCTGCCTTCCTTCCTTCCCTTCTTTCTTTCTTCCTTTCTTCTTTTCTTTTTGTCTCTCTCTCACACTGATTGTATTCTTTTACTTTTTGGTAATTTTGAACTTAGAGCTTTGCACTGGCTAGGTAGATGTCTATCACAAGCCTCCTTTTTCCTTCTGGTTATTTTTGAGACAGTGTCTTGCTTTTTGCCATGGACCAACCTGGATTGTGATCCTCCCATTTATACTCCTTGTCATAACTTAGATGAGAGGCACACACTACATGCCAAGCTATTGGTTCAACTGAAGCCTCATGAAACACAACCCTGTCAAGTTCAGCCTCCTGCATAGCTAGGATTATAGGTATGAATTCAGGCACCTAGCTTGCCTGCCTCTTTAAAACTCTCAGAGCCAGAAAAAGATGACCCTAACAAGTTTTTAGAAGTTCACCAGCACTGGGCACTGGCAGCTCACACCTGTAATCCTAGCTACTCAGGAGGCTGAGACCTGAGGATCGTGGTTCAAAGCCAACCTGGGCAGGAAAGTCCATGAGACTCTTATCTCCAATAAAAAACAACACCACCAGAAAACAGGAAGTGGTGCCGTGGCTCAGGTGGTAGAGCACTTGCCTTGAGCTGAAGAGCTCAGGGATAGCACCCAGGCCAGAGTTCAAGCCCTATGACTGACAAAAAAAAAAAAAAGTTCACCAGACCTTTCTCTCTCACCGAAGATGGAACAAGGCTTTGTAAACAGTTGCTGAATGTAACTCAAACCACTGGATTTTAATTGATGATGTTTATCAATTGACTTGTTCTGTCTGTATCCTATGCTCTGTTTTGTGTTGGAATGTAACGAGATACGGCCAGCATCCTGTGTCTGTTGTCTATATCATATGTGTATTTGTATGCTATGTTGGTGTCTGTACCCTTTTCTATGTACACGCATGTTTATGTGTATACTCTCTGAAGTCTTCTAATATCCGTCTCTGTGTGTATTTAACCTTGTACCAATATTCACAATGTAATAAAAACAGAATGGAAAGGAATACAACGCCTTCTGGCGATTTTTGAATCTAGGGGACATTCTCACTCATCTGGGATGGATGTACGAGTTATTCCTAAAAGGCAGTGGGTTGAACCAAATCACTTCACAAGGACCTTGGAAGGGTGTGGGAGCCCCTTGAACCTCTGATAAAGGTAGGCAAGTAAGGACATGCTCAAAGGTGCTGAAGAGGAAAGGAGGCTGATTCTATAGGCTTTAGCATATGAAGCTTTATACCTAGTGGGCTCTGCATGAAATCCCAATGTGCAGATCATAAATAAGGCTGCCAATTAGCAGATGTGCTTCTTGGTATCCATGGAAGCTCCACAGAGCCCAGTCTTTACTTAAAAAAAAAAAAGAAACAAAAAAAACCTTTTGAGGTACTCTGCAAAATTCCACTCTCAGAATATAACTCTTTCAAGCTGGGTGCCTGTGGTTCATGCCTGTAATCCTAACTACTCAGGAAGCTGAGATCTGAGGATTGTGGTTCAAAGCCAGCCCCAGCAGGAAAGTCTGTGAGATGCTTAACTCCAAATAACTACCAGAAAACCAGAAGTGGTGCTGTGACTCAAGTGGTAGAGTGCTAGCCTTAAGCTGAAGAGCTCAGGGACAGTGCCCAGGTCCAGAGTTCAAGCCCCATGACTGACCAATATATATACAAACTTTTTCATCATGAGGATGATGTGGCCTTCTCTCCTATCCTATCCTCTCTGCCCTGATCACAGAAGCCCATTTAGCAAAGGTTTGCCATACAATTTTGACATGATCCTATTATTAAAGAGCAAACTCAGAATTCCTGTTCTTAGTCAGACATATGAAGTTATGGCTGGGGGAACTCTTAGGTGAACTGGGTGAGTACAGATAGAAGAAAAGTCTTGTCAGAAGAGAGACAGAAGCATCTATGGTTACCACCTAAACCTAAACCTTCCAGCTTATAGTGAGGTAAAAAAATACAGCAGAGATGCCATAAAAACACACTGATGAGAGATGCGGAGGGACAGACCCTCCCTCACATTCCACATGGGGACACAAATTCTAGGAACCTAGACAACCCTGGGATTGAAAAGTTGCTGTTGGCTCAAGGCATACATATTACTGGCTCTCCCGGGGCCCAGCAGACCCACAATATGGGAATTGGACACAGCTCACAGGTCCCCAGACACACCTGGCATCTCACGGTGATGTTCATTCAGTCCAAATGCACTTAACACTACTGTTGAGCTGACACTGCTCCTTTGGGATTCCTGAAACTAGACTTTCAAAATCTTACTTATCTGAAACTGTCAAGTTTGAACAAAGCTTTTGTTCAGGGTTAGAAGAAAAAATATCTGGCTAGTCTTTTTTTTTTTTTTGTCTGTTGTTGGGGATAAAAAGTCAATTACTTTCAGAATCTTTAGGCAACTCTACCTCTCTCTCTTCTCCTTCATAAAAGAGTTTACAATTGTTCCTTCTCCTTCAAATAGGAAGTGGAAATGTGACTTATCTCTCAGAATCCTGGACTCACACATTTAAATGATATGGAGTTCTTGCCATGAAGATCTTTCTGAGACGCTCCTTGGGTTAATGAATAGGTTTCAGAAATGAAAATCTTTCTGATTGCTAGTCTTGTAGAGATAACAGAGAGTTAAAGGCAACTTCGGCCTTCTGCTTTAGTGTGGGAAGATACAAGGGCCTCTTCTGGAGGCGTTTCCTTTCTCAAACTCTCCTGAGTTGAGCCATTCTGCACAAAGTCCACAATACACTGGAAACACTGCTTGGGGACCACACTCCACCAAAGTCCATGATTCCCAGGCTCAAGGTGCTTCTCAGAACTTGGGAGGGACCAAGAGTCCAAAGAGTCAGACAGAGTGACTGGGTTCTTTTATGACTATGCCATAAAATTTAGTCCTAAAAATAAATTTCATCTAAAAAATCCTATTTGCTCAGGCTATATTAAGCAATATTTTAAGTGTTAGGGGAGACATGATCTCCAAACAATAAGATAAGCCCTTTGTCTTCCAAAACAGAGGCAAAATCAAATGAAGAAAGCCACAAGTGCCTCCTATGAAGTCACAGGAAGGTCCGTGATAAGTGTTGAAGCTGCCCTGGAACCTGAAAATCATAGAATCTAGAGACAAAGAAAGAGCCTTCTTCTAGTGTGGTAATCTAGGAAACTTCTTCCATTCCAAGAGGTTGGATTAGAGAGGGACTCAGGAAGTCCCTCTGCTCTCCCAAGGCCTTCATGATATGGTTAAAGAAATGTGTGATGAGAAGGGAGTAGGAGGAGAAAGTATTCATGAGATGTGGAGAGTAGTGGAACTTGTGGGGGGAAGGTAAATTTTTAGTTTATAGTTATGACAACTGGTCACTCCCAATGTAGATTCCCACTGAAATAGGAGATAGTAAACAAAGGATATACAGGGGCCTCTGTTCTTGAATGATACACATTTGTGCTGCAGATATAAACTTACTCCTAGTGACACAGAAGGAGTTGGCCAGAGTATCCTCCTCCTTTGATTCAATAACACATTGTCCCTTACTGGCTTTTCTTTTCTGGCCTGCTTGTATTTCTTCTTCCCTCATTCAATCCCTCTTTCTTTCATTTTGTTTTCTCTTTCTTGATTCCCACCTCATAATCACTTTGGGGAGATGACATAGAATGATAAGAAGAGGATATTTTGGGGATGGGTTGGCTGTTTGGTTTGAATTCAGTACTTGCACTTATTAGGCTGCAGAAATACTGCTAAGCCATGCCTCCAGCCTTGTCTTTTGCTGGTTACTTTGGAGAAAGGACCTTGTTTTCCTACCTGGGCAGCTGCCATCTGCCTTCTTTAGACAAACAAGACAAATGCAAGTTGTGCTAAGAACAAAAGGCAACAGAGTGCCAGGGAGTTTTCTGTTGTAACTGCACACCTTTGTGACTTGGAGTAGGGTTAAGCTCCAAAGAACCCTGTTCCTTTCAAGGAGAAGGAACACATGCCACAGACAGACTCTTTTAGGGAGTGATAAGTGATGAGCTTTCTGGTTTTGCAGAACAAAGAGAGGATTCATCTGATTACAGACATATATGAGTGGAAGGCAGAAGTAAGAAGAGTTTGGACGTCACCGACAATGGTAAAGAATAGAAGTTTATTCACAGACTAGGGAGAAGCCGGGTGAAAAATCTAACAAATGGCCCCATGTTAGAGCCAAAAGTTTTCTCAAACATAGAATGTGAATTGTGAAAGAAAGAGTAGAATCCATAAGGGTGACTCTCCCAAGAGCACCCAACACCTTCCTTCCTAACTCTAGGCATCTCCAACACACAGCACATGCCTGCTCCAGCCTTCCTGTTCTGATTCACATGCACCCCCAAGAGAAAGCACAAGAGAGATTTGGGAAGGAGATGAAAGACAGACAGACAGGATGAGACCTTCCAGAGATGCCTTTCAGATGATGTCTCTCCTCCAGTTGAATGTCTGGCTCCTCACTTTTCAGATTACTGCCTTCCCAAGTGATCATAGTAACTTTCCACAAAGCACTCGTTTGTCTGAGGATTACAAAGAGTCCAAGTCAATCATTTTCATTTACAGAAATGATGAGCACCGGGGACAAGACTGGGAACCTGAGGGGGATAATCACACTACCTTCAAATCCTTCTGGGAAAGTTCAGCTGCATTAAAGCATTGTAGCATTGTCTTTCAAAGGCTGTGCAGGTGGAGGGAATCAAACTACTACACAACCCAGACTACCTCCATGACTAGGGAGTCCTAGCTTTTTAGGTTATCCATGTCAAAGGAGGGCTTGGGGCAGCTAGTTCTCTACTTGGTGGTTTATACAGATCATAAACATGGCCAAGAGAAGCTTCTCAGCCACTGTTAACAGAGAGTTCTCAACATATAATAGTCCCTAGATACATGAGCAGTTCTTAGATGAGGAAGCACAGGCTGCAGAAATCTGCTCAAATAGTAGCACCATATTTGAGCCTAGCATTGTACATTCTTCAGATCGGCACTGGAGGCCTAACCGTCTATCAGGCACTTCGTGCTTCCACGGAGTGAGGCACTTCGTGCTTCCACGGAGTCAGGCCCTTCTGTAAAAGGGCAGGCAGGAAATGGAGCTTCAGAGAGCTAAGAGAAACTGCTTGTGTCCTCCACCCTTATTGCTTGTATAGCTAGAATAAGTGCTTTCTACTGCCTCTGGAGAGCTGGTGACTGGACACCCACAGCTGTCCTCTCTCTCCCCTTTTAGCAGCCACTGAACCCTCAGCTTTCTGGGCTCTCAACAACAACTCCCACCCCACTGAGGCATCTGAGCTGCCTCTAAGAGATCAGAACAAATGGGCTAACATCTGAATATCAAGAAACACTGGACTAGACTTTCCCCAGAGGGGGAAAGGAGGGAAAGCTAAAGGTGGAAGAGAGCAGGGTTAGAAGAGATGCTCAGATTGCTGTTAGCTCTAGGAACGTTTGGGGTGTTATTGATCACTGACGCCTTGAAAACCTGGCCATCCAAGAGGTAGGGATTTGAGAAGGAGAGAAGGAAACATAGAAGGGCTAAAGGCACAGAAAAGGGATACTGAGGAGGCAGACATAGACTTGCTGCTTGCAGCTCTGCACCAAGCCAGCCTTTTGAGGGACACAAGTGGCTTCACATGACCCCTGTCTCTTGATGGCCAACAGCCTGTTGGGTCCTGTCCCTCTGCTACTGCCCTTTTCCCAAAGCTCATCTCACAAGCTATTCTTGCGCTCAGAGGTTAAATGTCACTGTCTCCAAGACCTGATGTATCAACCCTGCAAAGAGCCTTTGTTCCTACAGTGCTCCAGAGTCTTCCATGAGGAATCACAGGACAGCTTTCTCTTCACCTGTCAGTGAACTGAGTCTTGAGTGGGTGGTGAGTCTCAGGTACAGGAAGAAACATATTGACCTCTTCCATCCTCACTTGTGTTGAAGGCCTTCCTGGGCTGGAAAATGGTTTTTATGAATGCAAAATGCAGAAACATCACCCAAAGGATGCTGGGGTTTCTAGTGAAAAAACTTGACCATAGTTGTGACTGTCTAGGTAGGATTAAGCCACAAATCCTAGGTTCTGCTGAGAGGTAAGTAATTATACTTGTCCTGGCTGGTTCCTGTCCAGGGGTTCAGAAGGTGCTCTGTTGTGGGGTGGTGTTCTTGTATTTGACCTATCAGAAAAAGCACAGGTGTTTATAAGATGGGTCTCTCTCTCTCTCTCCCTCTGTCTCTCTCTGTCTCTCTCTCTGTCTCTCTGTCTCTGACTCTGTCTCTGTCTCTCTCTCATACTTACTGTATCTTATCTCTGTCTGTATCTGTCTGTCCCTTTCTCTCTCCTCTCTTTCTGTTTAGCTGTAGGGTTCAACACAGGACTTTGTGCACACTAGGCAAATGCTTTACCACTGAGCTATACCCCCAGCCTAGATAATGGTCTCAATTCAAATATTACCACTTCACTGCTGTGTTATATTTGAACCTCAGCCTCTGGCTGAGATGCAGAACATCCTAGATAGCGAGTGAGATGTCAGAATGGACCAGGCTCAGAGCTTGGCTCATGATATGTCCAATCAAATATTCTTTTCATTGTTGTTAGAGGGTTTCAGTGTAGTGGGGAGCTAGGATCTAGACTCTATCATAAATGCCCTTGGTGTTAAAGTTGGATGTTATACCATCTTCTATGTGTGTCATTTATGTGTGTGTCTTCTATGTCAGTCAGGATGTTTTCCTGCTCTGTGCCTCAATGTTCCTATCTGTTGAATGGGACTAGGAAGAGCCCCCTTCTCCTTGCATCACAACTATGAGATGAGACAATACATGATAAGGACTCAGAAGCTTGTGCAGAGGTTGAAAAGCGTTTCTCACTTATTCAGTTAATGACGTTCATGGACGTCGTGATCAATCCTTAAGGTTATCTAAATTTTCAAAGCTGTATAAAATTAAGCAGAATCATCCACTTTCATCTTTTATGAGATTCCTTCATTTGACTGCAAATCAATACATCCATTCAACATGCCTTCTGCTCGCCAAGCGCTAAGCAGCTGCTATGAGAGATAAATGAGATGCTGGCCTTAGTGGAGAGTGTAATCTGCAACCCTCCCATCAGACATAGCCTGACTTAGTTATAGGACAGCCCATCCTCTGAAGGACTGCAGACAAGCAAGTGAGTAGAAGGATGAGCCTTTGGGGAAGGGAACAAAGAGCATTGCAATCCAGAAACTCTGATTGTAACCCTACTTTTATAGCAAATTATCTCACCACTTTGAGACCCTCATTTTCTTCATCTATACATGAGTTTGATGGCCAAGATCCTTCCTTCTGTACTTGAATGCTTTGCAGTTTTTAAGTGTAATTTCATGCTAGCTCTCCCCCACCCCTTTCTTTTTGTCCCTTTGCTTTTAACGAAAGTTTTGAAGAACTTTTGAAGGAAGTTCTGTTCAAAACTCAGCTCCCTGAATGAGACTTTGGTCATCTACATGATAAAGAGTAACTATATCATTTAGTGGCCCTCACATACAATGAAGACAACCTCTTTATCTTTGTTTCTGGAGGAATGCAGCTTCTGCTGGTGAATCTGTCTGCCTTTCTTTTCAGACAAGTGAAAACAGCTTGACCTCCTGTGGTTCTTTTTTTTGCCTTTGCCACCAGGCTACTCATAGTTAAGTGCAGAGCCGGGTTACAGTCATCAGCTCACTCCCCCACACTGGTCCATGTCAGCTCATCTTTCTACTTCTTGGAGCAAATCCTACTCTTTGTTAACTTTATAGGTTTAAACTTAGTAAATCTATGTTAAGTCAAGTAAACGCTGCTTGGAAATTGGCAACATTTAATCATATTTTTAAATTATAAGTAATCGTACTGCAATAATATGCGTAAAATGTTAAAATATTAGAACATGAATCATCCATATCCATATAAAAATGCCAACAATCTACTACTCATGAATAACCATCTATTATCTATCTTTTGTAGATCATTTAATGCAAATAATTTATGTAATTAAATGAGAGAACATACTGTTTCCAGTCTGCTTTTTTTTGGCTTAGCATACATAAATCTGTGTATAATTTGCATCACATACTGTAAATGCTGCGTAAACTCCATTGTTTAGAGTTCTATATTTTATTCAATGAATCTGCTATCATTGGCCACTGATGCTTTTTCTAAAATTTGCTATTATTGGCAATTTTGAAGTAAATTCGATCAGTTATTTTCTTAGGATCCAGTGTTATTAATGAAATGGCTCAGTTAGGTGGTCCTGTAATTTTTTTTAAAAATCTGAGAATTGACCATTGACCTCTTTTTTATATACTTTATTCTCAATTTATATATGATAAATGCATATTATAATTATATCATATATAATGCATACTTGTATATTAATATATAATGGAGGAAGGTGTCACTTCAAAATGAAATTTGCTTCTTTTATTTTTCCAGTTCTGAGGTTTGAACTGAGGGTCTGAGCACTGTCCCTAAGCCTTTTTGTGCTCAAGGCTAGCACTCTACCAGCCTACCACTTGTGGTTTTTCTGTTTGTGGTACTGAAGGATCAAACCCAGGGCTTCATGCATGCTAGGCAAGCACTCTACCACTAAGTCACATCCCCAGCACAAGATTTGCTTCTTAAATACTTTTATTTTCAATCTATATCACACCACTTGATAATAGATGCTAACATGTAGGTTCTTTTCCATGCACCATGGAGATGGACATACCTAGGAACTCATTATTGATCTTCTTTGGTTTTCTTTCTTCTGCCTCACTAAATGTGTATAAAAATTTAAAGAAGAAGATCCTGGAGAAATGCCAGAGAGCTGACCACAGGTGTACTCCAGGGTGGGTTCCAAGCTGGTGGACTCACTCTACCTGAACATTGAGCATTGATCTCACACATCTAGAAACCTGGCCTTTTTCATACCTCAAGCTGTTCCCAAGCAAGCTGACTCATACTGACTAAACACACGGGAAACCTGAGGGAATAAACCAGGCAGCCAACTTATTTGTGATGAGAAACAAAACAGTCAGGCAGAGCAGACAATTGCTGGACCCTTCAGTACAATTTATCTTCTGGCAAGCTACAAAAACAACCAAACATCTCAAAGGGGAGAGCTTTTGGGCAGGAGAGCAGAACAGAGAGTACGTTGTGGGATTTTAAAAGTTCACAAGCATTATGCCCTTATTTCTCATCATCTTCCTGAACAGTGCTTGAATTGGGCACAGCCAGTTTGGGTTGTGTGTTCTGTGGCTGACTGACAGCATCTGCTCTGCATGGGTTAGCCCTGCTACAACTTAGCTGGGATCACAGCTTCAGGCTGAGTACCTTCTAGCTTTACTTTGCCGTCAATCATTCTATCCTCCATAAACGTCCTAACAGAAAGTTTCATGCTTCTTTCTGGTTTGTTTTCCTGTGTTTGATGCCTGTATATGGAGAACTTGTACAGTTTCCGGCTTATTGTGGTAGCATTAGGCATACAACTTGGGCTCTAGTGGTGGCTGTGATGACAGCATTGTTGCAAGGCATAGTGGTTGATCTTGATATTTTTTTGTTGTTGTTTTGTTTTCAGAGAAACAGAGTAATCTGCTCTAATTTTACCCTTCTCTGTGGAACTTCTGCTATGAGATGCTAGTAAGAATACGGCAGCAGATTTCTCTCCCTGGTGTCACAAACCCTTGGCTCATCTTTGCCTATTTAGCCTCATCTGCAGTTGTTGGTTCCATGTGACCTCAGAATCCCCAAATATTCACTTTGTGAAGCAGATCTTTGAATTTTTTTTTTTTTGAGTCCTGTCGTGGGGCCTGAACTCTGGGCCTTGGCGCTGTCCCTCAGCTCTTCAGCTCCAGGCTAGCGCTCTACCACTTGAGCCACAGCGCCACTTCCGGCTTTTTTTTCTTTTTGCTTCTGTGGTTCTGAGGAATCGAACCCAGGGCCTCATGCATGCAAGGTGAGCCACCTTCCCAGCCCAACTTTGAATTTTTGTACTCAAGAATAATATTAGGTACAGCTGAAGCTCTGGAACACTCGCAGGGAATCTCAGCCTACATGGGATGAGAGCTAGCTCAGAAGTGCTCTCGCCTCCCTTCCTTCAGGTGGCAGATCCCAAAGGTGCCTTTGGTCTCCTCACAGACCATACATCTGTCCTGTTGCACATTGAAACAGCTTTTAACTATACACCCACGGAGTGGTGGCTTGTTGTTCCTCCTAATCTCAATTTCAGAGGTCACCCCCCCCAAATATGTACTTGCTGCCACAACTTGAACTGTGTTCATGTCAGAGGAAGGGGGGTGGAGGCGGGGGGAGAGGCGGGGGCTCAGGAGGGACAATCGTACTAGGGCACAAGACGCTGCATAGGCAGAACAAGGAGCCCTGAAACCCTCTTTTAGAGACCACAGAGGGTGACAATGTCACTGTCACGAAGCCTGAGGTCTCAGTAGGAGGAACCACATGCCTTACATCCTCCTACCAGAGCATCATGGGAAAAAGAGGTAACCGTGAGATGAACATTGCTCCAAATAATCACAAAGACTTCATTTATTTCTTGAACCCCTAGAATAAAATTTCTGGTCATCGGTTGGGTTTATTAGAAGCTGAGCCTGAGAAGGGCTCTTTGGGGCCACTGAAAGACTGAAGAAACTTTCTCTGGATAAGGGAAGGGGATGAATAAAGATGGGGCAGGGAAAGAAACTTAAGCAAGCGTGGTCTCTGTGGTAACTTGTTTCTGTACAATACCAAACACTGGCTGAGGTGTTGGTCATATCTTGAAGCAAAAAGTGCCATCAGGCAGACATTGGCTGCTTTCCCTATCCCCCTACTTCTCTAGCAAGATGGTTTAGATTCTAACTGGGGAATCTCCATAAGAGGTGGAAGAGAGGTGCTGCTAGGGCTGGGAATCAGTGCTAGAATCCTTGCCTAGAATGTCCAAGAACCTTAGGAGATTGCTGCACCAGGTTAATAAAGTGAACTCAAGGAAGTCACCACCAGCATCCACTCTATGACTGGGTCTATCACAGGGTCCTGAAGAATAAATGTATCACGATGCCATTCATCACTATGTAGAGTTTTGCGTTTGCTGAGCTCTCTCTTTTTTTTTCTTTCTTTCTCATCTTCATTTCAAAGTTCAAACTGAGAGGGCTCAGTGGAGTGCCAGAGAATCTCTCCCTAGGAAGGATTTCATTTTTTTAAATGTAATGATGTCATACCAGTCATTAATATGAACATGCTCACGAGTCCTCATAAATCCCGGCAGGGTAGCATGCTGGGTGGCACACAGATAATTAGGACTCTTTATAAGCTGAATACCAGATCATTTCCTCAAGCACTGAGCTGCCTCAGATGTGAAACCTCTACTTTTCAGTAAAGAACTCTGACAGAAAGCTCAGTGGGATCTACCCTGCCTAAATGCTGGTGGCAGGTGCTGAAATGATGCCTGTAACAATACATCAGGGTCTAATTCCACACCGTCTGCAAACTTTACCTGAAAACTGTATTTTCCAATTCTGGTTCTGCAGCTCACTAGCCAAGGCATACTTGACAACTCACCTCTTCCATGCACCCTTCCTTCAGCTTTGTTGAGCTCATTGTCAGGGACAGAATAAAGATTAGATTTCAAATGAACATATCAGCCCCTGATTACAAGGCACTAAATCAATGATGTGCTAAATCCATCAAAATGGTGGCTCCTGGTACATTTCTGGAGAGACAAATGGCTCAGGGAAAGGGCTAATGAGGATGATTCTTGCCAGTCACAGAAAATCTCTGCAGTGATGCTTAAGTGGAGCTTGGTCTGATGCTCATGCAAATCTTCATACTTGATTTTAAAAAAAGCAAAATCCTCCAGAGTGCTATCACCGGTTACAGCCAAGGCAAAACCAAGTTCAGCACCTTCTGGGACAGGAGTTGTTAAAAATGGTGTTGAAACCTCAAATATGTGAGATTCAGGAATCTAGTACCACTGCAGGAGTCTGGAAACCACAAAGAGAGACTAGTTAGGGTATACAAGAGGTAGTTACTTCTGAGTTTAATAAGCTGCGGGTCATGATGGTGAGCTCAAGTCCAGGAGACTATTAAAACTATACCATGCACCCTGGTGATATAATTACACACAGGAGCTCCATTTTTTACTCCTTCCCATCCATTCAGTTTTTCCATGGACCTCTGCACAGGTCCAGAATCCCTCCAGTTAACCCACTACTATCAGTAGCATTAGCAGTGGGCAGGGTGAGATGCACAGACCAGCCCAGGGGGAAACAGGACACAATTTCAAAGTTTTTTATAGACATATATGTGTGCCAGAGTTCTCTTGACTCATGCCATGACTCCTGTGCTATCTATGTAGTCCACTCCACTATTAGGTGAAGAATTTTAGCTCTGCCATTGGCTCACATCTTGGCACAGCTCAATGCTCTGATGCTGTATCCTCAGGGTTAGCCCAACACGCTTTCTATCCACTGTCCCTCTGATGTGACCTAGAGGGTCTTCTTGCCAAAGGGTTTATCAAAGTATTTTCTCCAATGCTACAAAATTTCCCCCTGCAAGTGAATTCTTCCAACTCCATTCCCTGTATTTTCTGTCTCAGAAAGGGGAGGTGTGGACATAGTGTGGTCCAGGCTACAAATTCCAGGTCCAGATTTCCTGGTTTCAAGTACCATGGAGATCATGCATTAAGTAATAAAGTTAACAAACTTAACTGCTTGAGTTTACTTTTAAGCTTCCTTGTCTACATTGTGGAAAGAGCTTGTTGGCTATTGTGAGCACTGAAAGAATCGATAGTTAAGATATTCAGAAGCATGCAAGGTGCATTGTGTTAGTAGTGCTTGCTGCTATGGATCGAAGCAATCGAAAGAATAGTCTCTTACATGGGTGAGTTTTTTTTTAATGGATAAAGCTGATGACAGGGATTTGCTGGACTTTAACATGTGGGCAGGAAAAGACAGGCACACACCCTGTAATCTGTACTGGCCCATTTCACTTGAAATTTATGATTACCGATGTCAAAATTGGGGGTTTAACATTCTCAAAAAATCTTGTCATTTTCCTCTAACAAATTCGTTTTCCTACGCCAAGACAATCATTCTCAACCCATGTGGTACATGAGATTCACCTAGGGAGTTTTTGTTTGTTCATTTTCATATATTGACAAGTTGTAGTTTTATATGCTTATGCCATCCAAAGTGATGTTAAGATTTTTTAATACAATGTGGAATAATTAAATAATACTAATTAAATCACCCCCAAATACTTGACATTCTTTGTAATGAGAATATTTGAGATTTACTCTTATGTACAATACTCAATTATTGACTATATTCACTGTGCTATGCAATAGAATTAAAAAAATTAAACCACTCCTTCTATATAACTGTGATTTGTACCCCTGTATTACCTCCTCATTCCTCCCCACCTCAGATTCAATTGTTTTAGACTCCACATACAAAAGGAATCATGCAGTATCTGTCTTACTGGCTTGGGCATATTTTATTTTCCTACTATAAGACAGTCATTCTCAACCCACATAGCACATGACAATCATCTTAAAAACATTAACATTTTTAGATGCCCAGAACACACCCAAGAGGAAGGAAAATGCCATCTGAATATGGAGGACTCAACAGCCATAAGAATCTTCTGAAAGTTGGGTGGATGCGAGAAGAGGAACATTCTGCTAAGCGATTGCTCCATACCTTATTTCCCTAAACCACCTCCTCTTCTTTCTCCTTTAACCACCAGCTGATGAACTTGCTTCATAGTGCACAGAGACAATCACAGCCATTTGGGAGCAGCTTCCTGATCTACCCACTGTTAAGGCTATGGAGCTAGCTCTAGCTGGAGCGACATCTATCTTCATCTTCTCTTCTGCAGAAGAAATGTGCATTCCCTGCCCCTGCCCTGCCCACTACTCATATGTCATTGTAGTCCCAGTCCCCACTCCCACTTCTTCCTTCAGATCTCCCTCTTTCTGATCAGTGTTTGTCTCTTTTATTCTCTGGAGTTGCTGGCCAATGGCATCCAAGAGATTCTGGTTTCTCTCAGCTTGGGGAACAAACAAAACAACAGCAAACTCTGTCTGTGCCTACACGTCTCCTTCAACTCTCACCCACCTGGGCAACCCTCATTCACAGCTGCACTCTTCACCATTCCCAGGGGATAGAAGAATCCCAAATGCCCATCCATGGAGCAAAAAAAAAAAAAAAGTGGCCCATCCACACAACAGAATACTGCTATACCTTGTATTCACAGGAGAAATTGGCTCAAGAGTCCCCATGAATACCAAATTCTGTGGATGCTCAAGTTACATCCTTATATAAAAATGGAATAATACTTGCATATAACCTATGCATACCTTCCCATATATACCTTAAATCATCTCCAGGTTCCTGATAATACTAAATAAAATGTAAATGCTATGTAAATGGTTATAACAGTAAAATGTTTAGAGAATAATGACAAGGAAAAAAATCTGTATAGGTCTGGATTGGATATAATTATGTTTCCAAATACCTTGAGTCCCTGGCTGCTGGAGTCTGGAGATAGGGAATTTATTATGAGAGCAAACCATATTATTCAGCCTTAAAAAAAAGGACATCTGAAGACAACAACAGAGATGAATCTTGAGGGTATTATATATTGAGTACAACAGCATAGCTACAAAACAAGAAATATAGTATCTTCTACTTAAATGCATACAGAAAACAGAATAGAAGTTTCTAGGGGCTGGGGTGGTGAGGGAACAGGGAGCTAGTGTTTCATGGTGACAGAATTATATTTCAAGAGATCACAACAAAAGCTCTGGAGCTGGTTACACAACAATGTGAACATTCTTTATGTCCCTGAATTGTACACTCAAAAATGATCAAGATGGCCAGGCGCCAGTGGCTCACACCTGTAATCCTAGCTACTCAGGAGGCTGAGATCTGAGGATCGCGGTTCAAAGCCAGCCTGGGCAGGAAAGTCTGTGAGACTCTTATCTCCAATAAACCACTAGAAAACCGGAAGGGGCATTGTGGCTCAAGTGGTAGAGCGCTCACCTTGATCTGAAGAGCACAGGAACAGTACCCAAGCCCAGAGTTCAAGCCCCATGACCGACCAAAAAAAAAAAAAAAAGATCAAGATGGCAATTTTATGTGTATATCACAATTAGAAATATAATAATAATATAACAGTAACCACCTAAACTCTCATTTGCTCCTCAGCCTATAACTAATCTGGGTTTTGTTCCTCGTTTCACTCTCCCCCACTACACTGCTCCAGTCAAGGTCACCTTGACACACATGCTTACAAATCCAGCAATGCTTGCTTCCCTTCCTTCTCTTACCTGCCCTACCTAAAGCGGCTAGCTGTCTTCTTAATGTGCTCTGTCCTCTGGCTTTCCATGACTCCGTACACTTTGTTTTTAATTCCAGCCTGACCCCATCTCCTTCTATGGCCCCAAGGCTTAGACATTAAGAGTTCCTTAGTCCTCTGAAGGACCTCTTTGCTCTCCCCCTGGGTCATACTGCTCTTTAGAGGAACTTATCTACACTCATACTTTTAGTACAGTCTATATCATGAAAACTCTTGGTAGATATAATTCCAGCCCCAGCTTTTTCTGAGAACTCTATTTGCCAGCTTGACCTCACCATTCGGGTGTTTCATAAGTACCTCACCTTTGATCGAATGAAACTCTATTTTTCTTTTGTTCAGCCCTGCAAGGTTGGGGTTTCATTATGACATTTTGAAACATGCATGTAATGTATCCCAATCAAAGTCACCCCTTCCATCTCTCTCCCTTACTCTCCTCCCTGATTCTCTATCAATGCCAACCAGTTTGTCCACACTTGTCCTAATTCACCCTGTTTGCCCTCCCCTGATACTAGGTCTCCCCAACAGAGGCTGTTTTATTTCCCTGTCATTCTTTCTTTAAGTGTGCATTAATTACAAATTCATCAACATTTACTTGGAACAAGGGCTTTCACCATGGTATTTCAGATGTGCAAGTATTACATTTTAGTCCAAATAATTCTCTTCTTGCCCTACATTCCTGTCCCACCCTATACTTCCCAAATTTTTTCCCAATTCAGTAAAGGTTGAACTTTGAAAATCTGAATAGCAATCATCATCTATTTCTTCCTCCTCCTCCTTTTCCTCCTCTTCCTTCTCCTCTTCTTCCTTCATTTCTTCCTCCTCCTTCTCTTTCCTCTTTCTTTCCTCCCCTCTTTTCTTCTTCTCTCCTGTCTCTTTGTCTTTTTCTGTCTCTCCCTCTGTCTCCCTATCTCTCTCTCTCTCTCTCTCTTTCTCTCTCTCTCTCTCACACACACACACACACACACATGCACATACACACAGTTTCATGTCATTTCCATAGCTGGCTCCTTTTTAACCTTATGATCTCTTCATAAATGTCATTTCTTCAGAGAAAATTTCCCTGATCACTCTAAACAGGTACCACTTTCTGTTAGCATCTATCTGTCTCTTATGTCTATGATCCTCTGAATCTTTATTACTTGGAGTACATTTTCAGGTGTGCTTGTTAACTTACTACTGTCTCTTCTGATACACTGCATCCCAAAGGGTCCTAGATCTGTGTCTGTGTGGTCAAATGCCATATTTCTAGAAATCTTCCATCCTTGTGTCTGCCTGAGAGATGGTCTACTGCATGAGTCCTCATGTGACAGACTGGGGTACAGGATCAGGGTACTGGGGTACAGGATGCCCTGCATTTAATGACTGGGTTCAGATTAAGATAAACCATTCTGATTATAATCTAGAAATGTATAATTCTAAATTCCTATCATTTTATTAATTAGTGAAAATGTAATTCCTTATTAAGACAACTGATATTGAATAATATTAACCAGATTATATTCTTTATTAAATCAAGCTTATTGACATAATAATAATTACAGATATATTTTGTTCTTAAAGCAAGATTTTTAAAATAAAAGTGAATTTTTGGTATCCTTTTTAAAAGTTCTTCACACAAATTTATCTTTATCCAAAACTCTTGAGACTTTCAAACAAGTTGACTTCAAACACACTTGCAGTGTGTTCTGGAGTTGTTGATTACAATCTTATAGAGACTTTTTCTTAGAATGACTGATTTTCACAGCATTTATGAAAAGACTAAACTTTTCATTTTTTCTCTCTCTCTGCTTATCTTTCTTTTGTGGGATAAAAGATGAAGAATAAGAAAGAATCCCTACTGAGAATATATCTAATTCTTGCACTAAATGTTTGAAAAGAAAAGTCAAAATCATAGTCAAGATCTCTCTAATCACTAGATGGTACATTTTATATCATTTGAACTATGCTTTGCTCCCTGCTCTGATAAAATACTTCCAACAAGGATTTCCTTATATCATTTGCATGTCATAATACTTTACATCGAGGCTTCTAGAAGCTTCTCTACTCTGTCAAGTTCCCAGATTTAACTTGAGATTACAGATGGCCTTGGAGTCATTGTCTTCAGAAGTTTTTTCCAAAGCAACTGTACACTTTACTGGAACAAAACAATTTTAAGGATTTTTAAAGAGCCAGTGTTCAAGTAAAATTTCCCAGTAGATGTTTGTGCTTGTTTCATGTAGGGAGTGACACTGGGTTATTTTTGAGTGCTAACACATCCAACCATAAGTATATTTTCTGGGAACCATCAAGTAGGCCTGTTATCAAATGCAGGCCATGTGAATAGGCACAGACTTGGGCAGAGCAGGGAAGGTGCAGAGATCTAAGGAAATGCAAGGAAGCTACCCTGTTAGCTGTATTCATGCTTGATGTATAAGGCTGCAGGTTCAGTGTTTGTGTTTTTAGCAACTTATTCCTCCTGTGGCTGTGGGAGGATGAGAGTGTGCAAAGGGAATCTGACAAAACACTGGAAAGTGTGCCTGAATAAAAAAAATGCTGAAATATCACTGCAGAGGCAGGCAGCTGGAGAGATAGACATGCCTGAGAGAGGAGAAATACACACTGGCCCCAAATTTGAGTGAGAAATCTAAGTTGTAGCTGATTCTAGGTAGCTAATGTAGGTGACTTTATTCATGATAGTCTAGATGTGTGTGTGTGTGTGTGTGTGTGTGTGTGTGTGTGTGTAATCATGTACATATGTGCCTACTTTGAAAATAATACATTCTGACCTTTACTTACAATGTACTTAAAATTTCCCCTTTATTCTATGTGCTTATTTAGTTTTTGTGCTTCTAGTTACTCCTTTATTCTATATAATGTTATTTACTAGGTGGAGAGGTAAAAGGAGCTACAATCTTGAAGTTTTTGAAAATAATAGACATATCTTTCAGTCTAAGTCACAGAGCCAGGTCACATTTCTGCCATCTAGTACCAGAGCCCCAAACCTATTGAGAAAGTCATTGAAACTACCCCCTCAGTTATGAAGTGGCAACTTTGGAAAGTCTAAGACAACAACATGTGACAAAATTGGAGTAGGCTGGGGATGATGGCTCAGTGGTAGAGTGCTTGCCTTGCATTCATGAGGCCCTAGGTTCAATTCCTCAGCACCACATAAGCGGATAAAGCCGGGAGTGGTGTTATGGCTCAAGTGGTAGAGCACTAACAGCGCCCAGGCTCAGAGTTTAGGCCCCATGTCTGAAAAAAAAAAGGTAGAAAATGTGTATTCTAGAAAGACAAATGTATGCTTTTCTTCTATGTGTTGGTATGGTGCAGAATTCCTAAAGAAAGAGTTTCAGCAAAGGTAGTTTGAATTCATAAGTAACATGAGAAACACTTCTTTAAGATACAAGATAATTCTCTGAGTAAGGAGTTTAGAGATCTGTTTCATTTTATTTTATTTTTCTGTCATTTCTTCACATTCAGAAACCTCAATTATTCCTATATCTGAAACTTTAAAAAATAAATAAATGAAGCTAGGGTATAGCTCCATGTCAAAGCACTTGTCTTTCATGTATGAAGCCCTAGGTTCAATCCTCAGCACCATTAAATATACAAATAAATAAAGGATAGGGGATTAGGGATGATTTGGCTATATTGTTATTAGAAAAGTAAGTCCTCCACATACTGAAACCCCTGGACAAGTGATAGGGATATTCTCAAGGTTTAGTTATTGTTTTATATTTGATTTTTATTTATATATCACTCACTTTGTTTCAGAAAGGGATTAAAGAAATATTAAAATAAGAGGACTTTAAAGAGGAAGGTAGTAAAACAAAAGTGGAACAGACAAAACAAAAGGCAGGAATCAAGCTCAGTTTCATGACACAACTGTCCACTCCCTTGCTTATGTGATCTGGCCTTTCCAAAAGCTACCAGAAAAATGGAGTCTTCTCACTCATAAAGGAAGAAAGCTAATCACATGAGAATGGATTGAACATTGGGCTTCTTTCTTCCAGCTTTCTCTTAAAGAGGATATTGTATTGCATTAATGAGATTATTAGAAATGATGAGTTTTGCTGAGTGGCTTTTCAACATGAAGTAGCCTGAGGGTCTCCCTCCAACATGAATATTAGAAGTGCACATGGTGACACATGACACACACCAGGGGATTCTTTGCAGCCTGTCAGTCATGGTTTTGCCCAGATACAGTTCCAAATATCAGGATGAAAAATGGTCTATATTTGCTTCCTACAGTTTTTGCTGAACACCATTTCTTCCAATATTTTAAATATTACAGAACTAGTGACCTAGGGATCCTTCTTCTAAATGACACTAATACTCTATTGAATTATACATTTTATTGAAGTTCATGTGTACTGTGATCAGATGATCACAGATACCACTGTTACCTACGTGCTCCCCCCAGGTACAGCTGGCAACTGAAACATCACATGTATCTTCTGTGGAGCAAAATCAAAGCCATTGCAGCTAGCAAGTCTTAGTGATATTTGCTCATATACCCAGTGCTGACAAAGTAAATTACTTTGTCACTAAATTTCTAGCTTGAGCATTGCTCAATCCTGGTATTTCCAGGGATAAACAATTTGCAAATTGAATAAAGTAACTTACATTAGATTTTTTTAATAAATGTGATAAAAATTAGTAACTGCCTATCAAAACAGTCATATTAGCAAGTAAAAATAAAGTAATAACTACCTATCATAAACAGGAATATTAGCTGGTACCTCATGACTATAACTCTACCTACTCAGGAGGCTGAGAGCATTTGAAGCTAGCTTGGGCAGAACAGTCCATGAGACTCTCAACTCCAATCAACCAGCAAAAATATGTGCTGGAAATGTGGCTCAAGTAGTAGAGTTCCAACTGAACAAGCAAGCAAAGTAAGTCTGAGGCCTTGTATTTAAACCCCAGTACCAAACAAACAAACAAAACCCAGATTTTTAGAGGGTGATGTTCATTGGTAAACTTTTTTTT
This sequence comes from Dipodomys ordii, assembly GCF_000151885.1. Lineage (NCBI taxonomy): Eukaryota > Metazoa > Chordata > Mammalia > Rodentia > Heteromyidae > Dipodomys > Dipodomys ordii. Next base: position 7,256,490 of record NW_012267235.1, read on the forward strand.
TGTCTTTAACAGAGGGTAAATATTTTGAGCTTTGGATGCCATACAGTTTCTCGCATTAAACTCAACTTTACAGTTTTAGCATCATAGGCAAAATAGAAATATATACATACTATATATTACACAAATATAAACTTTATTTACAAAAAACAGAGCTGAAAGGCAACCGGTTTGGCCCATAAAAGTAGCACCATCCCCAGATCTTCTTTAGCAATAACTACCCAGAAAAAAAAATGAGTCTTCTCATTGGACCATTCAAAATTTTTTTTTGGTCAGTCATGGGGACTGAACTCTGGGCCTGGGCACTGTCCCTCAGCTTTTCAGCTCAAGGCCAGTACCCTACCACTTGGGCCACAGCACCACCTCAGGCTTTTTTCTGCTTATGTGGTGCTGAAGAATTGAACCCGGGGCCTCATGCATGCAAGGCAAGCATTCTACCACTGAGCCACCTTCCCAGCCCACCATTCTTATTTTATTAGTTAAATATTAGCGATAATAGTACAAAAAGGATGATTACCTTTATTTTCTCTGGGAGGGCAAAAATGTCCATAGTTTTCAAATCATCCAACATTAAGACATATATTAGAAATAAATAAGGCAAAATCCAGACCAATTGACCCAGCCAAAAATGTTTACCAACTCCAATATAATCATGTGATTTCTATATTTCCATTCATACAAAAAGTGTGCGTGGAACTCCTAAAATTTAACTTTAAGCTAATTCTTGTCCATGAGCTAAAGATCAAGAATACTCTCATCGAATTGCTGTGTAATGATTCGCTTTATTTTACGATTTCCTCCTAGCACAGGAAGACATATTCCTGAAGTCTTTATAGTAAGGTCAACGCTAACTTCCACCCTTCTCCATATGGACAGTGAGTACTGTTCACTGGGAGCCCAAAGCTATGGCTGATCAAGCAAGAATCTTTCTTATCCTTTGGGTAAAATGTCCAGGGAAGGAATGTGTCTGTAATTTGAGGTGATAAAGAATTGTGCTTTTGGAAGCTAGAATGCACTGTTCACCTGATCCAGACAGGTAAAATCTTGCCAGGAATGTTTGAAAGCTAAGCCACCATGTGGAATGGAATAGTACTAAGACTCAGTGCTGCATCCTTCAGTGATTCATTCTACTTTGTTTTAAAACCAGCTATATAGTGAGGAATAATCATAGGGTTCTAAAAAGGCCCTGAGGTAAGCATCACAGCAGTTTTCCCACATGTATGTATGTATATATTTTGAAACCAAGGATTACTCAAGGATTTGACACACAGAGCAAAGACTTCATCACAGGGCTGGCTATATGATCAGTCAGTGGTAATTTCTAGACTTAGGGACAAATCATACTTCCTGATACCCTTCAGTGTGTGGGCATCTCTAGGTTACCTTATAATCCTGAATCAGACTACCTTGGCAATAGGATGCCAAATACATCAACTAGCTTTGTCTCACAGGTTTATTTGTAACTATGCATTTGTCAGGTCATTGGGTGGTTCTTTTTTTGGAAGAATTTGTAATAAACCTTAAAGATTACATAGTTCCAGAGAGTTACTTCCAAAAATTCTGAGTAAATTTATTCATGCCTTTCATCCCAGCTAAACATAAATATGATAATAGAAGTCTAAGACTGGTTTGGGCACAAACTTGAAATCCTACTTGAAACATAACTAAAGCAGAAAGAACTAAAAGTGTTCCTCGACTAGTAGAGCACCTGACTAACAAGAGCCAGGCTCTTAGTTCAAACCTCAATGTCTAAATAAATAAATAAATGACCTATGCTGGGGTGTGGCTCAATGGAAGTTTGTTGTGCACTTGCAAGATCCTGGATTTGATACCCAGCATCACAAATATGTGCTTTATGAATAAATTAATAAGTTATTAAGGAGATGAGAGAGAGAAAAATGCTGATAAAGTTGACTACATTTGAATGTACAGTGTTCATGAATCAAAGCAATTAGTGAAAAGACAAAAGTTTTAAGGCAGAAAGAACATTGTGATCTATGGCTAATGGAAGGGTTAATATCCTTTATAGATAGACTTCTTGAATTATTATGAAAGATAAAAATAAGATAATTATTTGAGTGAGGAAGAATGGGCAAGAGAAGCTATCAAACAGATTCAAACATAAGTTAAAATGTCTATCAAGCTGGGCATTGATGGTTCATGCATGCAATGCTAGTTATTCAAGAGGATGAGACCTTAGAAGGATCAGAGTTCAAAGCCACTTTGGGCAGAAAAGTCCTTGATTCTCCACCACTAATTAGCCAACAAAATATTGCTGAAAGTGTGGTTCAGAGTACCCAGCTGTGAGCAAAGAAGCATGAGGACCTGAATTCACACCAGACCCTGAGTTCATGCCATGGCATACACTCACACAGACACAAAATGTTTATCAGGAGTGACATTGATCAAGATACATTGTACTCACATCCTGACTTATGAAATTGAAACCCCTTTGTACAACCACTTAACAATATTTTTCAAACATATTTCCTTATCACACCAAGGAGAAAGAAATAAAAACTCACTAGTAATTAATAGCATAAAAGAAGAACTGGGTACCCACTCATATCTTTCCAGTTGACAGAAATGCCCTTCTCCTCAACCCCTGCAAGAAAGAAAAATGCTAGTGAAACTCAGGGTGAATGAATGGTTATTACATTTCCACTTAGAATCAGAAAAAAATAAATTGGAACAGTAATTACGCTAAGAAATTAACCCCAAACCTTTAAAACTACATTTCTTATAACCTAGAAATTCTAATTCTAGAAAATTTCCCTAAGGAAAACGATTAAAGTCTTCCTGTAAAGAGGTACAAAGCCCATTTATAACATTGAAATGGAAACAACTTAAAATCTCTAACAACAGGAAATTGGTTTAAAGAAAACCACCACCACCACCACCAAAGATTATGATGTATTTATGGAACTGAATGCTAGCCTACCACTCACAATCATAGAAGTGTTGCTTATTGATTTGGAAAATTATTCACACTATTTTGTCATTGGGAAAAAAAGGCCATATCCCAAAATAGCATGATCAGTATTGTGCTGTTTTTCTAGGCAAAAGGCTCTCACACAAATTATTTTTTGGTTTGCTTGTTTAGTATTATTTTCTCAAAGGTTTCAACAGTTACATGTGTTAATTATATGTCTTTTAAAAATGAATCTGCAACAACTGGGGTTGTTTCCAGAAGGGAAACCAAAGGTTTCATCTGCTCAAGAAGCCAAACAAATGCACTTAGGAATTAGATGCTTCCTGCATATTTCCCTGCATTATCACCCTTGAAGGGAAGTATGAGAACACCAGGCTATAGAATTCTAGCAGCGTCATTGACATGTCTGTTAACAAGGCTGGTCATTGAGCTGAGACATTCTCCTTTTCTATACTTAAGAGAAAGAGAAAGACCGGGGTGAGAATTTTTCACAAACAAAGCAAGGCTATGTTTCATACCTGATCTCTGTCCTGATGGTGGGTGTTTCTGCATCTGACAAGCTCAAGCAGAATTGTACCACAAATGGTGAGCTCATTAACTGTTGTTTCTTCCTCCACGGGGAGCATCTGCTGATATTTTGTATTTCATTGCAATGTTCATATGGACAGGTTTCCAGAGGACCCATTCTGTCTATAAGACAGATTTGAATAGAATGTGCCCATGACAAAATAAGCTATGCAGCACTGGTCAGCACAGGGGCAGTAACAGCTATATAGTTATGACATGGTTAGTGCAGGTTAAGAGGGTAGCTCTGAAGTGGGACTGTCTGGGTCACCGGACTGTACCATTATACACAATTATGTGACTTAAGCAAGCCATGCTGGGCTCAGTTTCCTCATCATTATTGAGAACAATACTAGTTTTACCTATTGGAGTTGCTATAATGATTGAATAAGATAACATACATTCAGAACTTATACATATATATAGATATCTATCTATATTTAGATTATCTACATAGATATATACATACATAAACATATATTTGTATATGTAATATGTAGGTATATCTAGATAGATATCTATCTATATTAAATATGTATAATATATTGATATATTGCATCTATATGTTAGAGATAATCATATCATATCATATCTATAGATGATATGTCATATCTATGTTTATAGATATGCCATATGCACATATATAGATAACTATATAGATATCTATCAGATATATACTCATTAACATATATTACATGTGTATGTATTATATATCATATATTAGGTCATATATAAATTATATCATATGTATACATATATATTATACATCTATATATGTATCACATATATAATGGACCTAGTTCATTCAATTTTTTTATATTTATCACATTGACAGTAAACAGTGCACAGATTCAAAAACAATGTCTGAGGAGAAATAAGATTCAGAGCTCTGTTACATAGAATGTTGACTATAGTTAATCATAATGCATTGTATATATCCATTTTGTTATGTCAATACTGGGGCTTGAACTCAGAACATAGGCGCTTCCCCTTAGCTGTTTTGCTCAAGGCAGATGCTCAACCATTTTGCCACACATCCTCTTTTGGCCATTTTGCTGGTTGGAGATAAAAGTATTTTATGTTTATCTGCCTGGTCTGGATTTCAACCCTGATCCTCAGAATTCAGCCTCCTGAATAGCTTAGGCGCATAGGCATGAGCTACTGGCACCTACCTTGAATTGTATATTTCAAAATTTGTTTAATAATAAGGTTTTAGAGGTTCTGGCTGTTGGATAGTGGTGCATGATACTTGAAAAGCAGAACTAGAAGGACTATCATTCAAAGGTAGCCTGGGGGAAAATGTTAGCAAGACTCCATCTCTAAAAGACCCACCTGAGTATGTGGTACACACTTATCATTCCAGCTAATGTGAAGGCACACATAGGAGGATTGTGGTCTGAGGCTAACTCCAAGCCAACATCCTCATTCTCACCATCATACTCCATCACCAGTTTTTATTCATGGCCTTTCTTTACACAAAGGAGTTCCCTTCTCTGACTTCTCATCCCTAAATCTAAAATCCAGTTTCATAAGTAGCCTCTTTCTAGATTTATTGTTTCTCTGGATTATTATTATTATTATTATTATCACCATCATCATTGAATCAAGCTTTCAAAACATTTTATGTACCTCTCTGTTCATATGTGCATATGTCCATTCTTTTATTTAAAATTATTTATGAAAACCAGGCACAATGGCTCATGCCTGTATTCCTAGCTACTCAGAAGGCTGAGATCCAGTGAATTGAAATTTGAAGCCAGCCTGCACAGAATAAACACCACAAAGCCAGGCTGGAGGCATGGCTGAAGTAGTAGAGTACTAACCCAGTAAGTAAGTGGAATAAGTTCAAAGCTCAGTAGCAGTGAAAGAAAAACAAGTTGTACGTCTATTATGTGTGCATATTGGGTTATGTCTGATGTGCCCTCTTATTTTCCCAGGTGCTTAGCATAACAGCCTCACTTATTCATCTGATAGATGCTCATGAAGTGAAAACACTATGTTGGACTCCCTGGAAAATACAAAGATGAAGTCTCTATCACCTGTCATCATTAAGGAATTTAGTGGGTTAGGAAGACAAAGCTTGTACACAAAACTTATAGCAGCATTGAAAAAAAAAGTGGTAAGCCCCCCATGTAGGAATTACAGAGCATGGGTGCGTTCACAATACAGGGGAGAGATCACCTGTAATGGAAGGAATTAGAGAAGGCTGCAGTGGAAGAGGGTCTGTTCCAGCAGAACTTCAGAATGGATAAGAATTTAGCTGGTGAAGCCAGGTGTGATAGTCCATGTGCTAGTACATAATCACAATACTCACAAGGCTAAGACAGGAGGGATCACAAGTTTAAGGCAACTCTAAGCTACAGAGTGAGAACCTTTCTCAAAAAAAAAGGAAAAAGAGCTAAACAAGTGGTAAGGATGGAAGAAGAGACAATTCAAGAGATTTTCCTGGAAGAAACACTTCAGGATAGCGATAGTGTTACCTGGGAATTCTATCACAAGATACAGAGAAGCCACATTTTGAGAGGCTGAACCTGGTGTCTTTATCAGAAAGCCAACAAACTGTTGAGTGAACACATGTCCCCCCAAAATTTGCAGCCTCGCGTATACTTAATATTGTTAGAAAACTGAGCCATGAGAACAGCAGAGTAAAGAGAGAGCAGAAAACAATCGCCACAAACCTGATCCACTCTAATGGAGATCTGAAGAGAGTCAGGAGACATGAGGCATGACACAAAATGGTGGCTAAGTTGATTGGGGCCTAAATACGGTTATAGTTGGGGGGAGGGGGCAGGGTAACAGGGAGCTCAAGAGTACAAAGAGTCTTGTTGGTTCTTGGTACAGATCTGGGGTCCAGAACCTATTGTCCAAGTCCTTGCCCCTGCCTTCAGGAATTTAGGCAGGCCCATCACCTGGGAACAGGATTTTACTTTATCTACCAAGAAGCCCAAATGACACCAGTTAGACCCAATTCCCTATCATCCACCATGGCGTCAGTTAGTATCCTTATTTCAATAGCAGTACATAGGAGTTCAATGGAAAGATCAGCTAGGAATTGGGGACTAGGTCTTCTCTAAAAGATAAGGAGACAGGTATGGCAGGGCAAAGGATCTCTCCAGCTGATCATGATTAACCATCTGGAAGCAGTGATATACAAGATGGCCCAAAGGAAAAAGGCACTCACTGCCCAACTCCTGGTCTTGGATAGCTAAACAGTCCTTCCCGGCCATGTAGTTGGCTTCTGCCAGGTTGTGTGCATCAGATGCAATGATGGCTTCAAGTGAGACAACAGAAAAACTAAGATAGGGAGATGCCGTGGATGCTCTGAGCTAAGTCAGAAGCAACCTGTACACAGATGTTAGATGCATATAAAAATAGCCTCTATAGATTAGCAATTGTGTAAGCTTTTCTCTTAAGTTGCAGCCATCTATTACCAGTGTACGAATCTTCATCATGTGGAATCTTGGTCCAGATCAACTGAGGAGATTCTGTTTGTGCATTCTAGCAAACTAGCAGTATATCTTGTACCATTCAAAAGCACTACAGTGGAATCTTTAGAAATGAACTTGCATCAAGTTCAGTCCTTCTTTGGGTGATCTTCACAGGCAAATCAGTTCTATCTATAAAAAGTGAGTGACATTACAGAATTGTGAAGTTACAATAATACGGCATCTATAAATTACTTCACGAAGTGTCAATACACTAAGTGGTTAATAGGAAGAGAAGATAGAATCTTGGTCCAATTACAACAAAACTCCATTAATGCTATAATAGTAATATGTGCAGTACAATTAGACACCAGACTTAGAATTTCCCCAGTTGATATTATAATATGTAGAATACATAGGTTAAATGTGAATCTAGATCCTGAAACACTTCACTCCTTAAAGGCAAATAGGATCCTGCATCTAATACATCTTAATGTTACGGGAAATGCACATCACATGATGTGCATTTATGATGTGATCTATTTTATATCAGGGGTACTTTAGGGCTTCCTAAAACGCTGACTATCTTAGAAATATCAATCTGATTATTTCCATTTGAGTCACATTTTGAGATACTTTGTGTCACCTAGTGTATGCATTGGAGGCCTAGATCAGAGATTCAGAGATTGTAGGGTAGGTTACCTGAATGGAAGCGGAAATAAGCTTCAATTTATATAGAAATTTCACAACAATCCTACTTCTGAGACAATAGCATAAGGGCCTCTCCCTTCCTCAGGGACCCACTTGAATTGCCAGCTAGGCCTAGTGACAGAGACCACACCCAACGCACCTTCCTCAGATCCACTTCATTTTACCTCTGATGTTCATACCTGGTCCTACTTTCATGTAGCTTCAGGACATTCCAAGGTTGTCTTTCACTAGCATGATTGAAAACACTTCAGAGATACATTTGAGCCTGCTTCATTGCCAAGAGGATTAGCCCCCTGGGTGAATGTTCCTTTTGTGGTGATTACAATAACCATAAGCAGAACAAACACAGCCTCTTCTCCTGGGAGAAGATTGGCTCATATGAGCCAGAGCTTTCTGTGAAGAGGTGGATCACAGCAGGTGGTCAGCAGCTCTCCCAGAGACCTAAAGTTTGTCTTTTTAAGGGAGCCTTGCAGAAAACACGTTGTTTTCCTATGTGGGAAGGGCAACTCATGGGGTTTCTTTCTTTTTTTTTTTCTGGGCAGAACTGAAAATGAAAATCCCTGCCAGAAGTAGGGAAGCAGAGCTCACACAACAATGGAGTCTTAGGAGTGAGGTGCAAGCGAGCCTTAATGAGAACCCTGAATGAGAGAGGGGAAAATGAACCCGAAATAGGGAAAGAAGGGAGAAAGATTGGAAAAGAGCATTGGGATAAATGACCTCATAATGTTATTAGCAAATAGCCTGCCACCCTGGAAGGATCCCACTTTTTTTGACACTCAGCTGCCTTCCTACATGGAATTTCTCATGCCACCAAGGTGGAAAAAGGTTGTGTTAGGAGGCATCAGAATGTACCAAGTTGGGATGGTCAAGAAGTATCAAGTGTGGATTGGATATCTGTTGTAGAAGGACAATTGCCTAACTCCTCCATACACCCTCATACTTAGACACATGTACTATATTACAACCTACAAACAACCTACTTTGGAAGAAAGTAGAGAAGAAAAGAAGGAAAGTAGGAAAAACAATAACCAATGTATCACTATGGGCTCCTGTCCATCTTTGATTGGTTGGTTGGATTTTTGTTGCTGTTTGGCAGTACTGGTTCTTGAACTCCAAGCTTTGCATTTGCTAGACAGACACTCTACACAATACAAGCCCATTTTACTCTGGTTATTTCTATTTTTGTTGTTGTTGGTCATGGGGCTTGCACTTGGGCCTGGGCACTATCTCTGAGCTTTTTCACTCAAGGCTAGCGCTCTACCATTTTGAGCCACAATTCCACTTCTGGTTTTCTAATGGTTAATTGGAGATAATTGGGCTTTTCTGCCCAGCTGGCTTTGAACTGTGATCTTCAGATCTCAGCCTCCTGAGTAGCTATTACAGGCACTAGCCACCAGCACCCGGCCTTTGGTTGCTTTTGAAATAGAGTCTTGCTATATTTCCCAGATACATACGAGGACCATGATCTTCTCTTTATGCTTTTACATAGCTGAGATGACAGGTGTACACAGTTATACACTGTGCTGAGCTATTGGTTGAGATGAGGTTTTGTGAACTTTTTGCTTCAACTGGCTTTGAACGATTATCCTATCAACCTCAAGTTTCTCCCAAGTAGCTAGGATAGCAGATATGAGCTAGCTGGTGCTTGGCTTCTCTTGTTCATGTTTTGTTACCTCAAGAATTGATTTGTTTATTTATACATTCATCATCCAAACAGAGAGTCCAGGAAGTGTTACACTAAGTAAATAGAAAGGACTGTAATTGGTCTCATTCCTAGAAATGTTTATTGTATCAGTAGTTGGAGAGAAAGGCCTTCCAAGAAGAAGTATTTAATCACCTTTGGAAGAGTAAATAAGCCATATGGAGAAATGATAAAGCAGAATAATAGATGATCAAGAACCAAAAGCCAATGGCAGTGGTAATAAATTCTCCAGTTATCAGGAGAGTGAGAAATGTCACTCTGCATTGAAGGAAGCGGGCATGACTTTATGGAGATAAAACTGGGGTTTTATCTTCAGTGATGGGAAAGATTTGGGTGAAGTGAAGAGGAAGAAAGCAATCGAAATGGAAGACAAGAGCTGAGGTGATGCTGGCTGAGGGGGAGACCAGAAGAAAAACTATCTCCTGTGAGTCCTTGTCATGCTAAGTCAAATGAAATGGGCGTGGACTATGAACAGCTACACCTGCAGCATTGCTCTCAGTGTGGTTGTCACTAGCTGCACAAGATAAAGCGCTATGAGAACCTAACTCTTCAGCCTGAGACTTGACAGCCTATAAATACACCCCCTCTTCACTTTGTATTTTCAGCACCTCCTTGACCAAGCTATATGCCAAGTTTACATACATCTTTTATGTGTAGGGATAGTCATTTTATCCCTTCTCCTAACTTTTAGGATTTAAAGAATAGAAATCAAGTTTGTTATATCTATGGCTGAATTATCAGCCACAATTCCCAAACCAAATTATTTCCTTCCTCCCTTCCTCCTTTCTCACCTTCCCTTCTTCCCTCTTTCCTACTTTTTCCTTTATTTCAGACCAGGGTCTTGCTATGTAGCCCAGGCTGGACTCAGCTCAGGTTCCTGAATGCTGGCATTACAGGTACATGCCACATATCCCTGCCCCACATACATAAGCAAACATACAAACACATAAAAGCAAGTACACACATCTCTATGCAGTTTTCCAGAAGAAATAATCTGCCACTTCCCTTTGTAGTCAACCTTGGTATCAATGTCTGAGAAGCTCATAGTCAGCTCAGCAACTTCAGCCAGAGGCAAGGAAGGAAGGGCTGTGTTTTTCAGATCTCTCTTCACTGGTGCTAGTGGTCCACATGCTTTTATGTGTGGGCCTGGCCTTCCCACCTGCTTCTCTGCTTCCTTCACACAGCTTAGGTGATTGTTTTTCACTTTATGGTCTTGACACCATATTGATCAATGAGTCTTGAGCACTAATTAATTGTTATGTTATCCTGCTTGAGCCGTCAGGAGGGTTGGTGGCCCTGACTGGGCACTGTGCCAAGATCTAGGACTCACTAAGGAGAAAGAGGGAGGGAGAAGACTGGTAATTGAGGGAGCAGAGATGTGATCTGTTGGTAAGTCCTAAGAAAGACCGGGTATGAAATTTAACAGACTACCTATCATTCTTAAGCAGAAAAGCTCTGGGGGAAATGTTGGATTTTGCCCTCCTAGCCTACTTTCATCATGAATGCTGCCCTTCTTCTTTCTATATAAACTGTTTCCCACACACTCCAAACCTCATTCCATTCCAAACCTCAGGCCATTTCCCCAGCCCTCTGCCCCCACTGGATATCTTTGCAATACAATAAGAGTAGTATTTATCAGAGTGGGTTAATACAGTTTTCTTTTTCTTTTCTTTTTTTCCATTTGAGTCCAAATGGGCTTGCTCCACTGGGCTATGTTGTTCTGTGGCTGTTGTCTGAGCTTTTTAAGTGGAGAAGCCCCCAAAAACGGAACAGGAGTGGAGAAAGGTGAGGTGGATTACCTCCCTGCCCATGGACAAGAATCCTACTGGGTCCCCAAGCAGAGATCAGCTGTCCCTCCCTGTAGGCTCTGGAAATTTCCTATATCTTGCTTGCATTTTTGAATATAGTCCATTTATTAACCCCCCAAAAAAGACCGAAATGAATATGTTTCTATTTATTACATACACTCTGACTTTGTTGAGTGAAAACAAAAATGTCCTATGGCCCAAATAACAAATAAAAACAGGTTGCTTGTGGATATTTATGGATGGCTATTTATGAATAATCTTTACAGAGCCTTGAAAAGAAGACTATAATATGAAGATCCAAAGTTTATTTGACCCAACACTCACAAGTCACATTCTCTCCGAATTCAGAATATTTCATAGAATCCAGACATTCACTGACAGCAAAAGATATCTAGCAAAGAAGTGCATAGCTACCAGAAAGCACAATAGCTCCTTTGAACTTCTGCTTGGAAAAGGCAAGAGAGACTTCTAAATAGCACATAAATTTATAGACAAGGATATATAATAGGGGCTGGGAAGGTGGCTCAGTGGTAGAGTGCTTGCCTCGCATGCATGAGGCCCTGGGTTCGATTCCTCAGCACCTTAAGCAAAAAAAGAAAAAAGCCGGAAGAGGCACTGTGGCTCAAGTGGTAGAGTGCTAGCCTTTAGCTGAAGAGCTGAGGGACAGCACCCAGGCCCAGAGTTCAGGCCCCACGACCAGACCCCCCCCCAAAAGAAAGGATATATAATAAAAACTTAAAACATAGGGAGTGAGACCTGTTTTTGCCACCAACTTTGTCACCTAGGACAGCTCACTTCACTTCTCCAGACCCTTTATTCATATGTTAAACAAAGTATCTGAAATTTATCAATAGACTTTTCTTTTTTAGATTTTTTTTTTTTTAGTTTGAAGCCATTCTGGGAAACAGTGAGGTCTAGACTACATAGTGAGATCCATTCTCAATATGTAAAAGATAAAAAACAAAACAGAACTTGCAGAGGCTGAGCTGGGCTCCAGTGGCTCATGCCTGTAACCCTAGCTACTCAAGAGGCTGAGATTTGAGAATCGTGGTTCAAAGCCGGCTCAGGCAGGAAAGTCCATGAGACTCTTAACTCCAGCTAACCACCCGAAAACAGGAAGTGGCACTGTGGCTCAAGTGGTAGAGGGCTCGCCTTGAGCTGAAGAGCTGAGGGACAGCGCCCAGGCCCAGAGTTCAAGCCCCACAACTAACAAAAAAAAAAAAAAAAGAACTTGCAGAGGCTGAAGATAAAACAACAACAGGATGTTTTGGAAAAATTTAAGTGGAATAGCACCAAAATAATAAATAAAATATGATTAATATAAGAGAGTCTATTAACACATTTCCTGTATTTTTATTTGTTTATATATTTAATTTGGACATAATTAGGGTTTGAACTCAGGGCCTCATGCTTCCTAGCCTGGCATGCTACCACTAAGCCATGCCTCCAGCCCAGTGTATTACTGGTTATTTTTAGAATAAAGTAATTTTTCGCACCCAAACATGAACTTGAGCACTGATCTGGATACTTTAGTTGTCCTATAGTTGTTCTGGTCACAAGTACATGCCAACAATTCCAGCTTCCTTCTTTTGAGATGGAGTTTCTTGGATTTTTTTGTCCCAGCTAGCCTGGAACCACATTCTTAGCCTCCCAAGTAGCTAGAGGTACAAGCACGAGCCACCAACACACAGTATTCTCCTTATTAGAGAATGATATGAGAAACAGTCTGGCCAAGGTGGCATACAACTGTAATCTCAGGATTAGAGAAGTTGAGGGGAGAATTTGAGGGGGCTACATAGAACACCGAAAGCCAGCCTATTGGCTACATGCAAGACCTTGTCTCAGAATAACAAGATGTATTGCATATATATAGTTATTTTATGTATTAATTTGTATTAATTATAATACCAGTATTCATACTCATTAATTATGCTAATAATTGCTATACTAATTAATGTCATGTCAAAATTATCATCATATGTCAACAATAGATTGTTATACACTAACAATAATTCTAAGATTATATTGCTAGTATGTATCTGTTGCATGTATGTATCTGTGCATGTACATGATAGGAAGATCTAACATATATGACAACAATAATTTTAAAAAGGAGGAAGCTTCATTGGCATAATATTAAAGGAAGATTTCTGTAGTTTATGGACATTTAAGTTAATTCAGATAAATTAAGACACATTACTAGAAGTCCAAATAGCAACCACAAGAAAATAATTTTTAAATGCAGTATAAATATCAGAGGAATTAAAATGGAACAGTATAAGAGAATAATAACATTGAATTACAAGACTTGACAGAGTAAAGATGTCATTTCTACTCATAATAATATACAGGCTTAATAACATTCCTATCCACATTCCTGCAATGAATTTTAGACATATAGTCAATATTATTGTGATATTTAAATAAAAATGCAGAGCAGCTAAAGTAGCTAAACAACTTTTACAAAAACAAAAACAAAGTAGGAGGACATCTATCCTATTTCAAAGAAATAACATAAAACAGGAGTAATCGAAACTGTATGGTATTGGCATTTGGAACATGCAGATCAATGGAACAGAATTAAAAACCTAGAAATAGGTTCTTGCTAGAAGATCCATCTGACCCAGTGGGAAAGCACTAGAACAGGGAAATAATCCTGGAGTAATTGAAAGTGGGGGAAAGAAACCTTCAGCCTAAGTCTCAGAAGTGACATAAAAAATTAACTCAGTACAGGTGGAACCATTGCTACAATGAGTTGTACAAGTCGTTATGTCGAAAACAAACTTTACAACTTTAGTGAGTGGGGGGACGGGGAGGAAGATTGGGTGGGGGGGACGGGGGGGATGATGGGAAAGGATGGGAAAGGGAAACAAAGGAGGAGGCTACAATGCTTGATAAGCAATGTACTCATGATCTTGCTCATGTAATTGTAACCCCTCTGTACAGTATTTTCACAATAAAAAAATTAAAAAGTTAACTCAGAATAGACAATGTATTTAAATGCAAAGTATAAACATAAAATATTAAGAAAATAGAACATTTTTCAGGATCTGGGGCTGCAAAAGAAATTTTTAGGTTGAAAGCATAAGCATATATGCAAATAAATATGATAAACTGAACTTCATCAAAATGAAAAGAGTTTCTCTGCAAAAGATTATTAAAAGGATGTCAATACAGTTACAAACTGAGAGAATGTATTTGCAAACCATATATGAAACAAAGAGCTAATATATAACACATAAAAAGAACTCAAAATATATCAGTAAAAACTGCTGAGTAGAAAATTGCAAAGGAGTGAAGCTTTCCTTGAATAGATAAAGAGATGACAAGTAAACACATGAAAATGTGCTGAAGTTCATCTCTATTAGGGAAATAAGTATTAGTGCCACAATAAGATATCACTATCCATCTGTCATAGATACAAATAGTAACAATAAAAAATAATGAAACCACCACACGCTGACAAATACATAGAGAAACAATCTTCCTTTCCATTTACATTTCCAATAGAGATGTAAAATGGTACAGCCACAGGTACTGTGGGGCATGCCTGTCCTCCCACAAGTGAAATAACAGGGCAGGAAGAGCCCAAGCTCAAAGTCAGCTTGAGCTACATAGTGAGATCTTGTCTCAAAAAAAGCAAGAAAAAAAATACAATTACCATACAATGTAATAATTATGCTCGTCAGGGTTTATCTGAAATCTTACACTGACATAAAACCTGCTCATGAATGTTTACAGTAGCTTTATTTATAATATCCTCAAACTGAAAATAATCCATTAAAGTCCTTCAACAAGTGAATGGCTAATAAATTGTGGTCCATTCATATCATGGAACATTTAAAACTCAGCAACAAAAAAGAATGAGCAACTGATAAACACAACATTAATACATAGATAAATAGGTGATCTCCAGAGAATTACGCTTGGTGAAAGAAAATCCAATTCCAAAGGTTACACATAATATGATTCAATTTACACAGCATCCTGGATTTGAGAAATGATAACCAGTTTAGTGGCTGGCAAGGATTAAGGAAAGGATGGAGGCAGGAAGGAAGTGGGTGTGCCATGAAAGGGCCACTTGGAACCCTTGTGGAGACAGAAGTGACTGAATCAATGTGAACATTTTGGTTGAATTAGTAGGATAGTTGTGCAAAATGTTACATCTGAGAAAATCTTTTGATAGTCATTATACTTGCACATAAATCTACAACTACCTCCAAGTAAACATTTGAACTTTGAATGTGGTACAATAAATGTCTTTATAGAGTTATAGATGTATAAATCTATAGTTTGGACACCATTCAGTGGGAACAGCTTATCTCTATTTTATTCGTTTAGGTTCTGATCAATAGAAGGAGAGCAGATTCATCTGAAGCCACTTAGTATTGGTTGTTGAGTGAGAGAGACCTTAGCTGATGCTTATAAGCTTTAATGTTGAGTGAGAGAGACCTTAGCTGATGCTTATAAGCTTTAATGTGTACCCCTCCTTTGTGTCACCTGGGCTTCCTGACAACATGGTGGCTGGGATCCAAGGTTGAGTTGTATGGAGACAGAGGCAGTAGGTGAAAGCCATATCATTTTTGCAATCTAGCCTGAAGAGTCATGTAATATCAATTCTGTGTGCATTACATTCATCAAAGCAGTCAGTTTTACTTGTTTCCATTTTCATGAACTCTGTCTAAGCAGAGAATAGAAAGGTTCTGGAAAGCAGGTAAAACTAGAAATATAACTGTCCATTTTGCATTTTTTCTTTATAATTGTCCATTTTGGGAAAGGATAATATGCCATAGTTTCTGAAGACTAATTTTCTCTCTCCAAACCCACATGGCTGCCCAGAGCTATGCTTTATTTTAAATGTGTCTTGGTTCCAACTGTACAGAAAAATCAAATCTCATAAAGATTTTCTTTTTTTTACTTCTGGTGTGATAGTTCTAATTGATTCAGGCCAAGTACAGTCCTCATACCTGAAGTTTGAGATGTAGGAGTGTGTGACATGATCATCTTACACAATTATAGCAGGAAAGGGGAAGATACTCCAATAGAAATTAAGACAGTTTTATGAGCAGGAGAACTCACTTTTAGCTATTAGCACAGCCCAGAAAGTAGCAAACCACATAAATTAATTAAATGTATCTATATCTATATATTGATGTAACTTAATCTTTGTCTATAACTATATCTGTATCTCTATGTCTATATCTATGTTTATTATCTATCAATTGATCTATTCTCAGCAGGAGACACAATTTTGTTAATGTTATGATGTCACGTTTTATTTTTAAGTATCCAAGGGTTTTATTATGAAATGTACATAAATACATGCATACAGTGATGTGGGAACAAATTCACTTTTCAAAGCCTTTTCATTGCTAATCAAGTGCTAGATCAGTTGTACCATGGGAGGCCTTTTGTTTCAATTACTTTGCAATTAGAGTCTTGTGATTTTTGCCTAGGATGGCCTCAGACTGTGATTCTCTTAACTATGCTTCCAACCTAAGATACAGACATGAACCACCTTGCCCAGTTTATTGGTTGAGATTGGGTCTTGCTAACTTGTGCTTAGGCTGTCCTTGAACCACAATCCTCCTGTTCTCTGCTTCTTGAGTTGTGATTATCACAACACACACACACACACACACACACACACACACACCCCTGAGTTCAAGTCTCACTACTACCAAAAATGGACAGAGGTAAATTTTCTACTTTTTCTTTATTGCATTTTTCCACCATTTTCCATAAAGAGCATGTGCTTGGTTTTGAAGGAAGAAAATAGTAGTTCAGAAAACAATATTTCACTGCAAAAAAAAGAGGAAACAAGCTTAAAACATCATGATATAGAAAGGTTAGATATAAAAAATAGGCAAAGTTTATCTGTCAAATGCAAACAAAAAGGAAGCTGGATTGGCAAAATAAATATCAGATCAAGTGAACTTCAAGGCAAAGGGAGACATTAAATAGGATAGCATGTGTTATGTCACATTGATAAAGGGAGCAATCTACAAAGAAGACATAAGCATCATGAGTCTTTTTTTTCTGTGCAATGTAATTAGGAAATATATAAAAGAGAAAATGACAGGGCCTCCAGTCATGTGAAATCTTAACACAACTCTCTTAGTCTTTGACAGATTAAGTAGGCAAAGAACGAATTAAGGTATAGAGAGACTGAGTAATGCATTTCATGTGCCTAATTTAATAGATAGATGTCAATTTTGTACTCTACAAAATGAAAGTATATATTTTCTCTAAGTACTGATAAATCATTTATAAGAATTGATCTTCTATTAGCCCACAATGGAAATCTCAGTAAGTTTCCCAAAGCAAAAATTTGGCTAGGCTTTGTTCTCTGACCACAGTATAACAAATGAAAATTAATGTCAAAAGTTCAAACCAATAACTGCAAACACTTGGAAATTTAGTAACACTTTACTAAAGAACTCTTGGGTCAATGAGGAAACCAAGGCCACAATTACAGATCATTTAGAGCACAAGAATTAGAAACCTGAGTGCTGATTCTCATGGGTTAGTGCCAGAAAGACATTCACAGCTAAAGACCCTATATTATTTTAACAGAAAAGAAAAAAACATAAATGGACTAAAGAGTCAAGCCAAGATATTAGGTAATAATCACAAACCAGACCAAGGAAAACAAAGAGGCAGAAACTAACATGTCCCAAAGTATAAAGTAATGATTTGAAGATTAAAAATAATGAAGGAATCAATACGTATACAAGGTAGTTCTTTAGAAATGCTAATCCAGAAAATACTGACACTAAAAAAAGAAGCACAAGAAAAATGGACATGCCCTCTCATAGAGTTTTGTGGGAGGGGTTATAGTTGAAGCTAATAGCTGTTACAATGTCCAATAGAATTTTTTTAAAGAAAAATGGGAGTTGCAAGTTGAATTTAGAACTAGAGAGCTTGAACAAATCTATATGCAAGGCTCACATTGCCAAATATGAGAAGATACAGTGGGTAAGGGTTAAAGAACTAGGCTTTACTGCCAGCCTGCCAAGGTTGTCAGTTCTACTTGGAATGGGGGAGGGTGGAGATACTCAGCCTTTCCATAGCTCCAGTTCTCTTTGCTCTAAATTGGAGATGACAGTAAGTTGCTGTCGAATAGTCAGTGAAATAACACAAGTCAAGCCTCTAGCACTGAGCTCCCAGAAAGGGCCTTCAGAGACCCCAGGCATTTTAATTGTTGCATTCCTTTCAGACCCCCAAGGAACAGATGTTGCAGATGTTATGTTAACAATTTCAAGGCATGGAAAAAAGATGCAATGCTATTCACTTAGCTTTACAAAAAATCATTATCTTAACATAGAAACTTGACAGTGCTAGTACAAAAATATCCATACTCGCTTTATGAATATATGTATATACATAAATTATAAGCAAATGAAATCCAGAGCTGTTATGAAATAATAAGACACTAGAATCAAATATGATGCATCCTAAGAACAGAAGAACCTTTCAGCATGATGAGGCTTAAGCAATTGATGAGTTAGCCTAGAAACACTTTTAGTTATTGCCCTGAGAGAATGAAACAAAGCCAAAGATTATGTTCAAGATTTCTGGTATAACATTATTGAATGTTTAAACAGCCTAAATATTAAAACAGATTCAAATGCCTACATATACTTAAATATATTAAGCATATTTTCTTTTTATTTTTTTTGTTCCCCAGTCCTGGGGCTTGAACTCAGGGCCTGGGCTCTGTACCTGAGCCTTTACCACTGAGCACTCTATCTGCTATATTGCAGTATATTTTAATCTATCTACTCTACCCTGAGTGCTGTACTACTTGAGCTACAGTGCTACTTCAGGCTTTTTTGACATGAATCTTATGGGGACTTTTCTACCGAGGCTGGCTTTGAACTGCAATCCTCAGATCTCAGCCTCCTGAATAGCTAGGGTTACAGGTGTGAATCACTGTCACCCAGCTAAGTATATTTTCTGATATACTTTTTCAAATTCTAATATATTTTCTAATAATATGTTCTAATAAATATATTATACTTATGCAAATACATTATGCTTAAGTGATATATAAAAATAAAGAATGGACTATTCTTTAGAAAGATTATTATGAAACTATAGAAAATGTTTCAAAGTACATTAACATAAATATAGTAAGGATATGCTATTCACTAAGTATAAAATAGATTAAAGTAATAATTGCATCATGATTACAATGAAGAAGCAATATGTTTTATCTACCTACACAAATTCACATGTGTGTATATATGTATGTATGTATGGATGGATGGATGGATGGATACACAAATGTATAAACATTTGGGTTGTTTCCTTGCCTTTGCTAAGGTAAAAATATTGCCATGAATAGACTTATTTATTCATTATTTTACACAAGTGTGAGGATCAGTTCACCACTATACTTAAGTCCATATTAAAAACTATAATTTGTCTGAAAAATTGCACATGCACAAAATTATTTATTATAATTTTAAATATGTTTGTATGTTTGTGTACTTGTATGTGTTGGGTAAGTACATACAGGAATTTATGGGTGAAGGGGACTAAAATAAAAAATAAAAACATAAATCACAGTGGTGATTTTGGGGCATTCTAGATTTCATATTTAGAATTTAAAATATTCCTCCTTGACGTTAATGTAGGGAAAAAGCAAATATTAAGAAAGGCATTTTCGGGGGTGGGGGGTGGGGGGAGGATGGGATGGGAAGGGGAAACAAAGGAGGAGGCTACAATGCTTGATAAGAAATGTACTCATTATCTTGCGCATGTAATTGTAACCCCTCTGTACAGTATTTTCAAAATAAAAAAATCTAAACATAAAAAAGAAAGACATTTTCAAGTGAGATTAAAACAAAAGATGAAATCTTGCTCATATGTAGAAAATATCGAAATTCAAGACATCTATCTTTGTTGTGATGTCATTTGATTTAGAAATGAAATACAGATTACAGTTCAGATAGAGGATATTATACAGTATCTGGAAGACAATAGACTAATAATATACATTCTTTTTCTCCACTCCCTAGTCACAAAAGACCATTATAAAAATTAGTTGAGGCAAAAAAAATGCCTCTGAAGATGAATGGAAATGAAGGACATTATATTAAGTGAAATATGTCAGACACAGAAGATAAATACTGGATATTCTCACTCACAGATAAAAAATTTTATACTGAAAATACCTTACAGAGGGGTTACAATTACATGGGCAAGATAATGAATACATTTCTTATCAAGCATTGTTGCCTCCTCCTTTGTTTCCCCTTCCCATCCCTTCCCATTCCCCCTCCCGCCCCCTCTACCCCATCCTCCCCCACCCCCTCCAAGTTGTAAAGTTCATTTTTTTGACATAACGACTTGTACATCTCATTGTTGCAATGGGTCCACCTGTACCTCTATTTAAACGATTTGTTTTTTCCCTTCCTCTCCATAAATTATACCAACATCAAATATAGTGAAAGCAGGGGTTATACTGTGGGGGAGGGACATACAAAGCAACAAAGAAATTATCTTATAAATATGTTAGAAATAATCGCATGAAAGAAAAAAAATACAGTTGAATATTGTTGATCTGAATATAGCTGAATATTGAATGTTAGAGGTAGGGAAGAATGAGAGGGCAGAGGGAGAGAAAAGATTGGATAGCTGGTTCCAAAACAGCTCTGTAAGAGGACTAGTAACATCTACCATCCTATATGCCAGTTTTGGAACTAAAGTTCACAAGAACCTATCACATATTTTATGAATGGCAAAAGGATAAGAGCTTGAAGTTTCTTACCATAAAGTAAGGTGATGGAAACCTGAATCATCTTGATGAGACCAGTACACGCTGTATTCATGTATTGAAACATCGTGTTGGGTCACAAAACTACATACAATTACTGTGTTAGTTCAAATTTGTGTGTGTCTGGGGATTTTTTGTTTTGTCTGTTTTTGTTTTTGTTGGTTGTGGGGCTAGAACTCTGCACCTGGGCACTGTCCCTCAGCTCTTCAGCTCAAGGTGAGTGCTTTGCCACTTGAGCCACAGCACCACTTCTGGTTTTCTGGTGGTTAAATGGAGATGAGAGTCTCACAGCCAGCCTACTTGGGCTGGCTTTCAACCATGATCCTCAGATCTCAGCCTCCTGAGTAGCTAGGATTACAAGCATGAGCCACCAGAACCCAGCCATTTTTTCTTTTTTTAATAAGGAACTGGAAATGCTTACTATATTGATCTGCTTATTGCTCACTGTTTTAGGTGCACCAATAATCATACTGGACTCCATAAAGGTACTATGAAAACTATAAAAATAACAAAAGAGCAAATGCATGTAAAAGTGTTTAGCAAAGGACATGGAGTACAACTGGTTGTCAAAATGATTCTCCATGAATTGTCTATAACCCTTTCCTGGTATCACTTGAACTCTAAGATAGAAATCTGAAAGTATTTGTCACTTACCACCACTGCCTACTCTTTGACCTGCACTCTCTCATCTCCTAATGCTAAAAACAAATACTATTTATAAACAAATGAGAGAAGGAAGGAGGGAAAGTTGGAGAAAGGGAGGAAAAGAAGGTGGGAGGGAAGAGTTGGGGGAGGAAAACATTAAGTGTGTTTTACACCTTCCTTCCAGAGTCACACAAACAGAAAAATCGTTTTATCCATTATTTCCTTTTTGGGGTTTTCTCTTCTTATTTAGCTCCAAGTCCAAGGTAGAGTGGACTAAACTTTAGCTATAATTGTATCTGTCTTAGAGTTTGTTTCTTTCTGTGAGGAATTCAGGCCAATGGACCAAACCTAAAACCTCACTATAGCACCGCACTATTTAGTATGTGTTTCAGGATGTGGGGATTCAAGTATATAATTCTAGCAGTCAAGAGACTGAGATAAGATAATGGAGAGTTTGACTAGCCTGGGCTACATAGAAAGGCTTTATCTCAAAAGAAATAAAATAATATAAAGGTGACATTGGTCAAGTTGCATTGTACTCATACATTGACATAAAGAATTTAAACCCCTTTGTACACTACTTAAAGATAATTTTTAAATAATGATTTTAAAAATAGTCTGCTCTTAACAAAGAAATGATTACATGATGTCATCATTGTTTTGAGAATGTTGTCTGGAAATGGCCAGAGCTAAGAGAACTTGTACCATATGTGTATATGTGTGTGTTGGCATGAGGATTACCAAATGTGTGTATGTGTTTGTCTATATGTGTATATACCTAGATACAGGAGATGACTACAGGAATAATTTGGGGTTCATTAAAGATGGAAGCTGTAAGGAGGGATATAGTCAAGATGATTGAAATTTCACTTCCTTGAGAAGTCTGATGGTAAGGACATGAACTTCAGCACTGAAGAATAAAATGACACATTCACTTTGGGGCTCAATAGTTGGGATTAAGGGGCAGGAATTTCAAGGGAATGTCTAAAGCAGTTCAAAAATCAGATTCTATAGATGACACTGACTTGAGGCTAGGGGTATAGATTTGGAAACTTTTTCTCTAAGTATAGATCTGTCATATGTAGAAATGATTAGATGACGAGGGAAATAGCAAAGGAGTTAGGCAACAAGTAACTAGAGTATAGACAATGGAAATGGAGATAGATACTCTACCACTGCAAAGATGACAGAGCAGTGATCCATAATTTAGAAAAAAAAACAGATGTCTTTTAGTTCCTTTGCTTTGGTTGAAATTAAATGCATGCACCAATGAAAAGCAAAAATACAATGTTGATCTGATGCAATAATTCAATGTTGGAGTGTACTATAGAGACAAGTCAAATCCTCCCTCAAACCACTCTAGAAGCCCTTGCAATGTCCTGGGCTTAGGCAACTCTGACTCTATCACTTTTGTGAATCATTCCATGTAAGTTGACTTTGTTTTTACTAATAAATAAAATACTTATGAGCTACTGGGTCATGTCATCTAGCCTAGAACCCAGGAATGATCTCAGATCGTTCATAGTTCAAATCAGTTCACTGCATTTCAAGATACATCAGACACCTGCGTATAAAAATCTTAAGTCAGGGCATCCATCCTTTTCTTGGTTAACAACCTTTCCCCTAAAGTAAGGACCTACTTCACCTTTCCTGGTCCCCACATCACATAATATATCCTTGTCCAATGTTCCCTGATTTCCTCCTCCTCCCTCCTCCCTCCTCCCTCTTCCCCCTCCCCCCTCCCCCC
>NW_012267235.1:7279854-7306084 GCF_000151885.1 Dipodomys ordii
CTCCCCCCTCCCCCCTCCTCCCTCCTCCTCCTCCCTCCTCTTCCTCTTTCCCTAGACTCACTCCTGCCTCAGCAAAGCCTTGATGACTGGTCATTCAGATCCAAAGTTGTAGTGGGAGGTCACCATGGTAACAGAGGAAGCCCAGATGCTATACAAGAGCCACAAAAACAGCAGAGCAGATTTCTTTGAGACTACTACACTGCCTCTTACCTTTCTTAGAGGGTTTCCTTGGAGTAATAAAAAAAACATAGTAGAGGTAAACAGAAATGCTGTTATGATGGAGAGATGGTGGAATGCCTGAACTCTTCTTTAAAATGTTCTTTTCTATGACTTTCAGGTGATCATCAGTATAAGCATCCGATTTTAAGCAGTGCTACCCAGACCCCTACACACGGTGAGAGATGATTGAGAGCACTCTGTATACCATCCTCATTCCAAGTGGCTCAATCCTAACTACAGATGCCTCTCAGGGCATCAGTGATCGCCCCTTGAAATCATTGTGCCCTCGGTGTTTCTGTCTCTAACATCAGAATGGTTTTCTGTCATGAAAGAGAAGCTCGTCCCTTTCTCATAAAAAGAAAACTCATTTATATTTGTTATTTATATTTCTTCTTGCAGTCATAAATTCCATATGTGCACGACAAGAAGATAGATGCTTTCCTTTGCCTAGAGCTACTTGTGGTATCATTTACAAATGATGAGAGACTGGGTTAAACTATCTTGATCTTCCCAAAACTAATTAAGATTTGAGAAAATTCCAAACTAATCTGAGCCTCTTTGGCAAGAGAAGAGGATACAAGTTGTACACCAAAGCAGTGTTAGCATAGCACTAAAAGGTTGTAAAATCATGTTTCTCTCTTGAGTTCTAATGCCTTCCCACCAGATGACAATATAAAACTTGTAACTACAAATAAACCTATTTGGGATACCTGCTCAAAACTTAGTTGAGTCAGGTGCCTGTGACTCACACCTATCATTCTAGCTACTCAGGAACATGAGATCTACGAATCAGGGTTAAAAGCCAGCCCAAGCAGGAAACTCCATGCGAGTCTTATCTCCAATCAACTACCAAAAACTCTAGATGTGAAACTATAGGTCAACTGGTAGAGTACTAACCTTCATCAAAGAAGCTCAGGCACAGCACTCAGGCTCTGAGTTCAAACTCTAGTTCAAACACACACACACACACACACATCAGTTGACCATAAGGTAGCCATGTACAATGTGAGCTATCAGTTATTCTTGTCTCTTTTTTAGTCATAGATTTTTATTATCTTTAAGTAGTTGTACAAAGGGGTTTTAATTTAACATGCCAGCTTAAGAGTACAATGCATTTTGATCAATGTCACCCCTTCCATTGCTCCCCCTACCTCGTGCCTCTTTGCTTTGAAAGAGCAAGAATCTGATGAGCAATAGTCTCAAAGATAAATTTGATAGTCCACCTGAAAGAGAGACCTACCACTCTCCTGTCAGTGTATGCCATATCTCAGCATTGAGGAACATGCTGATTAAGTGAAGGAGTGGGATAATTCAATGTGCTTGGGACTCACTGGAAACATGTGATAAGAACAGTAAAATAGGGGCTGGGAATGTAGCTTAGTAATAGAGTGCTTGTCCAGCATGCATGAAGCCCTGGGTTTGATTCCTCAGTACCACATAAACAGAAAGAGCCAAAAGTGTTGCTGTGGCTCAATTGGTAGGATACTAGCATTGAGCAAAAAAAGCTCAGAGACAGTGCCCAGGCCCTGAGTTTAAGCCCCAGGACGGGCAAAAAAAAAAGAAAAAGCTCAGAGAAGTGTCCAGGCCCTGAGTTCAAGCCCCACAACCAACAAAAAAAAGCAAAAAGCTGAACTAGAGGTATAGTTCAAGTGGTAGGGCTGCTAGTTGTGAAGGGAAAAGCCAAGGGAAAGTATAAGGTGAAGAGTTCTAGCCATAGTACCAGCATATAAAAAACAAAGAAGCCGGGGTCTGGGAAGGTGGCTCAGTGGTAGAGTGCTTGCCTTGCATGCATGAGGCCCTGAGTTCAATTCCTCAGCACCACATAGGCAGAAAAAAAAGCCAGAAGTGGTGCTGTGGCTCAAGTGGTAGAGTGCTAGCCTTGAGCTGAAGAGCTGAGGGACAGCACCCAGGCCCAGAGTTCAGGCCCATGACCGGACCCCAAAAAAAGAAGCCAACTGGGTGCTTGTAACTCATGCCTATAATTCTAGTTACTCTGAAGACTGAGAAATCTGAGATTTACAGTTCAAAGTTCACCTGGACAGGAAAGTCCATGAGCCTTTTATCACCAGGTAACCACGAAAACAAAACAAAACAAAAAAACCCAAGCATATATCAAATGTTTCAGGATGTAGAACAATTTGAAAAGAAAGTGGAGCTATCAGTTAAAAGAAAAAGAAGTTGATACCAATGTTGATGCTGATGGTGAAAACAGAAAGGAAGATTGAGATATGAAATAGTTTAAAGAAATAATTGGTATCTTTGTCCAGAGAGAGCCAATGATGAGAAGATAAAGGTGAGCCAAGGTTGGTTAGAAGGATGGAGGTGGTGATGAACAGGTCATTTTAATGAATCAAAACAATACCCAGTGTATATAGAGGGCGGAGTTGTCAGTGGAGAGTTTATAACTGGACTCCTTATATGTGATATAACTGTAGGAAATACAAGAAAAATGCAGAATTACAGTCTAAAGGGAAGTTAAAGCTAAAGATTTCTGATGAGCTTTGGGGTCAGTAATACACTTGGGAAGTGAGGCTAATCTGTGGAGGGTAGAGACAGAGGATCTGGGGGATTCCAAAGGTAAAGAAATAATAGGGAGCGCTCCCATCTGCTCGGTAGCATTCTGGAAAGAACCACCAAGCTGAGTTTTCTCTGTAAGTGCCAACACAAAAAGAGACAAATTGATCAAGATGCATTGTACCCACAGACTCTCATGTTAAATTGAAACACCTTCGTACAACTACTTCATTTTAAAAACATTAAAAGGAAACAAAAAAAGGAAGGGCCATCCTCTTTCTTTTCCTGTCTTCTGTCTTCCAGACAGTGCAAGGAAATGTGAGTAGGCAGGGCCCAGCGCCTTGAGAAGTTCATGATGCAGTAGAACCAGAGCTTTGTCTACACTCCATTTTTGGATGTTACCCTTTCCCAAGGAACTGGCAGCACAACTCTTAATAGAGGAGGGGACTTAGGTATAGTTGATTAGCCAAGGAACATTAACTGGACCCTTTGGGGGCCATGCAATATGAAAGAAGCCAAGTTGTCTTGCCAAGGAGATTATAATCTTTGGAGATCAACAAAATCAACTCAAGACAAATTCTTAGAGATCCATGAGAACTGGCTAGAAGAATGAGAGCCAGAAGAGCACATATAGTTGGCTGAAAAGAGGTGACAGGATCACCAATAAGATCTTTAAATAAGGGGAATATATGATAGAGGAAGGGTAAGGGAGGACATTTCAACAGAAAGGAGAATATGAGCAAGAGGCTGGGACAATTGTGGGGAGGGAAGGAATGGAAGTCAAAGCTAGCCTCACTGAGAGCCACATGTATGTCAACAGCACCCAGCAATTCAGCATGTGGAAGAAGGTGAGCGTTACAATGCCTTCATTGGAAGTAAGATGCCAAGGGGCAAATGGAAGTTTGTTCTCCAACATAATGAGAAGTGAAGAAACAAGAGCTAAGGGATTGGTGGCTATTAACCAAGTCGAGGGAGCAGCACTCCACTTCCTGGCATCTGTCCTGATCCATGCCAGGGAGGCTCTTTCCGTACAGCATGTTCTGATCTCTCTGGGATGCAGAGCATCCCCCACCCCCTCACATATGTACTGAGTTGGCATGAACACTAGTTTACTGGCTGAGAGCCCCTGGCTCCATCCCCAAAGTTGGGGGTGACAATGCAGGCAGGCAGGGATAGAGAAGCCAAGAGTTTCCAGTACTTTGGGGCAGCCCTTGGATAAGACCTAAGAATGGCTTCACTGTCTCCCAGGATCCACAGAATTCTTGCATGCTAAAATTCAGCACTCTTTGCAAAAGAGTGTGGGGGGAAAAAAAATCAGTCTTCCTGCACATCTGTCCCAAGTTAGTCTGGCTTTCTCTGGCCTTGAAATATCCCAGGCATAGAGGACAGACTGATGTGTAGTCAGACTCTCAAGCTCCAAATGACCTCACTTCTGGGAACAGTACCAGTATCTCCCAGGCAACCACCTGTTGACTGCATCTTGTGACTCTTCCTCTTCCTGTCCGATAAGCATGAGTGCTTGCTTGTACGCCTTCCCTGGAGTTCTGATCCTCTCAGAGTTCCACACTCGTGGCTGCTCCCTCATGTAGGCATGTACTTCTTCTCTCCTCTCCTATGTTAATCCTAATCTGGCCTAAAAGCCCAGATCACCCTGTATGCACCCCATTAGCCATCCACCTCCTTTCCCTTCCACCTTGTCCTTCACTACTTCCTTTAGTTTCTTCCCAGGCATGACACTGAACCACACTCCTGTTTCTGCTAAGTTTGGAATCTCAAGGCTCTGTCTCAGGGAAAGTGGAAGAAAAGAGGAGTGTGACATGCACTTTTACCAAGATTCTTTCCTCTAAGGCTTAGAAATGTTGGTAGGGGTGGGGGTAGTTCTAAGAAAGGGATTAAAATAAATAACCATAGGAATGGGGCTCCTGAATTCTGGTGAGGCCCAGGGTAGAAGCAGCTGTCACAGAGGTAAATCATACGTGGATGAAGCATGGGGAGCTGAGTATTAGATATTATTCCTCTATCGTAACTGCAGCTCCTTCAAATACAGATTTGCCTAGATCTACTAGGAAAGGGAAAGAACTTTCACACAGAAGTAGATGACTTTATAATGTTCCTCAGTTGTATCAGGTTTACATGTCCCTTAGGCAACCCAGGGATATGTCTGCTGTCATTTCTTAGAGCTGAGTCTTCCATTCAAGTAATGGTTATCTGCCAGGAGGTGGGGATGGAGGGGCGGTCAGAGGCAGCTACGACAGCATCTGCCCCTACTTGAAGTTGATTACTGGAACTGAGCCTGAGGGAAACGAAGTCACAGAATCTCCTGTGTCCTGGCATAAAGGACCAGGAAAGGAGGAGGGAGGGGGGCCTCTAATCAGAGATAAGACAGAAAGCACAAAGTGAGAATTTGGGTCATCTCCTCTTGCCTGCCTTTATCTTTACTTCAAGTTTTACCTTTCCTTTTTCTTGCAGAGAAACCACGGATGAACAACATCCTGACATCGGCTACAGAGCCCTACGATCTCTCCTTCTCCCGCTCATTCCAGAACTTGGCCCACTTGCCCCCATCATATGAGTCTGCAGTAAAGACTAACCCAAGCAAGTACTCATCTCTGAAGAGGCTGAGTAAGTCCAGTTCTCCTGGTATTGAGTTTGGGCTTTCCAAGGCATCCTCTAAGCAGAGGATGGGATGAGCCTTCACCTGAGGCCATCTGTGGAATTCTAGCACAAAGAGAGAACCATATTTTGAAGAAGAGACTAGAAAAGCCCTTTGGTTTTATTCTTTAGGGCCCAATTCCATCTTAGGGCTCAGCAGGCAGGGTATACCCATCAGTGATTTCTGTTTCCCAGGACCTATGTCAAAAGCAGGCAACATTCTCATACCTGGCAGAGGCCTTGTGGACTACCTATAAGAGATCACATTGCTCAAATTTAGAGCAATGCAGGTTTGCAAGTGTCCTGATTTAAGTATAAGAACCATAAGTGCAGGTGATGGGAGAAGGTGTCAGAGTGTCTAAATCTGAAGTACCTTCGTAGGTACTTCAAGTTGGCTGTGTTGCGAGCATAAGCAGATAATCTGCAGACTGATGTCAGGGATGCCCATGCACTGACTTCCTGTGCATTGGGCAGTTACTCCAGAGAAGGTGTTACTCTGTTCCTAAGCTACCAGCTTAGCCTTTGCACAAGGGCCTCTTACTTGGGCCTCCTTATTCTATGATGGAAGCTGATTTCTGCAGCCCAGCTCAGGTGTGTTAGTAAGACTGGGAATCATCCTCTAGATATGATGGGGACTAGAGGATCACAGGCTTGGCCTTGCCATCAACTCTACCATGAGCTCACAAGGG
This sequence comes from Dipodomys ordii, assembly GCF_000151885.1. Classification (NCBI taxonomy): domain Eukaryota; kingdom Metazoa; phylum Chordata; class Mammalia; order Rodentia; family Heteromyidae; genus Dipodomys; species Dipodomys ordii. The sequence continues at coordinate 7,285,929 of NW_012267235.1, forward strand.
ATGCCCAGAAAGTGCCTTAACCCTGGTCTATTCAAGGTAGTCTTTGGGCCCACCCTGGTTCTGTAAGTACCAATCTGCACACGTCATAAGGTCCAGAGATTGATTTGCACGTGGCCTATCTGAGCCTCCCTATCTTCCTCTGTAAACTACATTATCCTTGGGTGCGCAGCAAGAGGGCTTATGGGCTCTTCTGTCACTCACTGCCTCCTCTGTGTCTGTGTCTCCCCTGCAGCTGACAAGGAGGCTGATGAGTATTACATGAGGCGGAGGCACCTGCCAGACCTGGCTGCCCGGGGCACGCTCCCCCTCAATGTCATTCAGATGTCACAGCAGAAGCCACTGCCCCGGGAGCGACCCCGCCGGCCCATCCGGGCCATGTCCCAGGACAGAGTCCTGTCTCCAGAACGGGGTCTGCCGGATGAGTTTGGCATGCCCTATGACCGCATCCTGTCCGACGAGCAGCTGCTCTCCACGGAGCGCCTGCACTCTCAGGACCCGCTGCTGTCCCCTGAGCGGACGGCCTTCCCCGAGCAATCGCTGTCGCGGGCCATCTCACACACGGACGTCTTTGTGTCCACGCCAGTGCTGGACCGCTACCGCATGACCAAGATGCACTCCCATCCCAGTGCCTCCAATAACTCCTATGCCACCCTGGGCCAGAGCCAGACGGCGGCCAAGCGCCACGCCTTTGCCTCGCGCAGACATAACACGGTAGAGCAGCTGCACTACATCCCGGGTCACCATACCTGCTACACAGCCAGCAAGACCGAAGTGACCGTGTGACTCGCCAGGCAGGGCTGGGCCACACTGGACAGGGTGGCGTGGGGCCAGAGAGGGCATCAGGAGCAGAGTTTCCAGCCTTGCTCCTCTCCATGACCAGGTCCCCTTGGTGGGAGCTGGGTGGGGGGAGGTTGATTTGGTCCAGAAAGCCATACTCCGGGGCAGTCACAGCTCCCACCGCCTGACCCAACATAGGAGGCCCTGGATCTGGAGAGATTTTTCTCTTTCTCTTCCAGTAGAGTTCACAGGAAGTGAAGAGAAGGACAAGGCCCTAGTGTCTTCCCACTCACAATCTGGACCCTTCAGTCCCATGGTTCCCCCTCCACCTCCCTCCCTCTCTCTCTCTCTCTCTCTCTCTCTCTCCCCCCCCTCCCCAGACTCAGTTGCAGGTTCTGTCAGCCAAAAGACCTTCCAATGACCCTGATCTGAAGTTGCCTGGGTTTGAATGGCCAGCCGGCATGGTCAGTAGGGCTGACCCAACAGGCTCCTCGGTCTCATTCATTTAACCTAGAACTGCATCACACACACAAAAAATCTTCTAGTGCCTAAAAACTGCCTGCTCGCTCTCAGCCAGAGAGCTGCTGTGTCAATAAGCACAATAACGATTCTCTTTTGCCTGCTGAAACTCTGACCCCCCCTCCCCCCCAGTAGCTCTTCCTTTGCTGACCCCCCCCCCCCAGAGCCTTAATGCGGCTCTGTATCCCTTCAACCTCTGGACAGGGAGGATTCCCTTCCTTTAGTTGCCTGTCCCATTCCAGCTGGCTGCCCTGATCCCTGTCCTAAGAGGGGTTGGCTCCCCTGCATCTAGCTGCTTTACTATCAAAGCTCTCTGGGGCTTTAGCTCTTAACCTCCAGAGAAGTGTAAGTGATGTGTTGCAGGGACTTGAGGGGTAGCCTCCAGCTACCTGATTGTCTCCTCTTTTCCTCCGGGCCTTTAGGTCTGAACGATGACCGCCACTCAGGCCTGCCTTCTCCACCCCTGCTCTGCTCCCAGATGACACCTATGGTTTTAGTTAGAGAAAGCCAGGTGGGGAGGGTCACTGTGATGCCCAGTACCTCAGGGGCTCACCATTCCCATTTTTCTAGGACTCTGCCTGCCCTCCCTCTCCCCACCCCATGCACCTCAGGCAGGACAGAGGCAGAGGCTTTTAGACAATGCTTAGCCAGAAAAACAAAAAAACAAAAAAAGGAAGACCTCTGAGAGGTCATTGTGTTTCATCCTTTTCACTTCTCTCTGCCCAGTCCACCAGCCCTTTCTCTGTTTAGAACTCACTCTCACTTTCCATCTCTCCTTTCCCACTTCCTGTCTCTGCTCCCCACCCTTGTAGCTCCTGTAAACTCTCCTGGATGTTCTTTCCTCAGATCAGTGGATGGAAGAGACCAAGACCCATTGGCAGATGTAAATAGATAAATTGTACTTCAGACTACTAATCTGGGGGATTGCTGGACAAATCCACAATGTAGAACTTCCTCACTACAGAGAGAACTTGGGCATTGGGTAGATGCAAGCCCACTGTCAGCTTTGTAAGCTCATTTTAGCTCCTTGTGTGACAGGGTGTGACCACTTATGGGACAGAGAAACATTCAATTCCCCAATACCACACACACAGAAAGAGAAGGAACTTTTCCCTTTTCAGGGCCAGGGCACCTCCCTGGGCTGAAGCTGGGCAGGGGGAAATCAGCTTAAATGGCTAGTGATGGTGTGATAGTAAACACAGAACTAACTGCTGCCAGAATCCAGCCACCAGTAGGATTGTACATTCCCTTAGTTCTATATTAAAGGTCCTTTAATGGGAGGAATGGGGAAAACTTCTCAGTCTCTGCCCTGGGAATGTTTAATCCAACCAAGTCTACAAGCCACAAGAAATCGATGAGTTGCTTCTCCTATAGATTTCAGGCACACCATAGCTCTTTTCTCTTCCTGGGTTTGTTTTCCAATGGGATCAGGAATACACAGCATGAATCAGGAGGGGATAGAGGTTCAGAACTTCCCCACTGGGGAGATGTCTCTACAGCTGTGAGACTGGAAGGTCAGAGTCAATCCACTCTGCTTTTGTCCCCTCAAGCACATAAACCTTCTTATGGGCTGGTCCCCACAGGTTTATGAGCATTTGTTCCAGAAGCTGAAGCTAAGAAGGCTAGAAAAGAAGAAACTAGTCTAAATAAAGCAGGGAATCACTCTAAGAAGCATGGGTGTGTCTCACAACTGGTCCCCTAAGCCGGTTTTCTAGGTTAACTAGATAACCCTTAGGCAGTTCCTGTGAGGATCTTGTGCTAATTGGGAGGGGAAAAGGTAGGATGTGAAAGAGTGGGAACTCTATTCCATAAATGTCTATCAACATACACACTAAGCCAGTAATCTCGTCTCATCCCTTGGAAGCATCTTTTATACACCAAGTACTCCCCTTAAGTCTTCCCCAATCCTTTAGCTGAAAGGGCATGTCTCTCTGTCTGTCTGTCTGTCTCAGGGCTTATTTGATAGATTGATTCTAAAACATTTCTCATCCAGCTCTTACCACTATTTGCTAAAAAAAAAAAAAACAATCCCCCCCAACAAAACAAACAAACAAAAAACCTTGAGTGTCAGTTGGATTAGAAAATTCTACTAAAAGACTTATTTATTTTCAAGGTTTTCTTTCCTTCCATCCCTTGGATCTAGAAGAGAGATATGGAAAGCAGGGAAAAAGAAAGAGAAAGAAATAGGTCTATAAACTTCTGCAATACAAACTCCCATTTCAAAATCCAGAAAGCATATGTCTTAACAAGGATGTAGAAGTACAGTAGTATCTCTTTAATTGCTGCTCTGCATTATCATCCCGATTTCAGTTGCCCATGGTCAACCATGGTCTAAAAAATACTAATATTTGTCTTGGCTCTTTCAAAAGAGCATCCATACTCACATAATCTTCTATTACAGTATGTCATTATAGCTGTCCTGTTTATTACTTATTACTACTAATCTCTTCCCTTGCTTAATTTATAAATTAAGCTTTATCAAAGATATATATATATACATATATATATGAATAATAGTATATCTAGGGTTCAGTGCTATCCACAATTTCAGGCATCTACTGGGGGAGGGTCTTAGCACATATCCCTTGGCAATAAGTGGGGAAACTAGTGTATACCATGAATTCAGTTTTTTCACTGCTGTTTATGAATGAGCAAAGCCACACTGCCAGATAAATCCAAGTGAGAGGTTCTGGGGCTAGAACCCTCAATTCCATCCAAAGCCAAGTGGTGTCTTCTGCCACATATACAAGAAGGGCCATCCCTTCCTCATCACAAAACCCTCCTGCCCTTAGCAAAGGAAGCCAAAAGCCCAAGATTTCCCTCTGATTGCCTTCTATTTCCTGCATGTCTCCATTATTCTGCTAGGATCAGTCTAGGTTCTGTAGAGGTCTCTCCTGCTCTGAATCTCCTCATGAAGATCTTAATATATTCTTCATTCTCCCATCTTTCCTTCTTACTTGCTCCAATGAATTCCTGGTGTAATGTGTCATGAGTCACCAAGGATTGCTAAGAGTTTCTAAATCTCCCCCCTCAGGACTCCCCAGTGTCTTAGGCAATGCGTCTGCCCTTTGGTAAGTTCCAACATTTCCCCCAGCTGAAATTTCCCCTCTTCTCTTACCACACTCACTTCTGTCTTGACCTCCATCTTTGTGTGAGTTCCCTCTTTCCTTCCTTACATCTTTTTCTACATCCTTGACTTCCTTCTCCTGGCCCTGCCATAGACTCTAGTTTTAAGAATTAGAGATCTTTATGAATCGATGGAAGAATCAGACATTCTTCAGGTCCTGTGTTTATTTCAGTAGCTACTCCTCTGTTTCCTACATCTGTGAGATCATGCCCAAGACCCTGGGACCTAGCCTCCCTCCACCCTGATCTTTGGGAAGGAAGGAGTAGAGCTGCCAGTTCAGATATGGGATGGCCAAAAGATCAGCTTTGGCTCCTGCCGCTGCAAGAAGTTCCTGACCCAGCCTGCTAGTAACCCACAGGCTCCTGCTTTGGCCAAAGATTCTTCCTCTCCAGGACTTGAGGCTACTGCTCCCACCCACTCCCCCTTCCTGCTAGGGTACATCATAGCTCTCATGTTGTCCCTAAAGGTTTGAGGGCCTCATAACTTGCCAAGCATAGAGGAATATCCTTCCCAACATCCCTACTACCAAATGTAATCCATTTCCTTTGGAGATACCTTGGCTGGCACAGTTTTCCTGCCGTGATTCCTTCCATAAACAACTGTGAACTTGATTCAAGGCTATGTTTAGAAGAGCTGCCCATCACTTGGACCCTAAAAGCTACTTGAAGAGTTGACATATTACCTCCCACTGTTTCTCCCTGTCATCCATTCTGCATCTGGGAAACTTCGTTCTGGAGTTATTTTCAAGGAAGCTTCTTGTGTTTTAACAACGTAGTCTTCAGAGCTCAAATGTTATGTTTTTTTTAACAAATGCACCATTTTAATGGTAGATTCAGTCTTCTTAGCTCTATATTTGATGTTGGAAGGAGACATATTGAGGAAGAACAAGAAGAAAAGGAAAATCAAAGCACAAGACGAAGGCACTGGAGATCCAGCTTCCAGAGCTGTTGTCTCCATCCTGCTGTGTTTCCAAGGACAAGTCATGTTCCCACTCAGTGCCTCAGTTTTCCCATCTATAAACTGAGGGGCTTTGATAGATGGGCCCTGAAGTTTCATCCAGTGGTTACATATTAGCGCTTTCATTTCCCATCCGTAATACTTTCCTTCACTGAATTCTTCCCCATCTCACCTGAGCTGTACCCATCCCACTAGCCAGATACCCTAGACAGCCACCAGACTCCTCACTGGAGCTGGATAGTCCCGATGGGTTCAGTTACCCACAGGTGTTCACATATCTGAAAGATAAGAGCCTGACCATTCAACAGGTCACCAACTATGTGTCACAGAGGCCTCTCGAACAGACACACACAGCTAGGTGTCTGTGTCACAGGGAAATTCAGAGTTACAGTTTTCATTTTTCATGATGTTCCTTGTAGCTGGAGGGAGGCAGTTCGACGTTCCAAGAAGGGATGGACTGGAGTAGAAAGATTTGCTCACAACAGTTGGGCATAGAGTTTGTTTTGGACAACAGCTGGGAAACACATTCCAAGTCCCAGACAAATATGCTTAGCAAAGGCTCTCTGTGGCAAATGTTATATTATCCCACTCCAGAATGTACATCCTGAAGACCAGGTCTGGACACTGAGGCTCCATCCCAATTGGAGAGGACAAGGCAGCACTAACTGGGTGGCTGGGAGTGGGTACTCCCCCAACCCCCAGTATCTTTATAGTCCTTCTTTGTGATGCTACCATCCTCCCTGTGAAGGCTCGTGAGCAAGAATGAAGATTCCAAGTTGGCATCACCCAACTCATATTGTAAATCAGCAAAAACATTAACCTTCCATCACGCAGAAAAACAAAAACAAAAACAAAAAAAATGATGTTGTGTGTTTTGTTAATACCTCCCGGCTGAGGGAGGAGACCTGGCTCCACTTAGCCACCCACCCTGAAGTGACCCTTGAATGACACTCCATGGGAGGACCCATTCATTTGCTTTGTAGTGGCAAATCTTCCTCTAGTTCTATAACTCAACTAGACATTTTGTAGTAAAGAATTCTTGAAATTCTCTAATAAAAAGCAATTCTTACTGTAATATTTTTAGTTTGGGAACACAATTTCCTAAAGGGGTGATTAATGAACATTTTTATGCATTAGCCCAGTTTATGGATTCCATGTTTATTATATGGTAGTATTATGAAAGTACCTTTCTATCCAACTCTTTGCAGAGAGGTTCCTCATCATTCATACGTAAGCTTCATGATAAGCACTGCCCATTACTGCTTCTGTACAAATCTCATTGTTCTACTTACCTGTCAAAGCACATTCTATACGTACTGTAAAACAGGTTATTACTTTAGTAAGATTTAGTCTTAAGGATTTTTTCCACTTTTGTCAGTAACAGGTATTTATGGATTAAAAAAATAATAAAAGTTGTTTCAACATAACTCGTGTCTCTTAAAGTAGCCATGTGCTTACTTTAACCTCATCAAAGCTAAAAGACATTATAATGCAAGGAAAGATGTAGATTATAGAAACTGGGGATGAAAGCAGGTTTGGCTATAAGCATTCACTGTTGTAGGTGATAAGAGTACTTTAACACTGACTTCTAGTCATGCTTACACAACTATGTAAATTCAGTACAATTGCCAAAGTGTATACAATCAATGCATGCGTATTAAGATGTACTGATTAAACTGTAACTGTGCTTTTAAAAAATGGAAATCAAAAGAGATATAGAAAAGTAAGCCAAAGACAAGTGATGAAAGACAAGGTATACGAATCAAAACAAAATTAGAAGTCCCAACATAAAATACTCCAGCATCATTGTGCTCAGACATTAGGCCTTGGTTCAGTAGAGTTAGTTCCTACACTTACCATAGAAGATTTTAATTGAAATGGTCCTATTGAGAGTCCTGACTAGAGAATCAAGTTGCACCAGAAAGTTGCTTTCAATTCAGAGTTTTCTTGAGGACTTTGCTTTTCTGGTCACAACTTTATATTATGTTCACTTTTGCTGTTCAGAGTATCTGTCAATTACCTGAGTGGAGATGAAGTTTATGCAAACAAAACATTGCCAAATAGAATAGTTGGGTACATCCCTACAAGCAGTACCTCCCTACTTCTTACAACCCAGTCAGACATACTTTCTATCCAACTCTCTGAATTCTTCATAATAAAATCATGTTCATTAGAGGCATTGTACTTATAATTACAGATCCTTTTAATCTCTTAGATGGGGGTCATTTATTCTCTAGGACCAAGTTTCAAACCTGTTTGTTGTTCTTATACATTACAGCACATAACCACAGAAAATGGGAATATATGACCTCATTACAACAATCACCATTGCAGTCTTGTTGCTTCTTTGTCTTAGTGTCTCTAACACAAAACAAGTTGGAGCAAGTACACACACATGTGCATACAAACACACACACATGCACAGAAAAGTCTCATCAATCTGTATTCATTATTGAGAGGAAACTCAAAGGGAAACAAAATTATAAATTAGAGGATATTCTTAGAAAAGTACAATTTAATTACAACACTTGCACATACATATAATAGCTAGAGACTCTCAGGTGACTTCCCTTACTGAATAGGTAAGAACAAAATGTATTCACAAATAAAATGGTCAAGTACTATGGGCCAAAGAGTTCCACATATATTTTACAAGGTATTTATAAAGCACTTTGGAACATACCTTTCTTTAGTTTATTTTTTGTCTGTTTTGTTGTTGAGTAAAACCCTGGTTTTGCCATGCAGCCCAAGCTGGTCTGAAATTAACTATAGAGATAAGCTGTCCTCAAACTCACAATCCTCCTTCTCAGCCTCCCAAGTGCTATACATGTGCAACCACATCTCAAATAGACTAAATATCCTTCCTTAAATATCATTAACTAAAAATGTAGTAAACATTTTCCTCTTTGATTCTCAAAAGCAAACCTCATTTGCCCTCAAATTCAAATTGTTGAGATGTAAATAAATGAGATTATAGCATCAATAACAAGCCAGAGACTAAGAAAATACAGGTTAAAGCATTGGGATTCCAGGAATGCTGGTAACTGTTTACCTGCAGTGTCCCTTTGGACATTAATGCTACTTCTCTTCTCTGGTTAAGCACGAAAAGGAAGCTCAGAAATTCTAGAAAGGAATAAGAAAATGTTTCTTCAAAGAATCTAAGATACTCACATTTAGGTTCAAATGTCAGGAACAGGAAAATCAGAAAAGGTTTTGAAGCAGACAGCTGAATGGCAATCTGTTAAAAGTGCCAGAAAAAAATAGAATCATTTTATATTTTGAGATGTCGTTAAGTGTCATCTTTGGGCTTTGGTTTCTTTGTCTGTAAGAGATAGTTGGGGAAATGCACAAGCGATAAGATTCTTCCCAAGATTCTTGATAACTGACAGAGCTTATAAGCACCCAGTCCTGACCATCATTGCCCTTCCATTCTTGAAATATAGGATGAGGTTGAAGGAACTGAGGGGGTTCCTTGGTCATTGTATTAACTGCCAATATTTTGCTGAGTCATCTGGCAAAACTTATTTTACCTCTTCAAATCTCAGTTTTCTCATTTAAAACAATGAGGCAGTCTCCAAACCAGGAGATCACTAAAATGCTTCTCTGCTTCTTTACTCTCTGCATTTGTGGCTTTTCTAACCCTTTTCAGGGAATTGATCAGCTTAGCTTGTATTGACTGGCAGAAGGGTAGAGTAGGAGGACAGAGTGGAAGTGGAGGAAGAGAAAACCTCACTGGAGGCCACTTAGGAGATAACAACTTTCCCACCTGCCAACATCTCTACTCTTTATGTTGACACACAGCTAGGGAGTGAAAAATATTTAACAAAAGAAAGAACAAGGTCTTCAAAATTTATCTCTTCTGTTTGACCTAACTTCTTATGATTTCCCAAAGTGAACAGTGCACTTGTCAACGAAACCCAAAAGATGGCATTTTCACAGAAAGTGTTCAACAGTTTATGATTTCACCACTTTACAAAAGTGTATTTCAGGAGTAAAAATCTTTCTACTAAATAGCATTACTCTCATTCCCAAATCCAAGCTGTGAAGATGTGTGGCAACTGCAACATACAAACACATTGTCCTCATTCCTGTTTATGCATCCACCTAAGCCAGTGTTTCTCAAAGTCTGATCTACAAAACAGCAACACCAGTATCTCTGTAGCTCATGGCAATATAGATGCAACATTCCTGCCACAGACTTTATGAAGAAAGGCGAGAGTTTAGAATTAAGCCATTAACAAGATCTCTAAGTAAGTCTATACACATTAGTGAAGCTCATCATTGTCTCCTTTTTTCTTTCAGTTTGAAATGTTTTAGCCATAAGATGAGAATAAAGACTTTCCATTTTAGGGATCAGAGTAAATAATCCTAGTCTCTGAAATCTGATGTTGATATATAACCATATTTAAAACAGATTTTAAAAACATGAATTGACAGAGAATCAAGCATTTCACGAGGCAAAAGCTGAAGCAGGGTATATAAACTATCTATCGGAAAGTTTAGCACAAGAGAAATCATGTGAGTCATAGCATATATGGGAATGGGAACTTTTAAAGATTTCACATATCTGAGTATGCCAAAATGTGAAAGGAAAAGAGAACAGGGATAAAGATGTCGGTGCGGAGTAAGCTCCATTTCCTGGGGACAAGAAAGGGGCCCCACAGAAGTCAAAGCTGCTCCTCTGAAACTCCTTGGAACGGTAAGATGATAGTCCTTGTGAGATACAGAAAAAGGACTGTCCACACGCTTTCCTCAGAGGGTCTTAATCTCCTTAGTAGAGTACAAGGAAGACTCACTGGAACTGGCAGCACAGCACAGGTTGGATTGTCCTAGGGTGGCAAACAAATCCTAAATATCCTTAAAATTATCCAAGACTTATTTTCCATCTCCGCTGTGATTTGTTGGGCAATAGTAATACTTTTTCATCCTTACTCAAAAGCCCAGAAATAGATGGTGTAGCCATTATTATCTGTGTCACCTGTCATCATGTGAATTTCCCCACCAGAACTTTAGGAGGGTCTGGAAAGGACAATAAAATGGCAGCTCAGAGTGGTACACATGATTTCTACGCTTCTCTTCCATCCCACCATAAAGGATCCAGGAAGTATGATTCGGACGTGTTCCGGGAAGATGGAGAACAGAAATACCCAATGAGCAACATCAACGAATACCCCTGTTACTGCATTGAGTTTAGAGGTAAAAGTTAGCAGTGTACGAAGTTCCCTTCTCTATTACTACAGATAAACCAACAAAGTGTACTCTGTTTTTAAGGAAGGCAAAACATTTCTGCAGATGATCTATTGTATATAAAGCCATCAGAAGGCCCACTTCTTTTTTAAATTGGTTAGTGGATCTCTTATACAGAATTCATCTGGTAGCAAGAAATAAAAGCATATGGTGTGGTAGTACATGACTATAAGCCCAGTAGTTGAGATGTTGAGGCAGGAAGATCCTGAGTTCAAGGCCAGCCCAGATTATTCAGCAAGATTCTGTTTCAGAAAGCAAACAAAAACATTAGTTAAGACAAACAATGATAAAAAAATATTCGCATAAGACAGAAGACCTGAATGTATGTATAATCAGGTCTCCCATAAACTAAGATGTAGGAACTAACTCAAACCATGATCTACATCTCCTTCTCTGTCCCTCCCTCCTTTCTCTGTTTCTCTTTTTTGCTGTCTCTATCTGTCTTTCTTCCCTTTGCCCACAAAGTCGTGAACTTTAATTTCCCTCTTTGGGCAAATTTCCATTTCTCTTGTGTTTGTGTATGCTTAAACCTGGCTGAAATAACACTTATACAATTGTGTCTACATAACTTGCCCATCCAGCCCTAGTTGACATGAACTTTCTACACCTGAATTCCAAAAATTATTGAGTGGTGGGGTACACAAACATCTCTGTGACTCCCTTTGTGTATCCATTACCAATATTTCATGACAAATTTCTCCAGGATTAATAGCAGAAAACAAATCAATCATTTATTGTTATCTCTTATGATTCTGGAAGCCAATTGGGTTCAGATAGTTCTTCCTCAGGGACCCTTACACAGTGGCTGTCAGATGGTAGCTGAAGCCGGAGTCTTCTCTAAAGCTTTCTCACTCAATTGCTGGCTGTGACTACTCACTCTCAGCTATACCTCAACAGGAATGATTGTCTGGAAAGCTTATAATATGTCTGTTCAGGAGTTTGTCAAAGTGTGCCAGATTAAGCATCCCAAGAGAGAAATATATTAAGAAAATGAACCAGGTAAAAACTATATCATTCATATGATATAGTCTCAGAAGTTACATAATGAACTTTCTAGGTTAAGTGTCTGTGAATTTCGTCTCGGATCCAGGGGAGAAAATACAGACTCTGTTGTTTAAAGGAAGTATAGCAAGGTTACAATGAGAGAAAAGCACGGTGATGGAAGTTGTTGCTATGTTGCTTCTGGAGAAAAATAAATAGTCTGCCATATTTTGGGTCAAGTGTCTCTCACAGGTTCCATAGCTGTTGTGAAGGAAGCTTGTGTCACTTGGTAGAAAATGGGTACAATCATCCAACTCCAGAGATTGCAGGTAGTTTTTATACAGTGAAACACGGGGTGAGTACACCCATTGAACAGCCTTTTCAGACAGCCCTAACAAAACCTGAATTGTCTTATTTCAGTCAGTTATTTATTTGAATTATCTTTGAATTCATTCAACTGTTCATTTGTATTCCCCTTGGATTCATTCAGGTGTTTATACTCATCTTCTTTAATACTGTTGATCATTCTTCTTACTGTTCTTGTCTGAGATTTCATCCATTTCACAATCATTTAAGTGCTTTATTGTTGTCATTTGTATGAGACATGTTGTTTTATTCTTTCCATATAATTTGTGTATCTATGTTGGAATTAGTATGTATTAGCCCAAGTTTTCAGTTGGAGGCTTTAAATTCCTGTATTCTTTCAGCTGAAGTATTCACAATATTTAGGCATGACTGTATACTGCTGGCATTGTGGTGTATTTTCATGCCCCCAGATTGGGGCATAGCTCAGTAGTTGAACACTATTTGGATGTGATTTTCTTCACCATGGTATTTTTTTGGTGACATACCTTTATAGAAGTCACAGCAGTACTCAGCAAAAACAATGACTAACCTACCAGAAAAGATCAAACTAACTCAGAATAATTGGATTCTGTACTTTTCTATGAGAAGGGCATCATGGAGTAAGCAAACTGATGTCCCAAAGTCAGATTAGCAAAGTCTGTTTTGTCAGAGGTTTGTGAATATTATGGTCTGCCCATATTGTACAGTGGCTTTTAATGTAGCAAATACTCATTACCATAAAAATATACATGGCATGACATACTAGGAGGTAGGGTTTATCTTGTTTCTGCATTAAGGGAAATGTTAATATTGAAAGATTCTCATCCATCATTCATAGGTTCCTGAAATACCTGGCCATCCCACTAGACTTCCATCTTTCATTGCAAATTTTTAGGGGGAAATATAGACAACCAAGAGAAGACAAAGAACATTTATTATTATTATTATTATCATCATCATCATCATCATCTTCATCATCATCATCTTCATCATCATCATCATCATCATCACCATGAAGCATTTTAGTAGACACTTTATGGAAGACTCATTCCAAAAAGAGTTAAAGGAGACTAACGGAGATGAAGAGACTTTTCTCAAGTTGAGAACACAGTAGTTTGAATGAGAATGTCCAGACTTTGATTGACCCTGACAATTCTATTTCAAGACATGCCCTTATGTCAGACTAACCATGAGGAACAAAGATCTCAAAGGAAGAAACAAAGGCTAAATGGAGAACGAAAAGGGTCTGCCTTTCTTTTAGGAAACAACTCAAGCCTAGTTTCATTTACTTTCTCTAGCAAGCCCAAGTATATGTTTGGGGGCAAGAAAGGGTAGAAGGAAGGTGGAAGTCTGATCTAGAAGCTCAGGTAAAATGGAGCTGGTAGGCTGCTCTCCACTGTGAGTCTTTACTCTCTTCATCACTGAGTGAATTAAAATAGGTGTCTAGGTCCACTCAAAGTTTAACCTTTTCACCATTCCAACCCTCTAGAACTGGGATTGTATCCTGAAATACAGCCAATCTCCAGGACAGAGATTGTTCTCTTTGGACTTAAGATTGGGCACAAGGGGGAATCAAATCATCTAATGAGGAGCTACAAGATTCCCCATCCACTGAAGACCAGATACACCTATATTTTCCTGGCTCAATTCTGCTGTGCTTCTGTTGGGAAATTAGTGAATTCTAGGGAAATCCTACAGTTCTGCCAACAACTTGTAGGCTGTCCTCCTCATTATGCCAGATCTCCTCTGGTCCCCAGGAAAGCCAAGGAGGTGAACAGCTCACCCTTCTCTAATAATATTGAGATCATCTCTTTGACTCTGCTGTTAGAATATAATGAAATAGATGAATCAAAGCCTAGAAATCAGGTTGCTTCCATACCCCAGCAGACCACAATTACCATGTCTTTTCTTTTTTCCACAGAAATTAAGGTCAATTCCCAGCTCCAGATTAGCTCACTAGACAAAGCTATACAATGTACACTATGTCAATAATTTCAGGGATGTGAGTTGGCAGAAATTATCAAGAAGGGAGAGTAATGAAGAGAGACTATATTAGGATGCAGCTAAAAGGGAGAGAATATGGCAGCCGGATTATATTATTGCTGCAATGCTGCAAAGGATATTGGGGTGAATTAGGTTTCATGGAGCTTATTTAGTGTTTCACTGATTGGCTGTTTCATTCTCATGGGCATTTTTTACTGGCTGATTCGTCCTCAGATTGTGGCTGAATTTCATGCACCCAAGAGCATCACTTGAGCTTGGCTTCCAGAGTCCATATGGCCAATTTCACTTGCTTGACTCAGTTCCATATTCCATTTGGCCCAGTTTGGCCAAATGATGCTCTATCTAGCTGAACTTGGCTCATTTCCACATTCCACCCAGTCTTTAGTATTTTTATTTACTTGTCATGTCTCTTTAAAACTGAGAGGACTCTTCCAAACTAATCTAAAATAATTTAGCCACTAACAAAGCAGTACCTTCAGCCTGAAATGCTCTTTTTTAGCTGTCACATGATTGGCCTTTCTTATTTCATTGAAAAAAGTGAGATATTTTCCATACTTGTCAAGGTGACAGTCAACAACACATTGAGTTGCCATATCATCTTATCACCTATGCACAAAAAGCTCACCTGTGTCCCCACGAAGGCAAAAACGTAGGGTGGGAAGTTGGCTGTGATGCTAGGCTAGTTTCTATCCAGAGTTCCTACATTTAAACACTTCTTGCTGTAGTCAAATTATCTATATAAAAGAGTTTACAACTATTCTTAGTGACAGGGCTTGTAGGAGGCTAAAATAAGCAATACATGTAAATGTATTCAAAACAAAACTTAGCAAAAGAAGTTCAACAAACATGAGAAGAGATTGTGACTTACTTTCCATTTAATGGCTCTGTGTGGGGAAGTATGTGGCTGCTATGTAGTGATATAAATGTCCTCTGATCTCTGAGAGTGATCATGCTAAGCCAACCTACATTCTTGCAAAATCTAGATATCCTCAATAGTCATAACTCATTCCCACCAAAGGATAATTTCTAGAGTCTCCTTTACATATCAAAAAATTCAAAAGAATTTCTTTCAAGGGCTTCTATTTCCATCTAAGATAGGATAACAAGCAATTTATAAATAAGAAGCAATTTGTATATAATGCACATGTGTAAATTCACATGCATGTGTATGATATATGTGTATATGAAACAACAGCTTTAAACATTAAACAACCTAGATATCAGACAGCAAAGAACAGAGCTCCCTGCAAGATGAGAAACACACAAAGTCCTACAGTAACCCTTGCTCACTACCTTGAAAGAGCTTCCAGAATAAAGAGACAAATTACAACCTGGGGAAAAATATTTGCCCATCATATATTTGATAGAGGACTTGTATCCAGAAAATATAAACAATTCTCAAAGTAATAAATCAAACAGCCTTGCCAAAGGAGGGAGGCAAAGTATTTGAACAGATACTTTATAAAAGAAGATATATGCAGGTCAAATAAGATAAGAAAAATGTGCTCAAAATCATTTAACAAATTCCAGAAATGTGAGATGCTACTATACTCAGTTGGCAAGAATTGGAAAGAGTAACCTGGGCAATGGTTGATGGACAAGGAGGAAACAAAACTCTCATTTATTTCAGGCCAGAATGTGAAATGGACTATAGCTGGGCAGATATTTTTTCAAGTTAAGTGCATATAAACCATATAATCCAGCTATTGCGTGCCTTAGTATTTACTAAAGAAAGAAAAGCATATGCTCATAGAAAAACTTACCATAACCAAAAGCTGGAAACACAAATGTTCATTCTTCTGCAGATAAATAGATAAATAAGTGCAACAAATCCATATAATGGTATGCTACTTAGTAATAAAATAGAAATGGACTTTTGATACCTACAATACAATGGATGTATCTCAAAATAGTTGTGCTAAGTGAAAGAAGCCAGTACTCAATACATATTGCCTGACTCAACTGATACAACATCATAGAAATGTCAAAAATCTAGAGAAAAAGAAAATATATCAGTGTTTCTAGGAACAAGGAAAGGTTATATATTAGCACTAAGAGTTCAGATGTATTTAATATGTTCACTATTTATATTTATAGTTTCAAGGGTGTTTAAACATGTCCAAACCTATAAAAATCATACTTAACTATTTTTATTAAAAACATTTTTGATAGTGCTCGAATTGGAACCTAGCACCTCACACATGCTAGACAGTTGCTCTACCACTTAAGTACCTCACCAGCTATTTATCTTTTATTTTCTGGCAGTACTGGGTTTTGTATTCTAGACCATATGTCACCCTTCCAGACCTTTGTTTTATTCAGTTATTTTTCAAATAGTCTTGTATTTTCACCTGCATGAACCTAAAACCGTGATCCTTCTACCTATGCCTACTACACAGATGAGATTATAAATGTATGGCACTGTGCTAGGCTTGTTCATTGAAATAGGGCTCTCACTAACTTTTTGCCTGGCCTGGTTAGAAACAGCTTCACTTCCGATCCTCTGGATCTCTACTTCACAAGTCTTGATTACTTTCAAAATGGGCAATATGTTATAGGTTAACTGCTTCTAAGTAAAGCTATTAAAAATAAATTTGCTTTCTAATTCCTCTTTTGTGAGGTCTAAGGATATAAATGCCTGTGCTCATGAGAAAATATTTCCACATACTGAAAGAGCAACTAACTCATAGCTACTAAAATCCCTACAGACTTTAACCATGCTCATCTTTCTGGACTTCCTCTTCTCCTATACTTCCAACTTTTCTCAGGCTTTTTCAATCCTGTGCTATATTTATGTTATAGGGGTGAAGGAAGAGGTCTCCTCCCGAGGCCTGTGAACCCTGTTTCTTGGCTGAAAACCTTTCCTTATGCCTATCCTATACCCCAGATGCAGACATTATCCTAGAATGCTTAAATTATGTACAGCAATAATGTTCCTCACAAGACTGTTGATGAAATAGCTTCAATGATGCATGGTAAGCACATGTAAGCATTCAAACCATATACATGGCACAATTACTTCTTTGCCAAACAAGAGGTATAGAAATATTATTTTTCTATTTATTTTATTATAAAAATAACCCAGATGTTCTATCAAGAATTCTTTATAAAAGCATTGATCAAATATGATCCCACTTACTTCCAAAGTAGGGGTAGTTCCAAGTCCTGCCTTCCAACTCCATCCACATATACCACAATGATGCCTGGAGCATGGATCATCTGTTCCCCAGGATTCCCATCTCTTGGGTGTGCTCTCTCTCAGTGTGGGCCCTTCAGCCTACCCCCCCCAAAAAAAAACTCAGAATCCTACAACCCAATAAACATTGCTTAAAGTTTCCATCACTGATATTCCCAGGCTCTCTTGCTAAACCTCTGTAGATTTTGCCACTGCTTATTTTTATTACCACAGTTTATGTTGAGAAATTGAAGAGGAAGAATTCCCCACACTGTCTTATTGATACCATCTAGGGGCATTTTAGGTCCTTTCCTCTGCCCCTTATGGAATGAAAAGGCAGAAATGTGTTTAAGGTAACCAAAGTAAATTTATTTGAAAGTGAAAGGAAAGCAATGAAAAAAAAAAGTAGAATGAGCAGACTCTCCAAGTTGGGGAGGGATCCATTCTGTCACCCAATAAGGGAAAATCTGAGGCTTCTTTGTTCATGCTAGATATTTGGTCCTTAGTCCCCTCACTCTTGGGGGATGTTAACTTTGGTTTGATTTGTTAAGCAGTGGTCACTCAGTGTCAAGGCCTTTCCAATTGGATGTAAGTTTCTGTCTGGTTGGACCCTTTCCATCCCTGGCAACAGCTGGTCTAAATACCTGTGATAGGAGTTGGAACCTGCCCCCAACTCCCCCCATCCAAAAGAAGAAGAAAGATATGAATTCCTTCCTTTGTTTCTTGCCATGTGCCATGTGGGCCTTTACCTCAGTTTCCTTTTATCCCTGCCTAACTTACCTAACTTCATAACTGGGGTCAAATACCTGTCCCTCATTACCTTTCTGTGTTAGTTAGGTTCTCTAGAGAAACAAAACTCCCACCATCTACTCTGTCAGTTGAAAGACCTGGAGAATTAATAGGATGGTTTGAAGGCCAGAAAACTAGAGTCAATGATATAGATTCTAGTCCTCAACCTCAGTCCTCAGCCTCAACACCAGGTATGCCAAGGACAGAAGAGCAATATCCAGCTCCTCAAGGCAGGCAGAGTTAACTCAACTTTCTTCTACCCTTTATTCGCTTCAGGCCTTCAACCCATAACAGGACCTGCTACTTTACATAGTCCATCATCTTAAATGGAAAAAAAAACCATAAATGGTTTTGCAAGCTATTTGTGTAACTATCCCATAACCTAGTCAAATTGACATATAACAAATTAACTATTACAATCAATAACTAACAATATCCCTAATTTTGCCCCATTTCCAGCTCCAGACCAACAAGAGAAATCCAACTATATACCTGAACCCAATCAAAGGAATATCTTACTTCAAAGGACTCCCAACTCCCAAATTCTCAGAGCAAATGGCCTCCTATCAGGATACACCTGAAATTCTTCCTCTTTTTCCCAGTAAAAGGTTACCACTAGTGGGCCTTCTTTCCAAAGCCTGCCAAACACTAAGCCTGGGAGCTCCTTCCTGGATAAATGGACTCTGACTAAATAGCTCCTGCTGGTTTTCACTTGAATGGTCTTTGTTTAGTTCTACACAGCTCATTGATAATTTGGCAAGGAGGAAGTTCCTTGTTTATTTGGATAAATAATTAGATTTGTCTACTTGGATAACTTTCAGTCTCAAAGCCTTTGGGAACTCACAAATTTAAGAGAATTTCCTTCATCCCAGGAAGCCTAGGAGTATTACCCCCTCAGAGCATGGTTCTCAAATGTCAACATTCATCAGAATTACCTGTGAGATATATACCCTGCCATTTCCTTTTTTAGTAGAGCGGGGCTGTGAACTGAGAATTTGCCTACAGCAGAATATACCTTGGGAAACAGTGGCCCAGGCCTGGAGCTGAAATAAACTTTGAATCATTCTGCCTAGTATGGTTTTAGGACCAGGATCTGCTTCCCACTCCTGTTGCGAATGCCTTTAGTTCAGTCATGGCCTCTGAATCTGAAGAGACCTTATTAAAGGAGCACAAGGAAGTAGTAGCTTAGCCTTGGCTTAGAGTCTGTGGCACTTCTAGACTCATGTAAATAGGAACTCCTAAAGAAACCAAGGGAGAAATAGATGAAGAAATGCTAACTCAATGAGGCAGGGAAACTGGGTGTGTAGCTCAGTGATACAGCACTTGCCTAGCTTAAGTGAAGCCATGGGTTTCTACAACTTTAAAACAGAGGGTAGGGGAAATTAGCTATCCCATTACCTTGGCCCTGTAGTCTAAAGGGATGCTCAATAGACCAGCAGTTCCCTACCAGGATATCACACTGGAATCACGTTATAATCTTTTAATATTTCCTGAGACTTGAGCCCTATCCCCAAGTGCTGAACAGTTGCATTGAGAGTGCAGTGGTGGTCTTTTGTTAATATGTTTTTTAATTGTAAAAATACTGTACAGAGAGGTTACAGTTACATGAGTCAGGTAATGAGTACGTTTCTTATCAAGCATTGTTACCTCCTCCTTTTTTTTCTCCTACCATCACTTCCATCTCCACCTCTCCTCCCCAACTCCTACCTCCCCCTCCCTCAAAATTGTAAATTTAGTTTTCAACATAGTGTCTTGTACATCTCATTGTTACAATATGTCAACCTGTACCTTTTTTTTTTTTTGGTCTGTCATGGGGCTTGACCTCTGGGCCTGTGCATTTTCCCTGAGCTCTTCAGCTTAAGGTGAGCGCTCTACCACTTGAGCCACAGCATCACTTCCCATTTTCTAGTGGTTTATTAGAGATAAGAGTCTCATAGACTTTTCTGCCTGGGCTGGCTTTGAACTGTGATCCTCAGATATCAGCCTCCTGAGTAGCTAGGATTACAGGCATGAGCCACTGACACCCAGCTTTCAACCTGTATCCTTATTTTAGCATTTTGTTATTTCCCTTTCCCTCCCCAAATTAGAAAAATGTATATACAAGATGCAGGGCACTGGAATCATATACAGTGAAAACAGAGGTTAGACCATGGGGGAGGAACATACAAAAGAAACAAAACAAAATCACATATTACATTATAAATATATTAAAAACAATAGCAAGAGGGCTGGGAA
>NW_012267235.1:7307470-7315240 GCF_000151885.1 Dipodomys ordii
TTAGTTCCCTTATCAAAGATTAGGTGGCTACAGGTCTGTGGATTCCTTTATGGGTCTTCAGTTCTATTCCATTGGTCCTCATATCTGTTCTTGTGCCAGTATCAAGCTGTTTTGCTTATTATGGCTTTGTAGTAGAGTTTGAAATTTGGCATTGATATTCATCCAGCACTGTTCTTTCTGCTAAGGATTGTTTTTGCTACTCAGGGTCTTTTATTGTTCCATATGAATTTTTAGGTTGCTTCTTTTTTTTTGTTAGTTGTAGGGCTTGAACTCTAGACTTGGGTGGTTTCCTTGTGCTCTTCAGCTCAAGGCAAGGGCTCTACTCCTTAAGCCACAGGTCCACTTCCAGTTTTCTAGTGGCTTATTGGAGATAAGTGTCTCATGGACTTTCCTGCCCAGGCTGGCTTTGAACAATGGTCTTCACATTTCAGCCTTCTGAGTAGCTAGGATTACAGGCATGAGCTAACAGCGCCTGACTGGGTTCTTCTATTTCATTGAAGAATGAGGATATTGATAGGTATCACATTGAATTTGTAGATAGCCTTCGGCAGTATTGCCATTTTCATGATGTTAATCCTCCGAATCTAGGAGCATGAGAGGTTTTTCCACTCCCTAAGTTCTGATTTAATTTCCTTTTATAGGTTTTGAAAATTTTTTATCATAGAGGTCCTTCACTTCTTAAGTTAACTCCTAGGTATTTTATTTTTTTGTGAGGCTATTACAAAAGAGTTGCTTTCCTAATATCAGCCATGCTCTTTTCATTGTTGGCATATAAAAAAGCCATTGCATTTTGAGGGTTAATTTTATACCCTGCTACTTTGCCCAAGTTTTGAATAAGCTAGTGTAATTTGGGAATGGAGTCTATGGGATTCTTTAAATACAAGACCATATCATCTGCAAAAAGGGAGAGTTTTAGTTCCTCTTTCCCTATTAGGATCCCTTTATGTTTTCATCTTTTCTTATTGCTGTAGCTAGGTATTCTAATACTAAATGGAAGAGACATGGAGAGAGTAGATATCCTTTCTCCTTCCTGAGTTTAGAGGAAATGGCTTTAGATTTTTACCATTAAGTATAATGCTAGCTGTAGGTTTATCATATACAGCCTTTATTGTATTGAGGAATGTTCCATGGATTCCTAGTTTTTCCATAGCCTTCATCATAAAAGGGTGTTGGATCTTGTCAAATGCTTTCTTCTACATCTATTGAGATAATCATGTGGTTCTTATTCTTGCTCTTGTTGATATAATGAATTATATTAATTGATTGGCATATATTGAACCAGATTTGCATCCCTGAAATGAATCCTGTTTGATTGTGGTGTATAAGTTTTCTGATGAGTTGTTGAAATCGACTGGCCAAAATTTTGTAGAGAAGCTTTGCATCGATGTCCATCAAAGAAATGGGTCTATAGTTCTCTTTCTTTGATGAGTTCCTCCCTGGTTTGGGAATGTGGGTTACAATTGTTTCATGGAAAGAGTTTGGTACTAAACTTTCACTTTCTATTTCATTGAATTGTTGGAGGAGTATTGGTGTGAATTCTGCTTTGAAGACCTTGTAGAATTCAGCTGTAAATCCATCCAGTCCTGGGCTTTTCTTGGGTGGGAGGGCTCTTATTGCTGTTTCTATTTCGATGCTCGATATGGGTCTGTTAAATTGATATAAATCATCTTGGTTTAGTTTCAGCATGTCGATATTTGCTAGACATTCATACATTTTTTCCATATTCTGAAACTTATTAGTGTAAAAGTTTGAGAAGTATTCCCTTATAATGTTCTGAATCTTGGTTGTTTCTGTGGTAATATTTCCATTCTCATCTCTGAGTTTGTTTATTTGGGTATGTTCTCTTGTTTTTCTGATTTGCTAAGGGTCTGCCAATTTTGCTAATTTTTTTGAAGAACCAACTCTTTGTTTTGTTGATTCTATGTTTTTTTGGATTCTAATTCATTTAATTTTTATTCAATTTTAATTATTTTGTTTCCATCTACTGGATTGGGGTTTGGTTTGATGCTCTTTTTCAAGGAGGTTCAGGTGTCTCAGTAAATTGTTGGTTTCAGATCTTTCAAATTTGTTGATATAAGAACTCAGAGCTATAAACTTCCCTCTGAGAACTGCCATTGCTGTGTCTTAGAGAAGCCGGTAATTTGTAAGTTCATTTTTGTTAAATATTATGAATATTTGAACTTCCTTTCTAGTCTCTTCCATGACCCACTGGTGGTTCAACAGTATGTTGTTCGGCCTCCATATGCTATAGGACTTTCTTTGGTGGCCTTTGGTATTGAGTTCTAATTTTATTCCCTTGTGGTCTGAGAGAAAGCAGGGTATAATTTCAATGTTTTTGAATTTGGACAAATTTGCTTTGTGACCTAAAATGTGGTCTATTTTGGAGGATGTTCTGTGTGTTGCTGAGAAGAATGTGTGTTTTGATACTACCAGGTGAACTATTCAGTAGATGTCTGTTAAGTCTACTTGGTCTATGCAGTTGTTTAGATCTGAGGTTTCTCTGTTGAGTTTTTGCCAGGTTGATCTGTCCAGTGGGGATAGTAGTGTGTTAAACCCCCTAACAATTAATGTCTTTGGATCTATGTGAGATTTGAGGGAAAGTAGTGTTTCTTGGATACATTTTGGTGTTCCATTATTTGGTGAATAGATATTTAGAATTATAATATCCTCCTGAAGGAGAGATCCCTTAATTAGTATGTAGTGACCTTCTTTATCTCTTCTCACTAATTTGAATTTGAAGTCTATTTTACTGATGTTAGGATTGTAACTCCCACTTGTTTATGGGGAGCATTTGCTTGGTAGATTTCATTCCAGCCTTTCACTTTTGGAATATGTTTATTTTTGTGGGCAAGGCATATCACTTGAAGAAAGCTTTATGATCAAACTAGACATCTATGTTGCTTAATTGGAGAGTTAAGTCCATTAATATTGAGCGTTTGCACTGAGGGGTGTTTGGTAGTTCCTGCCATGTTATCCACCTACTTTGGGGATATGCCAACTGAGTTCTTCTTATGATTCGTGTATTCTCTGTTTGGGTGTGGTTTCTTCGCCTTTATTGTGCTCTTGCTGGTTTTCTATGTGTAGGACATCTTTAAGTATCTTTTGTAGGGATGGTTTGGTTGAGATATATTGTTTCAGTTTTTCTTTGCTATGGAAGATTTTTATTTGGCCTTCCGTTATGAAGGAGAGTTTAGCTGGGTACAGTATTTTTGGTTGATAGTTGTTTGTCTTCAGAGTGTGGCATTCATCATTCCAGGGTCTTCTTGTTTAATTCTGCTGGGAAATCTGAAGTTATTCTGATTGGTTTCCCTTTATAGGTGATTGATGTTTTCACCTCAACAGCTTTAAGGATCCTTTCCTTGTTCTGAATTGATCCTGTATGTACCCTATAGTGTAATGGTGGGATGTCCCATTCTGGTCTGGTCTATTTGGGGTTCTAAAGGATTCTTCTATCAGAATAGGCCTATCTTTTTGCATGTTTGGGAAGTTCTCTGCTAGGACCCTGTTAAATACATTTCCTAGACCATTAACTTCTGTCTCTAGGTGCTCCTCTGCACTCATTAGCTTCAGATTAGGTCTTCTGATGGTGTCTTCTAAATGTTGAATAGATCTATCACATTTCTTGGATTTGTCTTGAATACTTGTCTGTTCTTTCTCCATAATATCTAGGCTGTCTTCAATCCCAGAGATTTGATCTTCTGCATAGTCCAACCTACTGTCAAGATTTTCTACTTTGTTTTTTTTTTATTTACTTTCCTTCTAATTGATCAGCTCTTTGATGGCTTCGAATTCTTTGTTGGAGCTTTGTTTTAGATCTTGTATGAAATTCTTTACTTCCTTAATTTGGATTTCAGTGTTCATTCTCAAATCCCTTAGTTGATTGGTTATGGTTTCATTGGGCTCCTATTCCTTCTGATGGCTCCATTCAGCATTGCCTTTGTGGCCTCCCTGGATTCCTCAGCTGTCTGTTGTGGATTCCATGAATGCCTCCATGAATCTTTGTCTGTTCTTATCCTGCTCACACAATGCCTGTATTAATCTTTCATTAGCTTCCTCACACTCATGAAATTCCTGTATAATCTTTGGTTAGCCTCATCATGCTCACACTTTTACCTATCCTGCTCATGTGTTTCCCTATCACACTCACACAGTCTTTTGCAGGCTTCCAATCTTTTCATTCAGCATGTTTACCAGTAGTGTTTGTAGA
This sequence comes from Dipodomys ordii, assembly GCF_000151885.1. NCBI lineage: Eukaryota > Metazoa > Chordata > Mammalia > Rodentia > Heteromyidae > Dipodomys > Dipodomys ordii. The sequence goes on from NW_012267235.1 coordinate 7,311,678, forward strand.
GCATAACTCTCCTCTAGATTATTCATTAACTGCTCTGACGCCTGATTGTCATGAGTAGGAGTTGAGATTATGGGACTTGCCATTTTTCTTGTGTTTCCCTAGCTTGTACTGCCCATTTGGTATGAAAGCAAAGCCTATTTCGTGCTACCACACTGTTTTAAGGCAAGCATAAACAAGAACCCTGGAGTTGCACAGATTGTTTGATGGAGTCAAAATGAGTGCAGATACAATCTAGTTCAACAGATACAATCTAGTTCAACAACAAACAACTATGGATTAATGGACTAAGAACATCAAAGAAGGAATCAGCAGACCAGAAATTAATAGGTTTAAGGAGAATTGTGGGGAGAAAAGAATATTAGAGGAATGTGGAGAAGGAAAAAGAGAGAGGGAATTTAACCAAGAACTAAATTCAGAGAGAGGCAATGGATAGAAGGAAAGGAGGAGAGAGATTTTTTTTAAAAAATACAAGGAAAAGTGAAAAAATAAAAATTAAACACTTAAAAATTATATAACTATAAATAAATAATATTACTATTAAAGGAATTAAGTCTGAGAGTTTGTGAATGATCCATTTCTGAATTAAGTATGTGCACACTTAAGGATAAGGTCTAATATTCGAAGACAGGTATATATCTGGGGATTAACAGAACAACAATTAAGTCATGCAAAAAAAAAACAAAAAAAGACCAAAAGGGAAAAGAGTAAAAAGACTTTAAACACACACACACACACACACACCCCTAAAATAAAAATGATGAAAAATAGTAAACAACTTTCAAAGACTTTTTTTTGATTAGGTAGAAAAAAAGATTTCTTCGATTTTTTTTTTGGGGGGGGGGAATCTTGTGTCTACCCTATGTCCATAACCAGTCTCTTGGTGGAGTTTCTAGATTGCTAGTAGTGTTTGGTTTTCCTGTGGCTTGATTAGTTTCTTAAGTCAGTTTCTTTGAGCAGGCAGAAAGAAGCTCTGCCTTACCTGGGACTTTATGACCCTCCCAGGCTAGTTCAGTGGGAGGGTGATCTGCTTTGAGTCTCACAAAAGAGGGAGATGGCTGTTTCCTCTAGCTTCCAGTTGCTGTGATATGGCTAGGTTGTGGGTAGGTTTGAGGCCCATCAGCAATCAGGAGCTTTTCCCTGAGGGACTAACTTCTGAGACACTCACAAAGCCCAGCCTGGAGCCATTGTCAGGATTTATGTTTACTGAGTTTCAATTGTTTTTCCTTTTCCTGCTGCCTCTGAGTCTGCTGCCTAGGCTGCAGTGGGGAAGGGCATCTTTTGGCTCTGTTTTTCTGCTGCCTAGGTTGCAGTGGGAAAGGGCATCTTTTGGCTCTGTTTACCCAGTGAAGAAAGTCATTCCTCCCTGAACTGAGCTTTCTCTGCCTGGGAAGTCAATGTTCCCCTAGGTGGAGCTGAGCTGGGCAAGTCGGGTTCCTGTGACCTATCGAATGGCTCCTATTGTCTTCTTCCAAGGCCTGAGTTAAGGGCTAACTGCTCTGGCTGGGTCTCTGTCAGTATCATAGATGGAGTTCTTCTCCAGTGGTAGGGGAGGGGCTGCCTTCCTACCACTGCTCTGTGAGGAGTGAGGATGTCTTGGGGTACTCATGCCTATCTCTTGGTTTCTGGGCCATCCATGGTCTGTAACTGTGATCAGCAGGATGAAGATTTCCATCAGTTCTTGCTGCCAGTGAGTAGAATCTGTTCACACACTGCCTCTGGTGCCTTTGTTCTGGGCTCTGTTGACATGGCAGCCATGGCAGCAGCCACTGCCACCACTGCTGAAAACCGGGAAGTGCTCAAGTCTGTCTCCTTAACCAAGCTGCCTGGATTTTTCCTCTTTGGCCAAAATCTTTGTAATATGATGAAGCACTTGATGTGACTCTCTGTCCTAGGGCTTTTCACTAAAATACAAAAACTGCTTTCTATATGAGAGCTTGATTAGCCCCCAGCTTCTCCTCTGCTATCTTTGTCTAGATGCTTGTTTTAAAAATGTTTATGCTAGGGGTTGAATCCAGAGCGTATAGCATACTAAGACCATACTGTACCACTGAACCAGACCCTTAGCCCCTGCTGACACTTTGAAAATATCCCCAGATGATTTAAGATGGCTGCAATGAGAAATCCCCAGCTTGTTCAAGGGACTCTCATCCTTAATCCTTTGGAAACTCCTCTCAGTGGACAGAGATACATTGTATCCTGGAAATCATTTGGCCTACACTGACCAGCTCACAGATGAATATAAATTCAGACTTTAATTTTAATGCATATATTCATTCATTCATTCATTCACTCTTTCATAACTAAATAAATACTGCACTATTGTACAGGAACCCAGTCACATTTTTTTGTTAGTCATGGGACTTGAACTCAGGGTCTGGGTGCTATCCCTCAGATCTTCATCTCAAGGCTAGCCACAACCACTTGAGCCACAGTGCAACTTCTGGCTTTTTCTGCTTATGTGGTGCTAAGGAATCAAACCCAGGGCCTCATGCATGCAAGGCAAGCACTCTACCACAGAGCCACCTTTCTAGCCCCACCCATTCACATTTTTGAGAGGTCAAATTGGGAGTTTTTATTAGAAAGCCAGCAAATGCAGGTGAATTCTTGTCACAAAGACCTGCAGTCCCTCATATACATTTAACACTGTTAGAAAACTGAGCCATGAGAGCAGGAGATGAAAGAAAGTGCAGAAAAACAATACCAACAAGCCAGATCAATCCCAATGGAGAGCTGAAGTGGGATGGCATGGTGACTGGAAGAGAGCCAGAAGACAGGGGGCACGAGACAGGAGGAATGGGGTAATGATGCTGGTCTGGGCCTAAATAAGGCCAGAGTTGGGGGCAGGTTCACAGGAAACTGGAGCATCTTTCAAGCTCAAACACAAGACTGACAGGTCCAGTAATCTATATCCAAGTCCCTGGCCCTTCCTTTAGGAATTCAGACATGCCTATTATGGAACTTCCCTGCCTCAACCATGAAGACAAGATGGTGCCAGTTAAACTCAATTCCCTATCATCCACTGGCCAAGATGGCACTGGTTAGAACCAGTATTCTTATTTCAACACAGATCTGTAAGCCCAGAACTATCAGAAAGATTTCCTTGGGAAGCATAATTTCTTGCAAAATCATGGAGACTAAAGCCAATGGATTGGGAGATCTTCACTAGCTATAAACAGACAAGGGTCTCATATCTAAAATATTCTTAGTACTCAAAAAATGAAATCCCTCAACAACAAATCCTCAAAGAAAAAACTGCCCAATAAATAAGTGGGCTAAAGACTTAAAGAGAAACTTCTCTGAAGAGGAAAGAGAGATGGCCAATAGATACATGAAGAAATGCTCAACCTCTCTAGCCATAAAAGAAATGTGAATCAAAACAACATTGAGATACCACCTCACCCCAGTTAGAATGGCTATAATCAAGAAATCTAATAACAACAGATGCTGGAGGGGATGTGGCCAAAAGAGAACCCTACTATATTGTTGGTGAGAGTGTAAACTTGTTCAACCACTTTGGAAAGTAGTATGGAGGTTCCTCAAAAGACTCCACATAGAGCTCCCCT
>NW_012267235.1:7315737-7317358 GCF_000151885.1 Dipodomys ordii
GTGGCTCAATGGTAGAGCGCTTGCCTTGCATGCCTGAGGCCCTGGGTTCGATTCCTTAGCACCACATAAGCAAAAAGAAAAAAGCCGGAAATAGTGCTGTAGCTCAAGTGGTAGAGCACTAGCTTTGAGCTGAAGAGCTGAGGGACAGCACCCAAGCCCAGATCAGGCCCCACAACCGGACCCCCCCCCAAAAAAAAACAATAGCAAGAAAGAAAAAAAACACTTGTGTCCCTATCTTGGGGCTCATTTTGCTTAACATCATCTTATATCATCATATGTACATAGACTTTGTCCTTATCTGCTTGTCCTAGACATATACTAGTTATTGCAAAGAAGAGAAACCATAGGACCTATGCTTCTTTGGGCCTGGCTTACTTCACTTAATATAATTGTTTCCAAGTCTTTCCATTTCCTAACAAATGGGGCAATGTCATTCTTTCTGATGGAGGCACAGAATTCCATTGTGTATATATACCACATTTTCTTGATGCATTCATCTATGAGGGGCATCTGGGTTGGTTCCATTTCTTAGCTATGGTGAATAATACTGCAATAAACATAGTTGTGCTGGAAGCTTTAGTATACCCTTATTTGTGATCATTTGGGTAAATGCCCAAAAGTAGGATTGCTGGATCATAGGGGAGCTCTATGTGGAGTCTTTTGAGGAATCTCAATACTGCTTTCCAAAGTATATTAACAAGTTTACACTCCTACCAACAATGTAGTAGGGTTCTCTTTTGGCCACATCCCCTCCAGCATCTGTTGTTATTAGATTTCTTGATTATAGCCGTTCTAACTGGGGTGAGGTGGTATCTCAATGCTGTTTTGATTTGCATTTCTTTTATGGCTAGAGAAGTTGAGCATTTCTCCATGTCTCTATTGTCCATTCTTATTCCTCTTCAGAGAAGTTTCTCTTTAACCCTTTAGCCCACTTATTCATTTGGACAGTTGTTTCTTTGAGGATTTGTTGTTGAGGGATTTCATTTTTTGAGTACTAAGAATATTTTAGATATGAGACCCTTGTCCGTTGTATATCTAGTGAAGATCTTCTCCCAATCCATGGGCTTTCTATTGATCTTGCTAGCTATGTCCTTTTCTATGCATACACTCTACAGTTTCATCTAATCCCATTTGTCCAAGCTTTCTATGATATGTTGTGTTTCTGGGTCTTTATTAAGAAAACATCTTAATAATTTCTTAATAATCTTAATAATTTCTGTGCCAAGGAGCCCTATAGTTTCTGCCATTCCTTCCTGTAATGTTTTCAGGGTGTCTGCTTTGGCATCCAGGTCTTTGATCTATTTGGAGTTGATTCTGGTGCAGGGTGATAAATACAGATCTAGCTTTAGTTTTCTACAGGTGTTTAACCAATTTTGCCAGCACCATTTACTGAAGAGGCTGTCTTTCTTCCATTTTAGTTTTTTAGTTCCCTTATCAAAGATTAGGTGGCTACAGGTCTGTGGATTCCTTTATGGGTCTTCAGTTCTATTCCATTGGTCCTCATATCTGTTCTTGTGCCAGTATCAAGCTGTTTTGCTTATTATGGCTTTGTAGTAGAGTTTGAAATTTGGCATTGATATTCATCCAGCACTGTTCTTTCTGCTAAGGATTGTTTTTGCTA